>NW_024039078.1:1130000-1625000 GCF_016077235.1 Cyprinodon tularosa
TGGATGGATGGATGGATGGATGGATGGATGGATGATTGATGGATGGATGGATGGATGGATGGATGGATGGATGGATGGATGGTACTAATTGCAAACAAGCACATGTCGCTCTATGGTTAAATCAGAACCTCACCTTATACTGCACTGATTCTATATTCATGTATTTTAAAAGTACTTGCATTACTTTAAATATGGATCCATCTAAAGTCTGCCAGAACCATTATGTGTCCTCATGAATTACCCCCACACAGACACTGTTTAGAAATCAAACACTCAGGTAATGAAGCATTACCTCAACAGTGTATGTAATTGAAGAAAAGGGACACAACAGCAGCCCACTGCTCATAACTATAAGCTAGTTTGGCTCGAGAAGCATTGCTTGGGATGAATAATGTGGCCTGAGCTCTGAGTGTAGAGGCTGTGAATCTCATCAAATGCTGAAGTATTTGACTGGAAAAGTGAAGAATTTGCCATTCGGCTGAAAGATTGCCTGCAAGGAAGAAGGATGGAGAATCAGCAATGTCATTAAGATTTCTCATCTGGGGCCGTGAATGTCTGCGTAAGAGAGCTCATGGCAATCTATCTGAGAGCCTCTGAAAGTTGTCAGTCTGTTCCAAATTGGCTCATCAGCCAGCAGACAATCACATTCCCAAAGCCATACGGCTAATTATTTAGCTCTTTTCGGTTTTAAACCCTAAATCTCCTCTTAGCTGTTGGTTCGACATAAAACATGTTTTTTATCCCCACTGACCTGAATATAATCATGTTATTTGTATGTTAGACTGCCAGCAGCATGGATGGGGTTTGCATAGAGAACAGCAGGGAAAATAAGAGTTAAGTTGACATGCTGTATAGATCGACTTCTGTTGCACTTTATGGGAACAATTCAGACTCCTTTTATCTGCTGTTTACTATAGATTCCTACATATAAATGATTAAGAAGGGAAAGGCTTCCAGTCTTACTTTCAGTTTATTCCACAAATATCCTAAAAATATGAATAAAATGTCCAATATGGCAATTTTACAAAGCAGTATTGAATGTATTAGAATGAACAGTTTCACTGAAAAATTTTTAATCAAAGTACAACAGTTCAGGAAAGTTGAGGGGCTATCATAACCCGATGCACACACAAAAACCTCCCAAAAAAAAAACAAATTATCGTCGCCCATGAATGTACTTGTAGACAAATCTGTCTGTCTGTGTATAAATGTGCATCTCGGCCCATGCATCAGTGATTTGATGCTACAGCTGCACATTTTTGCCTGCTTGAGCGAGTCGGGATGGAATATTGGGAACCAAAGATGTATTGTCTCCCGCCCCGCATTTATATCTAGACAATTTATCTTGCAGCGGAGGTGTGTGCGTGTGTATTTGTGCCTGTGTGTGAGAAGAACAATCTGTTGGAATATGTCACAAGGCAGATGAATGGGGCTTCCTCCATACAGACCATTTTGCTTCCCTAAGTCAGATAAAGAAAGAACAGACACTGGACGTACGTTCTTTGACCACTGAGCTAATTACAGCCTCGAAAATATTAGTTTTGCCTACATGTGAGCAAGAGAAAAGAATTATTCAACAGGCAACTAAATCAGCCTTTAAGTGCAGCAGTTTTTCAAAGTCCTTCTATAAGAATTATTAAAGCCATTAAGAACATTTTAGGATCAGAATTTGTTAAATAACCTTTCATTAAATGTTGTTCAGTAGTTGTTTAGTAGTGTGGAAATTGTATACAGCAAACCATCAAACAACAGCACCTTTCCAGTAATGCTGAAGTATTTAATTAGGCATCTGCTGTTGGAAATAAACTTCAGCATTTAAGGAGGAATGTTTCCAGCTTTTAAAGCCTGATTGGACCACCACAGGCCAAAATATTGGCCTGTGTTTGTTTCCATACAGAAAAAAACGATTAATCTTAGGAGTCAGAACTCGAGACTGGGAAGGATCCTTCAACCAGGTTCAGTAATGAAACATATGTATATATATATATTAGGGATGGAACGGTTTATGAAAACCGTCCGAACCATTCGGTTCGACTGTCTCGGTTTGATTTGCGTGTGTTTCGTTCGGTTCATGCGCTGCTCCTTTTTCTCATAGGCGAAGCGTTTACACTCCAGAGCAGAAGGTGGCGGTACTGCGACCAAAGCCAACCACCAGTAGTAAACAAGAAGAGGAAGCGAGGCAGCGTAGCCGGGTGTAGCAGAAAAAATTCAGTTGTTGTGGAGAATTGTGTGGGTATGGCGAGTGGGAAAGAACAGGAGTTGGAAGACGCGCCAGCAGCACTTTATAGGTCTGCTGTATGGGACCACTTTGCATTTAGAGTGACCTACGATGACGGCAGAAAGAAAGTTGTGGATAAAAGTGCAACAGTGTGCAAGCATTGTGCAACACGTTTTGTTTATGCTAACAGCAACACGACCAACATGTCATGCTAACCCCGAAATCCCACATACTCCGTCAGCAACCCCCGCTCCGTCCTGCTGCGCTCCAGACCGCCTGCACAAAACAAAGCCTACAGCCTCTGCTGGGGCTCCCGTCCGCTCCGCTCTGAGTCCCTTGGAGATCGCGAGATGCGCGAGATGATTAAATTCAAAGCAGCAAGACATGCAGAAATGATCCAGTGTTTCCGCGAATCATTAAAAATAATTCATTAATTTTTGGGTATTTTTTTTCATGAATTCATTCACTTTTATGGGATTTCGGTGTATCAATCAACATATACCGAACCGAACCATGGATTTTGTGAACCTTTCCACCCCTAATATATATATATATATATATATATATATATATATATATATATATATATATATATATATATATATATATATATATATATATATATATATATATATATATATATTTATATATTTTTTTTTATTTTTTTTTTTTTTTAAGGTTATTTTGATTGTTTTCCTATTTTTTTCCCCCTCCTTTTCTAGGAGTTACTATATATCTTCTGTGTCTATTCTTGCTGTTTTGTTTTATTTTCCTGTCTCTATCTCTCTCCCTAAGTTCTTATCCACTATTTTCTTCTTACCTCCCTTTCTGTGTATGCTGTATATGTTTTTACTCCCCGAATAATATTCAATAAAGTTTAATATATAAGTAACAAGCAGAACCTAATGATAGCAGCCATACTGGTCTGCTTGTGGAAGCAAAGCTATTGGGCTATCATCTAGCTCTGGACACCAATGATTAGCAAGATGCTTCCCACAACCAAACATCCTTGCAAACCTTCCACCACAACAATCCCGCCCTCTTAATATACAACCAATCACATTCACTTTATTCACTCGTGTAAAGTCGTGCACCACTCAGGAAAATTTGGAAATGCAATGGTTGGAACAGCCGATTCCCTACGACTTTAAGGTGCTGGGCAAAATATTTTAACCTGTTTCATTCAAAAACTGTGGGAACCTGAAATGTCTTTAAATAATGTTTATATTCGAAGTTTAAAACTTAAAAAGGAAAATCAAATAACTGAAAAAACTTAGATCTGAAAAATATTCTAAGCATTTTTATTCTTTTTTTTCCGTTATTCATTCGTTTTCAAATATTTTTCCAGTTTATTTTTTTACAGTCAATAAATGTATAGTTTAGATCCATAATCCCTACTTTTCCTTATTACTTATTGTAAACCTGATGTATATTTTATCAGGTTACAGTCAGAAGTTTAAGGATAGCTGGCCTAGTGGTTAGAGACGGGCGCTTGTGCTCTGAGAAGGTTGCAAACACCCAATTCGATCCCCACAGCCTCCACATTCATGAGCAAAACCCTGAACCCCAATGGCAGCCCACTGCTCCCCAAGGGGATGGATTAAATGCAGAGAGATAATTTCCCCATTGTGGGACAGTAAAGAGATGTACATTTACATTTTTTTTTACACTGCACTGTTTAGGAGGTGGGTTTAGTGTCTTAAGTATTGTCACGATTTTGGTTCTGTTTAAGTTTTATCTTTGAGTTTTCATTGATTTTATTTTTTTTGTTTTGTTTTGTGATCCTAGTTATTTTTGATTGTATTTGAGTTTTTTTTCATATTTCTTGTTTGCCCTCTTGTGCCAGTTTCCTTTTCCCTAGCTCCCTTCTAGACTCCTCTGTCCATACCTGCTCCCAGTGTGCTGATTAGCCTGGTCTTTGTTTCTGTCTCCCATATATACACCTCCTGCTCAGTCACTGTGGCTGGTTTGTCAACATTTCCCGTCCTCCATGTTGTGAGTATTCCTGGTTTTCATTAGTTTTTGGATTTATGGAGTTATGTTTGTGGATTTTTGCTTCTGTTACCTTTTTTTGTTATTAAATCTGCAAGAAACCCCTTCAGCTTCAGTCTCTGTATTTGGGAACTCTTCAAACTTCCACCCCACACTGCAAAAAATAGAAACCTCAATAAGTTATTTTTTCTTAAAATAAGTGAATTTTTCCTTGAATTGAGGACGTAAGTAAGACACTTTGCCAATGGAACAAGACAATTTCCTTTTAAAATAAGAAAAAACTATTTTATCGTCTTATTTCAAGTAAATATTATCTAACTATCTTATTTTAAGAGTAAAAATACTCATTCCATTGGCAGATCATCTTATTTACCTGCTCAAATTAAGGCTAAATATACTTAATTTAAGAATTTTTTTACTTATTTCTGGATTGTTTTTGCAGTGCACTCAACCTGACAGCTATGAACATCTTGATGTCAAACATGCTTGTCAATGTGGCCAAATAGTCTAAATTTAAACTCTATATTTGACTTTTGCCTATAATTAATTAGCTTTATTGATGAGAGAATATGAGCTATGAATTTAAATGTGTGACCCTAATTGTTATTTTTCAACAAATTTGTTTTGGAGATAAAAGAATAACTCATAACTCATTAACCCTGCATTAACAATATGTACAATAGTCACTGGTACTGTAGAAAAAGTTCAAACTAACAAAACACTGTCAACTTTAATGAGTAATAAACTCATTAATGTTACATTATTTGGGATTAAAACAAACAAAACATTTTTTTTTAAAGAGAAACAAAGAGTTTGTGGTTAATTTATCTGAATTTATCTAACCACAGAAACAGAACAGCCACTATGAAAAGCTCTAAGTGCTCCAAAGACAACTTTCCTTCTCTAAATCTTTCAGGACAGACATATAGCAAAAAAAATCAAGTTTTGTTGAAGTTGCGATTAAACAAGTTCTCTCGAACACAGTGCTGCTGTTTTTTTGTTTTATGATAACAGAAACACGTCCACTGATATTCTCCGACACTGAAAGCCCTGCAGTGGATCTTATCTGCAGTTCTAGTGGAGAGCCAGACAAGCAGAGGGCCAAGTTAAAAATGGAAGCTGTTTACACCGGCACAGTATCCAAATCTGTGTGTCTTCACCCCGGTATCAGTTAAAGTACACTCACAGCTGAATCCAGCTCCAACATCCATTAGAGCCATGTGAAGGATATTTTAAACCTCCCTTGCATTCAGAGTATAGAGGTGGCTAAGAGGGTAACACAGGGTATGCTCACCGCTAATGGTTCACAGCGTGTGATGCATTCAAGAACGCACACTGCTCACTCTCAGCTTTCATTGTAGGAAATACGTTTCAATATAAGGAAAGTGTTGTATTCGATAAACATATAATTACTTTTAACCCTCACAGAGTTTTGTTATCGCCGTCTTTTGACTGTTAAAAATGCATGTTTTATTTAGAATCTAAATTTTACTTTTAAAGTCGTAGGGAAATCATATTTAAATGTCAAATCATTCTGGCTTAAACATGTATATAAGACGTATATATATCAGATATTGTCTCAAAATGTAGAAAATTTCTGTTTTAAAATAAAGTCTCTGTTGTTGTTTTTTTTTTCGTTATCTTATATAGGCCAGTTAGTTATACACTGTAATAACTGTCTGGGTTGTTCAACTTGAATACTTAAGTTCAACTGCTGCCTTAAAAACATGAGTTCTGTCAAGGTTTTGGTTTTGTCCAAGTTTTATTTTGAGTTTTCTATTGGTCTTATTTTTCATTCTTGTGTTCTAGGTATTTTTGATTGTATTGATTTCTTAGATATTTCCTGTTTGCCCTCTTGTGTCAGTCTCCTTTTCCCTAGCTCCCTTCTTGCCTCTGTTCACACCTGCTCCCAATCTGCTAATTAGCCTGGTCTTTGTTTCTCTCTCCCATATAGTCTCTGTTCAGTCACTCTTTGCTGGTTTGTCTTCATTACTTTGTCCCCTTCTTGTTGTGAGTATTCTTGGTTTTGAGCATTTTTGGGGGGGATTTTTGTGGATTTATATTTTTGGATTTTTTGCTTGTGTTAAACTTTTGTCATTAAAACATTCAACTAACCACCTCAAGCCTTTGTTTGCATTTGGGTCCTGTCAAACTTCCACCCCCCCTTGTGATAAGTTCACTCAACTTTAAGAGAGGCTTCAGTTAAACTCAGTAAGGTAAGTTTTAAAAGTTTCTGTGTTATTGATAAGTTCTTGTTTGAATTCAATACGTAGAGTTGCAGTGACTAACTATATTACATGATGCACTCGCTAAAACTCACATTTTCTTGTCAAGGAAACTATATATCCTTTCAACTCAAATAATTCAGTTACACCAGTTGTTTAACTGTTGACCAATTGTTTAAAATCAGTTCATCAAGTTGAAATAATTCACAGCACAACATAATCTACCTACCAAAACTTGCTTTAAATGACAGAATTCTTCACATTTTTTATATTTCTCAGCCGATGACAAACTCAAGACTTTATTGCTCCAGTTATCTTTGAGTATTTTGGCACATAGAAGATGTGAGAAGGCGCTGCTTGTGGCCTGTTTCTCTCTAGTAGTCAGTGTCCCACACCACATAGGTTGAGGTATGAGGTTCTGGGCTGGGACTGTGTGTGAGGGTACCTGAACCTTATTTTATGGTGTTGGTTTTTGCCATCTCACTGCTGCATTGTAAACAATGGTAGGCGGAGTCACTGAGTAGTGAACCCGCCCCTTAGGTCTTGTTGAGTGGATATACAGTATGTGAAAGGACAGATTGGAGTGTCTTTATCCTTCCTCCACATAATTTTTAGTCTGCTTCACTGTGGGGCTGTTGATAAATTTAACTTACCTTGTTTTACTTCCTTTTCCCTGGACTGTGTTCAAAAATAGCCAAATGCCGAGAAAGCAAGTAGCTAAGGTCCTTATATTGTTGACAAAAAAAGTAACCATCCGCCACTTCGCTTTTCACATCCTTAGTAAGCTAAGGTGGTGAACTTCTTGAGTTGATAAGCAGCTGTAAGGGATGGTAGCATCTGCTCATGTGTGACAAAAATCGTATCTTCATTTTGAATCCCTTATCAGAATAAAAGATTTGGTTTCTAATTTAAAACTCAAAATATTACGTTGCATTGACGTGCCCAAATTTACATTTCATTTAAATAGCTTACAATTTTGAGTTGGAATGCCACAAACTCATGATATTAAGTTGGAATTTGGGGCTCAAAATTTTAAGTCAGGATGGCTAAATGAGGGTATTACTTTTTATAGTGTATGTCAGCCTGGACACCTAAATTAATCCAATCATATATCAACGGTCCTCTGTCAATCAAATTTTTTCAGTCATATGTCGCACCTAATATAAGAAACGCTTGAAATCATAATAATTTCCTTTCCCATTGAGTTCCGTCCCAGTGTTCAAGGGGATGGACGTCTGCAATAGGATTTGAATATGTATGTTTAGATTTGTCCGTCTGTACGAGTATCTGGAAATGAGTAAAATAACTTGTGTGTAATTGATTTGCAAATGTGTAAAAAATCCACAAATCCATATTCAGATCTACAAATGTTGGGATCAGTCTCTAAACACACAGAGTAACTTAAGTATGATGTATTTTTGCTTCAACACCCAGAAATACAGACAAATCATTGGTTACAAGTCAAGCAGTTTCTCTGGTGGCTCTCTTTACACACGTGAGTTTTTTGCTACACTTCTGTCGTGTGAGATCTGCAAATGCGCAGAGAGGATTCGTATGTGTAATATCTTGATTTGCTGCCCTGAGCGTAGGCTCACAGGCTTATGGCGGCAGTTTATCATAAAATCCGCTTTTCTGACCATTCTGATTCATCATTTAAAGCCATAGGGAAGTCATATTTAAATGTCAAATCATTCTGACTTAAACATGTATATAAATGTACTCTTCTTCAGACGATATTGTCCCAAAATTTATAAAATTTCTATAAAAAAAAAAAAAACTTGTCTTAAAATCTGTTTTTTTTCCCGTTATCTTCTGCAGGCCAGTTAGTTCTACGTCAGTCTGAACACCTAAATTCGGCCAATCATATATCAACGGTCATCTGTCAATCAAATGTTTTCGGTCATAGCATCTTGATTCATATGTCGCAGCTAATAAACGGTTAAAATGAGAATCATTTCCTTTCCCATTGAGTTCCGTCCCAGTGTTCATGGGGATGGACGTCTGTGTCTTCAGCAGGCGTAGAGCTAACAGAACTGGCAGCGTTGCGAGGCAAGGGCTCAAACATGTACGGCTGGAAGCCTTCTACACCAAACCACGCTGAGGATTTGATCAAATATAAAGCTCAAATTTGAAATATTTAGCACAATTCAAATGATGCACATACTAATTCAGATGCTTCTACTTTGGATTTAATTGTTTATGACTTAACCAACATGTTTTCCCTAACTGAATATAATCATTGTTTTGGATTAGTCAGGTCAGAGTGGGGGACTTGGCTCTGTTGAAGAATCTCTGGAGGAAGCTAAAGATTAGCAACAAGAGGCCTTCCAGCCTTAACGGGACCATGTATAACAAATGTGGCTTTTTCTGAGCGAAAATCATGCATTGCGTTTCTAATAGGTTTAATTAGTAGTTCATAAATACAAAGGGGTTACACCCGATGGGAGACGCCATTTTCTGATCAGATTAGCTGAAAGGAGACAAACTTGTCAGCCTTGATGTGTTTTACCTGTATGTGTACTGGAGGGGGTTAAATTAATCAAAAATACTCTTGGATCTTTCTACCTTCAACTTTATTGCAATGATGGACCGTCCTTACTCAGATCTGCTTGGTTGGCTAACAGCTGTTAGCTTAGTTAACTATGGTCCTTAATAAAAGCTCAGACTGCAGTGAAGTTGCTCTCGGGGTCACATGACTCCTTCTGAGACAGATCCGACCCTTTTAAGTAGCATCAGAGAGCTTTTCAGGTCAGCATACGCACCAAGAGCTGAATATTGACCTGAAAAATGCTTTAACATTTCTAAAATTAAGCTAGTTAGGTTAAAAGTTACGCTGCGTTGCTTTAAATACGCTGAGCCATCTTTCCTTACCAAAACTACGTACACTTCAAGTTCATCTTTTCAAGTATGACTTCCAGAATACATAGAGGAACTTGGTTAACACGGGATATGTACCTTTATATGCTTGAGTATTGCTGAAAATAAATATTTAAAATATATTTTAATAACATATTTAGTTAGGTATATAGTAAGTAAACTGAAAGTATACATGCCTATTTTCAAGATTAAAATGGAAAATGCTGAAAAATGCACATATATGTATGTATATCTATCTATTCATATATATACATTTTGGAGAGGTTCAGCTTAGTGTCTGTGGGAAGGGGCGGGGGGCATATCTGAGTTACCTGCAACACACACGCAGACGACCCGATTTCTGAGTTTAAATCAGCCTTAAATCATGTCACAGAATCTGCATCAAACTGACCGTATCAATGCGTTTTTTTCACACCATGTTTTTTCTCCCTCAATGTTTACAGTTGATCACTGCTGCACTTTAAGAAAATGGAAATGTCATGAGAGCTGTACAAAATGAAATGTCGTTTTGTATAAACTCTGTGTATACAAAATGACAGTAAAGGTTGTCTAAGCCTAAGTCATACAGACAACCTAGATTCTTGGTTAAAAATTCACATATGAAAGTGAGCTCTAGTATTTTTTTCCCCTAAAAAATCAATTAAAGATTATTTCAAAATGATTCTAGATGTAAAATACCAGGTTATCGCTACTTTAAGCAGTAACTAAACACATGTCCTCAGTTAAAAAAGTATGGAGTGACATTGCTTTCGTCAGAAAGAAATAACCGACTGCCACCTGCTTCTTCTTTGAAATGCTGTGCTGCAATAAATCTAAAAAGCTTTTGTTTTCTGTTCTTCCCCTTTTGGCTCTGATTTCTCCCCTATCACTTGTTGCTACACTCCACCTCCCGTATGATCTGTCTCTGCTGGCCTCTTGACTCCAACAATATGGGGCCACAATCTGCTACCGGGCTGACAGACTCCTTTTGCCTACGGCATACACAAGCCAAGCTGATGTAGTGGTAGTAAGAGTGGCCTTTTGAATTGCTTTGAATATCAAAATATATCTTCTGTTGAATTAAACATCCAGATGGATGGAGTGGAGAAGGATGAAATGCAAATGGTTGAGGATTTTGATTGACTTATTATACCCAACTTTGTTTTTTCTACTGCAGAGGCAGGAAGTCAGTTGAACTGTAGAGTTGGAGATTTTAACGGTCAGAAAAGACTTTTAGGTTTCCTCTTTGGTAAAAACAATTCTAATTAAGAAAATACTTTTCACTGCATGCTTCTCTATCATGCCCCATCGTAGCATAGAGGGAAAAAATATTCTCTCCCATTACGGCAAAGTCTTTATGCCTAATTCTGCCTCATTTGTTGGCATTCTGTTCAGTTGAATAATTTGTAATATCATTGTCATTTAATTGTTTAATTGTCCACAGGTACAACAGCAAAAAGCACGAGTAACATTCAATAAGACAGTAAGTTTAGTAATGGATGAAACATTTTTTCTTGCCTTGAGACAGCTGACCCACTAAAAACAGGTGTTGGCATTGATAAAATGTATGAACAGTAGCAATGATCCAAACACCGGTTCGGACGGAGCACTGAGTCAGTGAATACTGTGACCTTCATAGCCCTGGTAGCGACCATAAAGCTAAAAGCTAGAGTTTTAACTCCTCCCATACTTGAGGCACCCACTCTACTTCTGTGTTGTTAGCTAGCTAATGCCAGGTGTTCTAATGCTAACCTTTACCTAATGCTATGTTCACACCTAAAGCAGCAGAAGCAGCTAGTTTACATACAAAGTCAATGGTTGGCATGCATCAAGGTGGAGCAAAACTTTTGCTGCTCAACGCGCCACATCAGCTGGCAGGGAGACGGATACAGCACTGCTGATCCAGATCGCTATGATCACTCCCCTGAAACAGTTTATTAACACCTAAACTAACTTAAAATGTCAAAACCTGCCAGCAAAATATGTTTGCGTTTATTATCCTGTTGCCTGCAGTTTGGATTAGATAAGTGAAAAACGCTAACATCTGCTTCCAGTCGCCACAAACGGTAGCGGAAACTGCGAAGAGGCGACCGGGCCGGGAAGGTAGGATGGTAATCTGGATGAACTGACTGAACAAATTAGGTGGACTATCTTACTTTAAAACATTAAAACTATTTTCTACTTACTGATCACAGCAAATATAGCTGCCATTGTTACAGGCAAAGTTTAGGTGTGAACGTAGCATAACTGTTCAGAAGGTAAGAGCTTCTAAGCTCTACCCATCTCTATCACAGAGCTACTAGGATCCGGAAACACCTGAGCTTCCGCTAACATGTCTTCAACATATTGGTGCTGAACCCTTTCCTGTTGACATTGGCAGCGTAACCAGAAGTCAGTTTGTATTAACTTATTAGCTTTTTTAGTAAAAATGAATGCTTTAATTCTGCACCACTCTAGACATTCATGGATGCTTTTTATTAGAAGTAGTAGCCATGACCTTTACTGTCCCTGATTTGGTTTGCTCTTAGTGTATTCGAGTTGCGCTAACGGTAACTGGCTATTTGTTTGTAGTCAGCAGACTAGCACTAGCCCTGCTGCTAAAACAACAACAAGGATGGTGAGGCTGTGGGCATGTAAAACACTGATGTCCAGAGAGTAAATGGCGGAGCTGAGAACTGAGAGAGCTGTTTCCACAACTTACGGCTAACTTGGGTCATATAGTTTTAAAAAGTCACAAAAAAATATTAGCTACTCCTACAATTTGCAACCTGGCGTTTCTGGCTTATGGTCCAGTGGCATGGCTTCTGTTGGTGGAATTGTATTTAGAGTTGTGCAGCATGGTTTTTGATCTCAGTGAGCTCCCCTAAGCAGTGCTCTGCGTTTGAACTTTGCTCGACACAACCTTGGCATGGCTTGACATGGCTTATGCCCTTGCAGAGCACAAGCCATTGATAATAGTGGGTTTTGTTTCTTTTCTGTCTAAAAAGGCAATTAGTATGGTTGTCATGTAAAAAGATTTATGCTACAGCTTGAGGTTGCAACAGATTTGCAATAAAGTATATTAGGCCAGTTTTTAGAATATTCTGTGAAAAGGCGCACTAGTGAGGAGCAGCAATAGATTCATTGACTGGGTCTTTATCAACCACCTACCTAATGGAATCCAGCATTTTCCCATTCCAAAGGTTGAGTCACAGATGCAATCAGAGCAACAAATTTAGACACCAGCCTGAAACACTTTTAACAGTTGTACCCACTGAAAAGGTGAGATTACACTGACAAACATTCAGCAATGCAAATTTAGATAAATATCCTTCCATAGAAGATGATATCTAAAAAAAAAACTGTTTGTGAATGCTGTTCTCTGTGACTGTTCTGGCAGAGAAAATGCAAAACATGCAGCGTGAAGGTGAAGTACAGCTCCATCGTAAGATGAAGTGTAACAACTGCATGAAATGGATTTGGTGCATTTTGTTTTTTTGTCAGACCTGCATGAAAAATGAATTAGCAACGGAAGAATATTGCTATGTGAACGCCGTACAGGTATGACGGGAGGAAATGATTAATTGCAAATTATCTTGAGTGGTCTAATTTAGAAAACGGCGACGATAAGTTCTATTGAGGTCAGCTTTGATTCATGCTGTGATCACTCATTACCAGACATACACAACTGCTGTGCTGCCCAATGACATATTATAGTCATAGTTTATTCTCTTGCACAGCAACAGTCTCTCTCTCTCTCTTTCTCTGTCTCATATTCAGCTTTAAAACTACTACATTACGACCATCTTTCTTCTTTTTTTATGCTTACTGTATTTTAACAATACTAAAACATTAATATTTTGATTAAACCACTTCCTATGGTTTTAATTTTATAGGGTTTCTGTCAAGAGTCCAGCATTTTCAGCCCTCTAACAGATCTTTGTCCAGGATTGCCCTGTATTTAACTATCTAGAAGGTGGCATCAGCACCTTAGATGATAGATAATAGAGGTGGGCCTGTTTTTCAATGTTTAGTCTCGATTCTCTGCTAGACACATGGGCTCAGCTTTTGCTGTGGGTAACTGGATGTTCCTTAGGTTCTGGGTTCCATTCCCACTCCCACAGACTGCCACTCAAGGGGATGGGTTAAATGCAGTGTGCATTGTGAGATCAATAAAGTTCAATTATTATTATATGAAAACTGTTTCAGAGCTCTTCTGATCAACTCTCTTTCCCAGACAGAGCGACCTGTGGAGCTAGTTTACCGTCACCCTTTGTACCATGGCTCAGTGCTTCTGTCTTCTTTTAGTGTGTTTTCCTTTGTCTCTTTAAGCCCCCAGCAGAGGGCCGCTTACACTGAGCCTTTTTTTACTTGAGGTTCTTACGGTAATATAGTTTTTCTTCCCCACCTCGCTGCATGCTTGCTCAGTGTCAGGGAATACTGATAACAACACGATGCTAGTATATGTCTTTCTCCACATGTTTGTCCAGGAAGAACAAATCCTGTAAATCCAATGAGTCGATGCAATCAAATGGTTTTTCTTAGACAACTTTGAACCAATCTGACTGGATTATCTAATTGAATCATCTTTGTAAAGCTACCTTGAGGTGATACAGTAGCAGCTGAATGGCAGCCCACTTCCCTGCAACTGCAAAATCCCCTCCAACTTCCAGCCACTGGCCTTCTCCTGAATTACAGGGTCTGACCAGGAAAAACTCTTCTCTTTAGCTCTTAATGTCCACAAATCATGACAGAATATTTTAGTACAAATATTGATGTTTTAAAACAAATTGTAGAGGATCTGCCAAGGACCAGCCGAGGACCCATCAAGGAAAGTGGGGACATTTTGAATGGCTACTTTATGTATTGTTAATTTGCGCTTTATTAATAAAGCTGAACGGAATTTAATCAAATTCTTCTAGCATTTCTGCCCCGTAAAACAGTACCCCCCAAAACCTGATGCTCCCTCCACCACAGAGCATTTAGGATGATACGTAGTGTTAGTTATCTGCCACACAATATTTTTACATGCATGATAAAATGTTTACATTTGGTTTTATTTGACTAAAGCACTTTTTTCTTCTATAAACAACATTTCCTTTAGTAATGGCTTTTAGATTTGTACTTTTTCATACGGTTGAGATACGTAAAGGAGTTACTTTTTTCTTGTAAATTCAATTTAATTACGCTTCCTTTTTTTTATTTTCTTACTTTCTTCCTTCTACCTTCTGGACCTGTATGACAATGCCGCTGCACCAACCATTGGTGTGGCATAAGTATGACAATGTCCATTACAGCTTTCTGGATTTCAGTCATTTTCATCTACTGTACACTTAAACTATCTCTGTGTGGATGCCTTTTTCAACTTGGAGTGAATGTAGCCCTTGTTAGCAAGTCATAGGAAGTGAATTGGCAAGATTACGGACTGCATTATCGGAAGAGGTGTTACTATATTTGGGCAAAAATGGCCGCTCACAGACTCGGTGATCGCAATGAAAATTAAGATTTAAATTTTTTTTACTGATTAAGGCTAAATTCATTTAATCATTTATTAGTTCTAAGTATAAATAATGATCCATTGGTTATTCCTTGCCGACCGCACTTTTCCTTTAATAAGCTCTGGATAAACCTTAAAATAAATGGACTCCACAACAATCTTAAGAGCGCCTTCACACCAGGAACAGTAGAGGATGTGAAAGCTGTGAAAAAGTAATTGAGGGGGGTTGGAAGACGTTGCCCTAAAGATAAATTTGGTCACAAACCAAGATCGCAAGCAGGAACTTAGTCAGTGTTAAAGAAAAATGATTATTTTTTAGACTTTAATACAGTTAATCTTATGGCATGTGTAAACACTCTCACTTGAACATATTTCTTAATTTTGAACAAGGCTGTGTTAATGATTTAAAACTACTAATGGATAAGTATTTAGACCACCAGCCCATAGAATGAGTATCTCCTGGGGGGTGAATAACAGTTAAGCCTGCAGGAGAGATTTCTGCTTGATTTACAGAAGGTCAAAAGTCTTCCAGAATAAACAACCAGGGATGGTGAGGCCCCCCGCATTCCACAAGCTGTCTGTGAGAGCTTATCTTGTGTTTTATGACTTTAGGAATTCTAGATGCCAGGACAAGCTTTCCGCCTTTTCTTGTTAAAACAAAGAAGCAAATGACCCCAGATGTTTGCAGTAAATAAGGGGAAGCCCTAGCAGTGTCAGAGATGGCGTTTGGTTGGAGGACCGAGGGCCAGCCCCTTTTTGAATGGATTAGATACAAGAGGATAAAGCTTTCTAAATAGAAGAAAAAGATCAGATTTTGCTCTTGCAAACTCTCCAAAGATGTCTTGTACGTCTTTGCTTTCTTTCCTCCTATGTCAGGTAATGGAATGTATGTCTCTGTTGTTCTGCAGTTTCTGGTGTAGGTTTGTGCATTGTCTTATTTCTAAAGTGTATGCATTGTCTTATATTGGATTAAACTCTGTAATTCTGTGACGTCAACACGCAATGTTGGTTTTATTACCAAACGCAGCTCGCCGAGTGGACCTGGGGAAGGGAAGAATCAGAAGCCAATCTTTTTCCAAAGTTAACTATGTTAGAATATTTTCTTCCTTTACAATTGGGGGCTCGTGCCGGTTCTGGAGTCTCGGCGGACGGCTGTTTGGTCCTGATTGATCCGTTTCGGCCCGACGCTTCGGTGTGGTAAGACAGTATTTGATTATTTTTCAGTTGTCTGAAGCGCCGTGTGTCGTCGGACCGGGGCTGATTTGCTGTGTGCGGCCTCACAGAATTCAGATGCTGCAGAGGTAGATAGGATCGCTCCTAGGAGAGTCGGTTGTTTAAGGATTTGAATAAATACACATTACAGGGAACTGTGGCTAGTTCAAACAGAGCCTTTACGTTAACTCTGACTTAAGCTGGGTTTTTTAAAAGAAGGTTTTATTGATTGATTAATTAATTAATTGATTAATTAATAAAGATTAATTTATTCTTTTTACCCTGAGGAGCAATGCCTGGGCCTCTAAAAAAAGTATTTTGGAAATTTGTGTATTGGTTAGTTTTGGCTTGTATCAGCCGGAGATTTCGACTCATCTCCAGTGGACTTATAATTATTTGGGTTAATTGGATCGAGTTGTATCACTCGTGGAAAATAAAGGACTAAAATAAATTATTTGATTTAATACGGGTTCAATCGCTCTCCCCAGCTGAAAAAGAAAAAAAACCTTTTGTCACTGGGCGGATTGAGTGATCGAATAAACTAAATTGAGGCTTATTTTCGCCTCGAGCTTGACCCAGCTCTGAAGTGTAGGACTGAGAAGTTGAAATGAGAATAAAAGGGATTTGTAAAATTGAAATTGGACAATTAAAAGATGCGTCATACATTCTTTTAGCCGGCTCCTGACGTTTTCTTTTCTTTTTTTTCTGTCTTTTCTTGACTGAACTACAACGTTGTCTGTGTTTCTGTGTTTTGTATGTTTCTTTGTGTTTGTGGCTGTGTGTCTGTCTTCCCCCGTTATACTGTAGCCTATGTCCCACCACGCGCTGCTGTCTATTCGTCTGTCTGTGTCTGAATTGTGCTGAGATTGTGCGGAAGTGATTTGTGTTTCAAGATTGTGTTCTGAAATATTGTTAAATATTTTTGCTGGATGTTGTATTACTAACTTTCTGTTAAAATGTGCTTCTGTGGGACAGCGGTGTCTCCGTTTTGGATGCAAGTTTTGTTTCACAGCAGGGGGACTGATTGACCCCCCTTATTTGCATTTTGGGAGTGCTTCAGTTCTGTGCTATTTCCAACTCACGCTTTCAGGATTCTTGGATTTTGATGTGAATTGCTTTAGGACTGTGTTTTGTGTTGAAATGAAAAGTACAAAATAACAGATTTACAGATGTTTTTACTTTCTCAGCGGGTGAAATGTGTTGCATCAGTTCCAGGCTTGAGCACTGGAATGATACAATTGTTTATTATAATACTGTAACATTGACAATCACTTAAATTTCTAGGTTTCCTGACAGGAGGGAACACCCTCACTGATTGGAACAGGAGAACATATGGATGTTTTTCTGCTTAACAGTGTTTTCTACACTGTTAATGTGGGACATGTTGAAACGCTAATGAATGACTTTGTTTCTTGTAGGACGATCTTCGTGTGCAGCCCATTTCGCATATTACATGACCACATGAACGGTTTTTGGGTTTTCCTACAGGGGGTCTAGGTAGCCATTTAATAACAGTGGGCTATCATGAAATACGGTTGTGTGTATAATTTGGAGTTTTTAAAAAGGTTCACTCAAAACTGAACAATATTAGAACTATTGGATAATAATGTCTTTTTATTATTTTTTTCAACCATGGTGTTATAATATTTGTGTTTAAGACTTTTACAGGATGAATTTTGGTTTGAAATCTGGGGTAACATCCTGCATCTTTCTTACAATGGGGTGTTGATGAGTGCTTGAGTGTGAATGAGAGTGAATGTGTAGGCAGATGGCCTTTGATGGGTTTTAGGATGCTCTATGTAAATATGACCTCAGTTTAGTGTGTAGCTGTGTGATATTTTTCTTATTTTAAACTATTTAGGTACACTGAAGGTTTTGTTTCATAAATATGTTTTTATTACTGCTTTAAGGGACAATTTTAAGGTAATGACGATTTCATATTTTGGTGTCACAATCTGGTTGAAGCTGAATCATCTCCTTGTGCAGTGAAATTAATATGAAACGAGAATTCAGCCTTGGCTTAAAGCAGATAGATGTAGTTATTAGGAAATTGTGTTATCCACTTTGACTAACAACACTAACAAACTAACCTAAATTCTAACTAAATAAATTTGGTTTATATTTCATATGGGTGACTGATTGGACATGTTGAAATTTTAGCATAATGGGGGTAAGTTCTTCCATTTTTGTTTTTCCACCTCTAAATTGTTTTTCTTTTGGAAATAAGAAAACACAGGGGGATGTTATAAAGATAAGACATTACAGATGGAGCTTTGAAATTTACATAATCTCAGTCTGGTTTGAATACTAGATGGAAGATTTGGAGAAATGGTGGAACATCTTATGATATTTTGGTTTTTCAGCAAATTATTATATAAAAGTGACATAGATTCCAAATTGTTTTCAAAATGAGAATTTTATTATATCAACAGGGGGAGAAGCAGAAGTAGACCCTAATTCCTGGTAAATTTTTGGATATGGTTAATGGTAAATTAGTTAATCAATAATTTTGATTTTTTCGATTCAACAATAGTGAATTATGGATTTCTTTAATGTAGAGTCATATGGCCTTCCTGCTTTACTACAATATGGTGTATGTGATATAGAAGCTTCTACTAAATTAGATTTGATCATCTCAAATTGAACGGTTTCAAATAACATCTATGCCATGTTTATTTACATTTAAAATTGTTGATAGATTTCTGCATCACTGCTGACTTTGATTATATACAGTTGGGTGTAAATTGTTAATTTTGAGGAAAATTTTGGTTAAAACTGCTATGAAATTCAAATAAAATGTAAATAATTTCTGAAATTTTGAAATAGGACTTTGTCTTGAAGCGTGGGACAATGATAAGGATGTTTGGTATTTAGTAGAACAATATGAAATTCATAATTATTTGACCAAGGGCAATTCCATCACAACTTTTATAAGTATCAGTACTTGGACATTCTAGAGTTTGTTCTAATTCTTTAATGAGTTTGTGAGGTTGTGATTTTAGAATTTGTAGTTGATATTTGGCACAAGCAGAGTGAATGTCATCGAGGTATTGACGTTTATTGATTTTGAACAGTAAGTGTCATTATTTTCTTAATTCTGGCACATCCGATCGTGGACTATTTTAACAAATTTCTGTTTATTCTTTTTGCAGTTCAGGATTTGGGGCAGTTGGCCGTTTGTGCTATAACAACAACAAATCTAGCGCCACACGGGAGGAGGCATCACAAGATAAATTTTATTTATGATAGTGAAAGTAACAAAATGTGGCAAATATAAGTTTTGCTTTTTAATTACTTTGTATTATTTTTTCTCTGGCAGTTCTCCTTCCTTCTGACTTGATGGCGATCTTGGGGGAAGGGTCTTTTAAGCTCAGAGATCATGGGAAGATGTATTTGAAGGGATCTTCTTGATTACCGCATCAGGCCGCTGTTGTTGCTGAACAAAGACATGATGATGCTGAACTAGGCCCATCTTCTGCTGGACTGTTGTATGAAAGCCGAACGCTGTTGAGCGATTACGAAGGTCAGTGAAAGCGAACTGTTCTCCTGCTGTACCTGGCAACAGATGTCTCCTTTGACTGTTGCTTTTCATGCCTGGCTGAAAACAAAAGGGACTCAGGCGTTATCTGTGGGAGTCTTCTATGGCTGGAAATCAGCAGTGAGTCGGGACCACAAAGATCATAGACAAACCCGGACGGGGGCTTCAGTAGATGACTGGTCTGCTGGTTTCTATGTCCTGCTCTGTCGACCACGAAAGGCTGACCAAAGTTCATCAAAGCGGGACTGTATCCAGTTGTTTCTGCACTGCTGGAATGACTGCTTCTCTAGACACGTTCTGATTCAGCAGATAAAGAATTGGGGCATGGCAAGTCGCTCAGCGGTGGTCCTGTTGTGTGTTCTCATGTTTGATCCTGGATTCTCACCTCTGATCATGTGACCTGGGCGCCAAAGCCCACTCCTGGGGTTCCCTTCAGTCTGCAGGTTGGAGACGAAATGGGTGCCAACAATACTTGGTAGTGGTGAATAAGTTTTTTTAATTTTTGTAGTGTGTGATGCCATTGTTCTCTTCTTATTTTAGATATAGCACTGAGGCGCCCTGTTTTCTTCACGTCCTGCAGCCCTGCAGTGTAATTTTAGGTGTTGAGGACAACCCCATCTCCTGGGGTCAGAGGTTTTACGATGCAGTTAGGGGTTGGTGTGCACCAACTGTTACGACACTGCATTCCTCCATGATTCACTCTGTTTGTCTCACAAAATGCTAGTGTGTCTTTTTCCCTTCCTGCCTGAAAAGAATGGGCAGGGACTAATGATTGCAATTACATTTTTTTAACTATAGCTGAATTGCATTGTGTGTTACGCTTCATCTACTAGGGAAGATGATCTAAATTTTTATTTGCATAGTACAGTGGCTACCATTCAGTAAAACTAAATTTTAAATTTAAATGGAATTTGAAATTAAGGTGTTAAAGTGGATTGATGGGTGTCTATAGACTGACTTACTGAGCGAATGACACCAAGTTCTGTGTTGATTTCATAAATTTAATCAAACATTAGAATTCTTTGCTTGAGGTGTGCAGATTGTAACAGCATCTGGGACACCATGTTTGAATTGCATCCAACTGTGTTACATGAGGCTAAAGTTAGTGGTGATAGCGGATTTCATCTCAATGAGTTGTATAGGATTTTTATTGTATTCTATGACAGAACATTTGTTCTGTTATAGAAACAGGGGGACATGAATGGAATTGATCTGATAGGCAAATTTTTAGTTTGGATCTCTGCATTTACTTTTCGGAAAAAGAGGTTATTGAAGTTAAATCAAAATACATTACGGTAAATGTTTTACGGTGTATTACCAGCATTAAAGATGAGCTAACTATTTGGATATGAAATAAGTAAAATGTATAAATTGAATATACTAAACAAAATATTGACTATCAAATAATTTACATAAAATAGTGTTCTTAAACTAAGGAAGGTGATCATTGGATTGTTGTATCTCTATTCATATGTTTTAAAATAAGTTGTTTAACTAAGACATCCAGGAAGGTCTAAACTAAAGATTTACATCATTTAATAAATTTAGCTGTATTGAATCTCTCTCCAAAACTGAAAAGGCATTGATAATTGATAAACAATATAAAAAGGGTAATACATTATTCAATTAAATATTTTATAAATAGGTTTTCAAATGAATAAATGGATCAAAGGTAAAAATGGTTGAAATTTTTGGGATTTAAAATATGATTGGAATAAAGTAGGTCATTTTTGATATTTAGTGACTCATGTAAAGCAGGCTGATCATTCTTTAAGGTTTTAAAAAATAGAAAATATGATGATTGAAATTAAATTGGTCTAAATTGGAGATTTACAAATTAACAGTTATGGAACTGCTTCTAAAATACAGTTAAGTTTTGGGTTTAACATGATAGGAAACTTTCATTTCTCATGTAGGCCCTATATAAAAAGAGGGTCAAAGGATGGTTAAAATACAGCTCCAAAGTAGCAGATTTATAATACAAAAGGAAGACAGTGAAGCTGTCATAAAGTGTAGGATCAATTATTAACCAATCAACAGGGTTCTCTCCATATGAGCTCCAGACAGGACGGATGTTTCCAGGACCTGCTACCCGCATTCCAGGATGGAAAGGTAAGCTTGCACATTTATCTCATAAAGATTTCTTCAATGAGTTACAGGTCCTGGCAGCAGAATTTACAAAATACCAGACGTCACAGGAACGTCCAGGCTCGGGATCAGTTCGGGGAATCGACTGGGTGCGCCTGATGGTCATCAAAAGAAAGTGGTCTGAACCTCGCTTCGCCAGTCCATACCGAGTCGTGGAGAGTACATCTCATGCTGTCCGTCTACAAGAGAGAAGGAGACACGTGGTTCCATTGGAGTCAGCTGAGGAGCCACGGCGCACGCTGCAGGGCATACAGGAGAATCTACAGTCTCAACCTGCGGTCGAGGAGTGTCTGAGGGCCATCACAGCGCGGAGGAGGATCTGCATTTCCGGGCAGAAGTCTGCCAAAACCACTTCATTTCCTGAATTACAAGGCTTAAAAGGCCCAGACAGGCACAATAATCCTGTTCCGGTGTCCTTCCATTGAGAAAAGGAGATTGCACCCTCTCCTTAAACTCACTGTTAAATTGGCATAATACTCCAATTTTCAGTGAGCAACGGACACTCAGGTGAAAACCTGAGGTTTACAACCGAGGAGGAACACGTGAAGGATCCAGCTACAAGATCATCATTAACTTATCTTCTCTTTATTGCGTGTTTTCGTTTTTTGCGAACTCTTCAAGAACATTCGTTTCTTTTTGCGCGTATTTTTGGATCGTTTCCTGACGAAGAATTCATATTCATTTTTGAAAGACTATCGAAGGAGCATAGAGACGAACTCTAACTTCTTATTGTTGAATTGTGAAAAAAAAAAGAAAAAAAGGTCTTTTGTAATTTTTATGTGTTTATGATGTATTTTTTTATGTTGTTATTGTTTTGTATTGACAAATTGTAATTTTTGTGGCGAGTATTGTCTTTTGAGTCTGCTGAGCATGTTTTGGTAATTTCGAGATATCTTGCTTTGGTTTTCTAATTTTATACTTGGGCTAATATTTCTATTGTGTGTTTTCTTCTATTGACATAACTGAGTTTTATGATTTTTCATGTTTGATAAGTGAAATGTATTTTTAGTTTAGTTTTTACTGGTTAAAATTTTGTGGTTCATCAGGTGAGTATTAAATTGTTGGACAGCGCAAGATACATTTGATAAGTTTAGATTATGGAGTTCAGCTTTAGACACATGGCCTGGCAGGGGACCTAGGAGGTGCTGTTTAAAAAGGGGACTGTTATAAAATTGGGCTAATGTTTTAGTTTTTTAGTATACTAAATAGTTTTTTGGTTCCTCTATTAGAGGGCTTAATCATTTTATTTGTGAGGTCTGTATGTCTCAGACCTCAAAACGGGGACTGTTAAAGAAAAATTATTATTTTTTAGACTTTAATACAGTTAATCTTATGGCATGTAAACACTCTCACTTGAACATATTTCTTAATTTTGAACAAGGCTGTGTTAATGATTTAAAACTACTAATGGATAAGTATTTAGACCACCAGCCCATAGAATGAGTATCTCCTGGGGGGTGAATAACAGTTAAGCCTGCAGGAGAGATTTCTGCTTGGTTTACAGAAGGTCAAAAGTCTTTCAGAATAAACAACCAGGGATGGTGAGACCCCCCGCATTCCACAAGCTGTCTGTGAGAGCTTATCTTGTGTTTTATGACTTTAGGAATTCTAGATGCCAGGACAAGCTTTCCGCCTTTTCTTGTTAAAACAAAGAAGCAAATGACCCCAGATGTTTGCAGTAAATAAGGGGAAGCCCTAGCAGTGTCAGAGATGGCGTTTGATTGGAGGACCGAGGGCCAGCCCCTTTTTGAATGGATTAGATACAAGAGGATAAAGCTTTCTAAATAGAAGAAAAAGATCAGATTTTGCTCTTGTAAACTCTCCAAAGATGTCTTGTACGTCTTTGCTTTATTTTCCTTCTCTCCATTCATGTCAGGTAATGGAATGTATGTCTCTGTTGTTCTGCAGTTTCTGGTGTAGGTTTGTGCATTATTCTCTTTTCTAAAGTGTATGCATTGTCTTATATTGGATTAAACTCTGTAATTCTGTGACGTCAACACGCAATGTTGGTTTTATTACCAAGCGCAGCTCGCCGAGTGGACCTGGGGAAGGGAAGAATCAGAAGCCAATCTTTTTCCAAAGTTAACTATGTTAGAATATTTTCTTCCTTTACATCAGTAATATAAATCGGTACGTTAATACGATTGATGACTCACTCTCTGCTCTCCCAGCTCTATTTTTCCACAAACCCTTTTATCTTTCACAACTGACTCCATCTTCAAACCTAAGCTTTTTATATGCTGATACATTCTTTAACTTTGTGTGAATTAAGCAACCGTTTATCTTAGTGTGTGGGGTTTGAAAACTTTTCTGACAAACTGTTTTTTATAGATAAGACCCTGCCAGCTGTCAAAATGACCTTAGGTATTGAAGACAAAGTGTCTTTAATGGTCTACTGAGTGTGTATACAAGTGTAAAATGTGTCACTGAAGGAGCCTCAGCCTAAAGTCACTCTCTCCTTTTACAATTTGCTTTCCTCCGTTAGTGGTTTCACACCTTTTCTTTCTGACACTTTTTTTTTCTTCTTATACTCGTATTTTTCTTTCCTAAACTTTGTGTCCTCCTCCCAGTTTTTCACTTGATTTTGTCAGTTGGTGGAACAGTCACATATTGCTTTTTTTCTGTCTCCTCTGTCTTTTTCGGCGTCTCTCTCTGGTATCAGTGAGGAGTTAAAATCAGTTCACAGTTTTCTCCTATTTTTGACTCTAATTCCCCTCTCAGAGGTAACCTGCCACGCTTCAGTAACCAAGCGAGAGCACATAGGGGACGCGGGAGCATTGTCTCTTGACTCCCTCGGTTAAATCTAAACAGTCTTAGCACATGTGCGAAATGTAGCGTGTTGGAGCAGTTCTTTTATTTTTTTGTCGTCCAGCACATGCGTTCCTGTCTGGTTTTATTATCCGGTGTTTGCTCCCTCATCTTTTTGACATGGTGCAAGATTGCTCTTTTAATGACTTCTTGTAGCTGCATGTTAACTCTGTCACCCATCTCAGTGCATTTCACCTCTGCTTTCTGATTCCTCTTGAAGTTTTCTTGGAGGTTTTGACATCCTAACTGTTTTTTTTTAAGTCTCGGTTGACGTTTCATTTGAAAACAACAAGCCTACCTTCTGCACTCTGCTACCTCGCTTAGCTGAGAGAAAATAATCTATTACAGATAAATTCTATTTTATAATCCAAGCTACTGCTTTACTACTGCCAAAAGCATACGATAAGGCCATGAGACATGGGCAGGAAAACTGAAACATGTTTTGCATGTTTTCCAAAATACTTATACTGAAATCCCAAAATATACCAAAACAAGTCCTTTTGTTATGGGAGGCATGTACCTTAAATGGTGGCATTAAGGTTCTCATTATTAAATGAATCGACTAATTGAGGATTGTCTTGATCATCAGTACTCCGCAGAACATGTTTGGGGCAAAGTGTGCATGTCTCTAATAGGCGTTGGGAGGAGCTAACCTGTTCTTTTTCCATGACCAGTCTCTATGTACAGTGGCATATTCAATGGAAAGATTGGGTTTTCTTTATTTGCTGCGCTGAAGGGGAAAATGGAGCCTAGGCGGAAGGTCAACTGAATAAACATCTGCCTCTGACACAAGCTAATCAGCTTTGAACCAAACCTCCACGAAAGCCATCCAGAGTTCAGCCATAAAGGTCTTCAATACACAACTCTGTCTGCTACCTAGAGCGCACGGTCGTGCTATGTCTGACTCCCATTCAACCCACCTCCAGCCTGTCCTCCACCCTCTTAGATAAAGATTCTGCATTCCCTGTCTCTTTTCAACAGGTTTGACAGAAGACCACCATGTTGGGTCTGGTTCTGCCAGAGAATTCTTCAGTTTGGGATTTTTTTTCTTCTCCACTGTCGCTTCATGCTTGCTCATCATGGACAGGTTCTCGCAACCTGTGTTATCCAAGCTGGACTTCCATCTTCAGCACCAGGTGCCAAGAATGGCGCCAGGCTTACCGCACCGTGACATCCCTGCCAGAAGATGTCAGGAGTGAGGTGTTACCGTATTTTCACGACTATAAGGCGCACTTAAACGTCTTTTTTTCCCCTCAAAATGTGTGGTGCGCCCTTTGGTGCGGTGCGCCTTATGTGTGTTGTAACTGCGACTTTTGAGACCACCTCATTGAGGAGATGATGAAAGAGTGGCTGAATGTAAGGAGACCAGGTGTTTTTTTTCCACTCATCACCATCGCTGTTAATATGTGACTCAATGCGTGCCCATCTCACAGCTGATGTGAAAAACATGGGGAAACAAATTAACGCTGTGCTCGCTGTTCAACCGCTTGACATCGGTGTGAACCGGACCCAGCAGGTGCAGCAGAAGCAGCGAGTTTACATGCAAAGTCAATGGTTGACGCGCGTATAGGTGCAGCAAAAGGTCCCGCAGCGCGTTTTGAGCAGCAGGAGCGTTTAAGCATCTGACGCACCGCCAACGCGCTGCTGCTCCTCGAGATGGAAAAATTGAAGTTTTGCTACTGGAAGCGCCGCATCAACCAATCAGAGAAGCTGATCTGGGAGCTGACAGCGAGACAGACACATCGCTCTGATGACACATGATATTAACGCAAATGAAAAGGGCTGGATGGATGAGGAGATGATGAAAGCGTGGCTGAGGCAGGTGTATGTGAGGAGACCAGGTGTTTTTTTTCCACGCATCACCATCGCAGTTAATCTGTGACTCCATGCGTGCCCGTCTCACAGCTGATGAGAAAAACATGGTGAATCAAATGAACGCTGTGCTCGCCGTTATCCCAGGGGTCTGACAAAGGAACTTCAACCGCTCGACATCGGTGTGAAGCGGCCGTTCAAAGTAAGGCTGCGAGCGGCGTGGGAGCGATGGATGACAGACAGAGACCACAGTTTCAGGATAAGTGGAAGGCAGCGCCGGGTAATTTACGCCACCTTTAGCGGATGGATTGTTGATGCTGGGACTAACGTGTCTGCTGGCTCTGTTGTTCAAGCTTTCGCAAAAGCCGGCATTATTTCTGAGGAGCTGCGCTGCACGGAAAGTGACTCTGACAGCGCAGAAGGGGAAATTGGCATGTCTGATTTAGCGCAGCTGTTTTATTCAGAAACAGAGGATGATGACTTCGATGGGGTTGATTAATACTTTGTAATAAATACATGAATAAAGCACAATCATACTCAGTTTTGCTCCCGCTCTATTTTTCTACCTGAAAACTTAATTCAACAGCAGCCTCTGGGCCAGGTCTCCTCCTCTTCACCGCGGTGGCTGGCAGGTGTTTTTTCATCTAAGTAATCTAAATCTTGCAGCTATATTTGCTGTGATCAGTGGGAATAAAGTAGTTTTAATATGTTTTTAAGTTAGAAAGTCCACCTGAAAACTTCATAATTGCAGTCAGTTCATCCAGATTATCTATTTCTGTCAGAGGCGCTCAGACCCCCACATACCAGCGGTGCGCCGACAGTAGAAATCCCTTCATCAGCAGCCTCTAGGCTGGGCAGCCTCCCGGCGGCTGCTGGCAGGTGTTTTTCATCTAAATAATTTAAACTGCAGGCACCAGGATACCGGTAATAAAAGTGAACATATTCCGTCGGCAGGTTTCAGGATTTTAAGTTAATTTAGGAGTGATCACAGCGCTGTGTCATCTGCGATGTGTCTTTCTCACGGCCAGCTGCCAGGTTTGATTAATACTTTGTAATAAATACATGAATAAAGCACAGTCATACTCAGTTTTGCCCCCGCTGTATTTTTAAATACGCAGTAGAGCTATTTAAAGGTAGTAGAGGACATGTACCTGTATATAAAAAACGCGCCCTATAGTCCGGTGCGCCTTATGTGTGTGTTAAATACAGAAATGGGACACATAACTGAGACTGCGCCTTTTAGTACGGTGCTCCTTATGGTCGTGAAAATACGGTACTATATTTAGGCAAAATTTTTTTTATTTTTTTACTGATTAACGCTAAATTCCTTAAATCAACGCAAACATATTAGTTTTAGTATAAATAAGGATCCATTAATTATTCCTTGCTGACCGGATGAATGGCTGCTGATTCTCCAGTAATCTCCAAATATCCATTCAAAACATTTACAACAAAACTAACAATCAAGAGAACCTTGATATGAATATCTAGAACTGCGCAGTAAGACAATAACTCAACTCAAACAGCTTCCAACAATTGAAAGACATTTACTGCGGGTCATTGAGAAATACAGAGGTACCTGCAAAGGTTAGCATCATCATTAGCTGGTTTTCTAGCACTACAGACAAAGTGCTTTTATTCATCAACAAACACAAACCCGCAACGTTCCAAATGACTTCTCTTCTCTTTAGAGCAAAAACAAATATCTGCTATCGCAATGGTTATTAAGGCCAGCAGAATGTTATTTAGCTCATTACCACCTTGCTGATGGTTCCTTGCTTTTTACTTTCACACACTGCAAGCCAAATGCTCTCTCTATGCTTTTTCTAGCCATTGTCTCTCTGTGGTCTAACGTCTCAGGCTTATAAAAAGCATCAGGGTGATTGAGGTTTGTAAACCAATAGTATCTGATTCTGTTAGAATGGGTTCAGCCATAATAAAGTCGAACACTGAAGCTTATTACTTGGGTTGACTTCTGTGTGTCTTTATTTTTCTCTTTCACTCGTAGTTGGAGTTCTGTTTAAAAATCACATGCTTATAGATCAACACCTCGGGCAAATCATATTTTTATATAAAGACGTGGAACTTTTTTACATCTATGGAGACTCACTAACCAACAACATGTTTTGCCGTGGAAGCCTAATTAATGGAAGAGTGAATGCTGTTGATCAATAGCCAATAGTGGTGTGAATGTAGGGTCGTTAATGTATCTGGTCAATTGGAGGTCCAACGGTGTGTTTGTGAGTCTCTGTCAGCCAACAAGGTTGGAATAAAAAGACCGATCAAACACCAGAACAACGCATAATCTCAGATTATTTTGGCTCATAAAGTCTTTAAATTGAAAGACAAAGGCTGAAATGATAAAACCAATTTGCAAGTTTAGTACTAATGATAAAGCACAGACTCAACGACCCAAATTGTCTGTTAACACAAACCATAAATCACTTGGTTGTTTTATTTACAGTAGACACCTGGTTGAATGGCTTTCTGAAGATATAAAGCAGGTTTCATCCTGTTGAAGCAGGAGAGACACTTTACTGCCGGGGGGGGGGGGGGTTCTTCCAGACCAGTGAATTTGACAGAATTTTTATATCTTTTTAGTAAATTTATTTCCTTCCAAAGTTTCAGGCAAATCAAAATTTTAACTCATAAACACCTTTTAAGCTTTTTTTTCTTACATTATATGACTCTTTGAGTTTTTGCAACACTAGTGACTTGTTTTTTTTTTTGGACAGTAGACTGACATGAGAGGGGGAGAGACATGCAGCAAGAGACCACAGGTCAGATTTGAACCCAAGTCAACCATGGCGAGGACTAAAGCCTCAATACATGGGTCTTGTGCACTAACCACTGCGCCACCGAAGCACGCCTAACGCTGTTCTTTGCTTACTTGATCATCTAGATTTTTGTCAATAAAGTTCTACCACATACCAAAAAAAGAAAAGTTCTCCCAAGAAACTTTGGAACAAACCAAAACCTGTTAGTGGATTTAAGGCTGGTTTATACTCTGGAACCGGGTCACCTGCTTGCATGTCGCAGTGAACAAAGATGCCCCCGCCCCTTCAGCAGACACTCACTCTCCCAAACTGTAGGTGACCACAGACAGGAGGCCTCTGATTGGTCAAATCTAAATCCGCTCTACACCATGCGTATTATTCTTTGGTACCTTACCGGCTTGTTTTGTTTGTCTGACCGCCATTGTGGAAAACGACTCGTGATGATGGACCATCTAGAAGAGCGAGGTGCGTGAGAACGCTGGGACCCTTTTTCCACCTGGATCCCCGCTCTTTTTCATCCTCACGTCCCTCCGTTGGAGCGCAAACTTGCCCCCACTTCCTCACCGCCTCGACCGTATCTAGACCCACAGCTAGTTCCTGATTGGCCCTCTTTTGTTGTGGCGTGGAATAACATAGCGCAGACCACGCTTCGAGCATACATCAAAAATATCTGCAAGAAGCTCAGTGCGACACACTGATGCGGGAGAATAACCAGGCCTTAAACACCTAAACCTAATAAAATAGGTTTGATTTATCCCATCCTGAGAGCTAATCCTAACATTGGCAAACGAGAAACTTAGATCTGAGGTCAGTAGATTTATAATTATTGTTAAATTCGCATTTCTGAGGTGTGCTTCTATGGCATGGAGGTTGAACGTGTGAACCATATACTAGCTGCTGCAGGTTTGAGTCCAAGCCCTTTTCTAAATGTTTCTCCCCTCCCTTCTAACCCACTTTCTCTACCTCGTACTTTTGAGTGTAACAAAAATACAGGCCACTAGAGCCAAAAAAATGATCTTTAAATTCCTGATTCGATTCAGAACTGAATTCCAGTGTATTCCCAGCATTGATTGTGAAAATGGTTATGTCTCACCCTGCACTACTGTACTCTTACAGAAGGGGGGATTTAAGGGACTTTAAACATAGTATTATTGCCTCTGACAGAACTAACTTGAGTTAAGGCTTAATATTTTAACTATAAATTTACAAAAGAATCCAAGAATAAACTAACTGAACAATGTTTTTCCTCATATATCCTGCATGTTTTTATAAATAAGAGACTAAAGCTCTGGGAATTCTGCTAACTGACCCTAACCCTTATAACTGCTTTGAGCTTTTCTAAAAGGACAAAAATCTTGCAAAGAAATACAAATAATAGGACAAGTTGTTATCAAGTTAACATCACCAACATATACTTTTTATCAAGGATACCTCTTGAATTGTTTTAGGCACAAGTACTTACAACTTATACGACGGAGTATTAGGGCCAGGCTAGAGATTTTTTGTTTTTTTTTTGTTCTATTTCAAGAATAAAGCTGTAATATTAGGAGAACAAGGTCATAAAATTATGATAATAAAGCCGAAACATTGAGAAAATAAAGTTGTACTGTAAGATTACGAAAATAAATTTGCAACTAGAATAGTCATAAAATTACGAGAATAAAGTCGTAAAATTACAAAAATAATGATGACTTCATTCTTGTAATATTACGACTTTATTCCCGTAATATTAAAACTTTATTCCCGTAGTTTGACGACTTTATTCTCATAATATTACAAATCTCTAGCCTGGCCCTAATACTCCGTTGTAGAATTTACACACATATATGTAAGTTGAAAAAGCTCCAAAAGACCAGAGAGCACAAAACCTTCAACTTTCTCTCCCCAAACAAACACACCAGCATTCTTTAAAGGATAGGAGCTCCTTGAAAACTCAATTAGACTCAGGGGCAAAACTTGCAAAAACCTTCCACTCTGACACAGTGATGGCCAAAGTGCCACACACACACGGTGAAACCAGTGTTTCGGCTTCGTGACCTGCAGCTATTTCCAGGATTAAATGGACTCTGGGGTTCCAAATGAAAGAGCTTGTACTATAGCGTGCAGCTAATGACACTGTCTGTGTGTGAGCGTGTGCGTTTGTGTTTGCTTTGGGCGCTTTAACAACGTCGCCCTCTCATGAAAAACGCACTCATATGTGTGCAACTCTGCAAGTTATTTAGAAGACATGCTTTCATCCTGGTTATTAAGTGGAAAAGGATCATGAGCTTTTTATTTGCTGTTTTGCTTTGGTGTAATGGTTCAGGACACAAATACAGTTGAAATAGCATCAAGAGGTAGTGGTTCAAAACTTCACAAAGCACAGATAACGCTGCACTGCAGTGACAAGAAATGTCAAAATGTCCAAAGAAGTAAAGGTAGAAAACCAGATGTTTTTAAACTTAAAGTTATGTTTAAAAACTTTAAGAATCGTGTTATAAGCATTTATCTAATTATGTGATATGTAAAAAGGCAGCGCTGAAAGATGCTCTACTGTTTTACATCACAGTATATGTCAATTACACACCTTATATGCTTATTTAGTCCTAACTTTTACCTAACAACAACTTAGTCACCTAGCATAGCTTAGCATTAACACTAAGGTCCACAAACTCTTAGCTTTTAGCATGGGTGGTTCTACACAGGGGCAAACAGAGGCCAGTACATCATGTCCTAGAAAAGATCATGTCATAAAACGTACCGTTTTTTTTAACTTAAGTCAAAAATATGTAAAATTCCTAAATTCTGAATGTATATTGACCTAATAAGACATGGAATTTTAACAATTAAATCTATTTATTACTTAATCAACAACCAGACAGACACAAACAGACAGACAGATAAATACTGTAGCTTATGTTTCGTGTGACATTCATATCTATCTAGAAGGTAAATTTAAAGGTACACTATGCAACCGGTGTTGATTTTCCAGCGAAGCTCCCCCTAGAGGGCGAACGTAAAGGTGCACTGTCGTAAATATGCTCAGCTGTTCTCCTGGTTTCTCCGTCAGGCCAGGCGCGGTTGTTTTGAGCTTAGCAGACAGGCGAACGCAGCTGGCGCGACTGAAGCAGCGAGTTTACATGCAAACTCAATGGTTGACGCGCGTCAAGGCGCAGCAAAAGGTCCCGCGGCGCGTTTTGAGCAGCAGGCGCAGCGCGTCTGAGCAGCTGAAGCAGCGCGTCGGGCGCGTTTAAGCATCTGACGCGTGTGACGCGCCGCAAACACGCTGCTGCTCGAGATGGAAAAATTTTATTTTTGCTGCCCGACGCGCCGCCTCAACCAATCGGAGAAGCTGATCTGGGAGCTGGCAGAGAGAGAGACACAGCGCTGATGATCAGAGCGCTATTATCACTCCTCCTAAACAGTTTATTGACGCCTAAATTAACTTAAAATGCAGAAATCTGCCGGCAGAATATGTTCGCTTTTATTATCCTGCTGCCTGCAGTTTGGATTATTTAGATGAAAAACACCTACCAGCTGCCGCGGTGAACCGCGAGGAGGCGACCCGGCCAGAGGCTGCTGATGAAGGGATTCCTACTGTCGGCGCACCGCTGGTATATGGGGGTCTGAGCGGCTCCGACAGAAAAAAATATTGGAAGGTAGGATGATAATCTGGAGGAACTGACTGCACTGATTACGTTTTCAGGTGTATTTTCTCACTTAAAAACATTATAAAACTACTTTATTCCCACTGATCACAGCAAATATAGCTGCAAGGCAGAGAAAGGATAGTGAAGCTCCGCCCAACGCGCGTCAGACACACTTTTGCACCGCACAGCCAGAGCAGCAAAGCTGCTTCAGCCGCGCGTCAGAACTAACTGGTACAAGCAGCAAAAATGAAGCAGCAGACGCGATTTTGCTGTGTCCGGTGTGAACACAAAGATCGCCACTGTGCTAGCAACGAGCATGCTTTTAACTGGGGGGTGTAGCAGTTCTCGCCGTAAAGCAAGACCGACTCTCGCAAGACTTCTGAGCCTGTGGGTGCGGGTCGGTGCTCCTGCAATTGCAAGTGCGGTATTTCCCCCACAGACCACCAGGGCGGCCGAGAATACCTTCTTTCAACCTGAAATGACTCATTTAATCATCCAAAACGTTATGGAACACATTAATTAACTGAAAAATGTTGCATAGTGTGCCTTTAAATTTGATTAACTTTATCTTATGCCTGATATAACAGCAAATATTATGCAAAAGCTGAATTTACGTTCACAACAACTCAAAACTTTGCTGATCCTCCCCTAAACTCTATTCATCTCTCGCAGTTAGCCTAGGGGCTAGCTCCAGTCAGCCTCTCCTAGCTCTGCCTCCCTGGCTGGCTTCTCTGATGTAGCGCTGTCCTACTCCCAGGCAGCAGTAGTATCTACCCTGCCTTCAGCATTCTGGCTTCCCAGTGAAATCATCAGATCTGCCGCTGTACTCCTCTGTTCCTCTGCAGTTAGACTCTACAGCTAGCCTCAGCTAACGGTAGCTTCTTCCTGCTGGTGCAATTCCCCAGCAGACTTCTTCTCTGTGCTTCTCATCCTGCTCTAGTGCGCGGATCACCCGTAGGGATCCTTTGATTTTCAGCTGTGGTTCTATAGTTAAAGAGGATGACACGGCTGGCAGCCTGGTCCTGGTTCTGTTTTATCTACCAGTTTTCTTGCACTGCTTTCCTGCTACTCCTGTCGGAGGTGTCACTACCCGATCCGTCCTGGAAAACACGATCTGTTCGGTGCATGCATCATCAGCCCATTTGGGCATCCAGATATACATCCCGGTCGGCCTCGATTATATTTTGTTAAAACACCTAAATGACGTATTCCCGCCCCAAAAATAGTAAACGTACTAAAATTTTATCAGTTAAAGGTTAATAATGTATTTCCTGAGAAAATAAATGCCTTAAAGTCCTTTCTGTTTTATCACTCGTCCCTGTCCGATCTGCACCTGAAATGGGATCCTACGCTACTTCCAGGAGCTAACTTTTTCACTTTGGATTTAGACATAAATCGAGTCTTTTTGAGTTTTATGCTTTCCTTTCATGTTATCATAATGGGATATAGTGTGTAATCTAAAGAAAGAAACAACTAAAATGCAGATAAACATGGTTTAATCATATTTTACCAGACTTCTCTGAGCATGTCCTATGATGACGTCAGAGAAGCAGGTTAACAAAGAAAATGCATCAAAATTGACCCACAAAAGTCAGAAAACCTTTTTAAGGATGTGTATTAGCATTTTTTTGACATTTAAAGATAGAAGTGAGTGATTTTAGTACCATAATTACATTATGTATGGAAACCTGGATATACACTATATTGCCAAAAGTATTTGCTCACCTGCCTTGACTCACATATGAGCTTAAGTGACATCCCGTTCGTAATCCATAGGGTTCAATATGACATCGGTCCACCCTTTGCAGCTAGAACAGCTTCAACTCTTCTGGGACGGCTGTCCACAAGGTTTAGGAGTGTGTTTATGGGAATTTTTGACCATTCTTCCAGAAGCGCATTTGTGAGGTTGCACACTGATGTTGGACGAGAAGGCCTGGCTCTCAGTCTCCGCTCTAATTCATCCCAAAGGTGTTCTATCGGGTTGAGGTCAGGACTCTGTGCAGGCCAGTCAAGTTCATCCACACCAGACTCTGTCATCCATGTCTTTATGGACCTTGCTTTGTGCACTGGTGCACAGTCATGTTGGAAGAGGAAGGGGCCAGCTCCAAACTGTTCCCACAAAGTTGGGAGCATGGAATTGTCCAAAATGTCTTGGTATGCTGAAGCATTCAGAGTTCCTTTCACTGGAACTAAGGGGCCAAGCCCAGCTCCTGAAAAACAACCCCACACCATAATCCCCCCTCCACCAAACTTTACACTTGGCACAATGCAGTCAGACAAGTACAGTTCTCCTGGCAACCGCCAAACCCAGACCCGTCCATCAGATTGCCAGATGGAGAAGCGCGATTCGTCACTCCAGAGAACGCGTCTCCACTGCTCTAGAGTCCAGTGGCGGCGTGCTTTACACCACCACATCCGACGCTTTGCATTGCACTTGGTGATGTATGGCTTGGATGCAGCTGCTCGACCATGGAAACCCATTCCATGAAGCTCTCTGCGCACTGTTCTTGAGCTAATCTGAAGGCCACATGAAGTTTGGAGGTCTGTAGTGATTGACTCTGCAGAAAGTTGGCGACCTCTTCGCACTATGCGCGTCAGCATCCGCTGACCCCGCTCCGTCAGTTTACGTGGCCTACCACTTCGTGGCTGAGTTGCTGTCGTTCCCAAACACTTCCATTTTCTTATAATACAGCTGACAGTTGACTGTGGAATATTTAGGAGCGAGGAAATTTCACGACTGGATTTGTTGCACAGGTGGCATCCTATCACAGTTCCACGCTGGAATTCACTGAGCTCCTGAGAGCGACCCATTCTTTCACAAATGTTTGTAAAAACAGTCTGCATGCCTAGGTGCTTGAATTTATACACCTGTGGCCATGGAAGTGATTGGAACACCTGATTCCAATAATTTGGATGGGTGAGCAAATACTTTTGGCAATATAGTGTATATCTTTCTGCGCATGCCCAGGACGGATTGTGCTTCCAGGACAGATCGGGTCGTGACATGAGGTCCTGAATGCCATTTTACATAACCCTCTGTTGTCTGGGTGATTTGTCCCACGAAGCGGGAGTGCACGGCCCCGAACTGGGTCAAGGGTAGGCATAAAGTAGTATTCATTCAAAATTACCCCACTTTCCTTGATGGGCCTTTGGCTGGTCCTATGCTGGTCCCTTACAATTCCCTTTTAGACATCAATCTTTGTACTAAAATAATCTTTCTGCCATGTTTTGTGGACATTAAGATCTAAAGAGAAGAATCATCTCCTGGTCAGACCCTGTAATTTAGTGAAAGGGGGAAGTCGGAGTAAAGAAAAGCACGCCCATGTGAAGGCAAATGGCTGGAAGTTGGAGGAAATTTCAATGGGATTGGCCGGGTAGCAGGTTGCCATTTGGCTGGTATTTGACTGGGAAGGGCCATTTTGAAAGACTGCTACTGGTTATATTGAAAGCTAGTTTAAGATAGAAAACATGGCAAAATAATTTACATTTACAACATAATCTAATTCTGTTTACGAATAAGAGGTCTTAAGGTCTTAAGTTTTAGACTTGGGACTTGACTTGAGATTCCACTGTCCTAACTGGTCTTTAGTATAAAGAATAGTATAACCATGAGTGGGTCCCATTTTAGTAACCTTGAAAAACCCTTTCGCTGAATTTAAATCTTATGAGCCATAGAAAGATGCTAGATCCGTTTAAAAAGGTGAACAAATCCATTCCCACAAACACACACTTCATCACACACGAGGTGTTAATCCTTGATTAGGACAGGCACAGTTTAGGAAAAGATGAAATGTTCTGTGTGGGAGAGTGAATGTGTACTTTAAAACTCCAATTCTGGTCCTCTCTACGGGTCACTAGCTATTAACCCCCACAGAGTCACCTTGTCACACTCAGAAACAATGAGGCGGACACACACACATCCACACATCCACACACTAGGAGTCAGAACTGACCATTCACATCACTAATGCAGCGTATTGGACTAATGCTTTGTTGGTTGATTCTAATACCGGTGTTGTTTCTATATTGCTCTTTCTTTTGGATATTTTATAAGCATGTTCAAGAATGAGAAAGATGGGGATCATATTTTAATTCTGGTGTGTATTTTTGGTATGTGTTCATCGGTATGAGGCAAGCAACACAGTTTATGTTACTTCAAGTAAATAAAAACAAGGTATTTGTCATTTAGGCTAAATTTTTATATATAATTTTCCATATTTACTTTAAGGTTTGTTTTTTGTTAATGGTATCTAGGGTAGAGGTCAGGGATTAGCGGACCTGGTTTAAAACATTTATAAATTACCTCATGTTGTCCGACGGCAGTGTCCAATTTCAATTGCGCCGCTTAACCTGTTTGTACGGTAAAGCCCTCCAGTAGTAGGCTGCACGCTATCCAAATGATCCAATGAACTGCTGTCAGTCTGGGTTGCTGCTGCTGCTACTTTTAGACACAGCTGGCAAACCTATGGCAAGCCGGGCGATGGGTAACGATGATGAAAAAACCTGAAAGAAAGTGTGGACTGCTGGAAGAACTGTGGTGAACTGGTGAAAGAAAAGTGAAATGGTGCTCAAAGATGACCCTGAACATTTAGAGGATGTTTGGCTCAACCTGCTGCTGTGAAGCAGGATTCTCCACCAGGAATATAATCAAAAATAAATATGGATCCAGGCTCAAAATGAGCTCCTTGATCTGTGCTTTAGAATGGCTTAGTCTCCATTCAAACCCAGGTTTAAAGCCTTGCAGGGCAGCATAAAGCCCACTGCCAACATTAAGACAGAAAAAAATCAAACAAATGTTCAGTTCAGGTGTTTTATAAAACATGTGAATCAGGAAATGGTCTATATGCCAAACTGAACGATTGTTGTTCTCTACTTCAAAAACACATTAGATTTTAAAATGGAAACATTTTTTTATTTTATTTTTTTTATTTAAAAATTCAATGTATAACATGGATGCATAAAAACTTCATTTTATTTCAGTGTTAAATTCTGTTTAAGGTAACAGATTATAACAGATTAAATTTCTCCGGACCTTTACTTGTTGATAATTTATTCGGACTCTGCTGATTTTTAACTGGTTCCCCCTGATCTAGGATATCTGTAGGACTGATGTCAAAGCAATTAGGATCAGCCTTAAAGACCTGTATCAGTCTAATTCGGAGATTTGCTGCCCTGCATTCATTAAACTATGGTGCCTTCACTGACCGAGAAACACTGGACATCTGCGTTTCCAACCACGTATGATTTTGGTCAGCTGCAAACTTCTTGATGCATCTCTAGTCCTCTCCATTTCTCTTCATTGGTGGATTCATATCTGAACAGATGCAGTCCATCAGATGGCTAGAAATCCCTGCTCTGTTTACACAATTATCCAACTCACTTTCTCTACATGAGCGTGAATGAGGCAATCTGTGAGTCTTTTCTGGGACACTGTCTCTGTGACCTCATGCTTTGTTAAATGATGACTGTTTTAGGTTCTCTGACAACGTTTCCTTTGAATGTCCTGATATTATTTTTATTTTAACTTCCATCTCTCTTCTGTACCGTTGTTGTCTCCTTTAGATGTTACCTACTGGTGTTTTTATTTTCTTGTGCAGTTCTTAGCTCTGCTAATACATCCACCTCACATTTCATGTCTAAACAAAAAATAATCAAGCCATTTTTTTTTTTTTTTTTGTAAAATCCTGATTTTAAAAAATAGAACAGTATCACTACATCTGAAGAAACCTTTCTCTTCTTCAGACCCAGTGGAATAAATGGAAAAGAAACAGGGCTCTAGAGTCAAACCAGGTCAGAGTGTTCTGATTAACTCAAATTACTCCTTTCATCTGGGGTGAGCAGGACAAGGTCTTAGCTGTGAGAGAGGTTGGAGAGCATGGAAGGCTAACTTCCTGTTTGACAAGGCCAGATTTCTGATGCTTCGGGAAGCACCGCTAAGTGAAACATGACAGCAGAGTCTGCATGGATCAAAGCTGGTACAATCCATGGACCAACCTGCCTGCAAGGAGCAAAATAGACTCTATAAGGGCAATCAGAGGTCATACATCATGCTTTTAAACAACATAATAAGAACTGGATCTTCAATGTTAATAAATTCTCTTTTTGCACCTTTTCATACTTTCATTTGTGTCTCCACTGCTACTAGAAACAGTCCAAACAGAAATAAAGTTTTGCTTTTTAAGTGTCTGAAAAAAAAGTTTAACTATCATCCTATGTACACCGTTTCTCAATTCACTAGAACGCGTGTACAGAGTCGTGTCTTCGCCAAGTATGTTCTTCAGAAGAACACAGGAAAGTCTGGACTCTGGGAGAAGGGGAGCACGCAGCATAAACTTGAACAGAAGTGTACTCGTGACGTCACCACATGCCCGGCTCGGCTCGAGCTGCATTCCAGTAATTAATAGTCTCTAGTTAATAATAAATTATTACTTTTTTTATTTAGAGGAGGAATAATGATTACAGTCAAATAAACGCAAATCAACTGAACGTTTTACCAAATAAAACATCAGACTCTGAGCTCTGTGAGCGCTAACCTGGAAGCTGCTGCTGCCGCAGTGCATGCTGGGACATTAGTCAATCTCAAGAACGGACAAGTCTGCTCTGATGCATGCTGGGTAAAGAGGGAGGGGCAAGAAGAACATCCGACGACTTTGTTCGTTTTCAGTCTTCTTGTTCCTGGGAATCCTGTTCAACAGCAGCCTTTGGCCCGGTCGCCTCTGCAGTTTTCCGCTACTGTTCATGGTAACTCGAAGCATATGTTAGCGTTTTTCACGTACGTAATCCAAACTGCAGGCACCAGGATAATAAAAACAAACATGTTTTAACAGATTCAGACATTTTAAGTTGATTTAGGTGTTAGTAATCTGTGTCAGTGATCATAGCGATCTGCATCAGCAGCACTGTGTCTGTCTCCCTGCCAGCTCCCAGATCAGCTTCTCTGATTGGTTGATGTGGCACGTCCAGCAGCAAAAGTTCAATTTTTCCAACTCCAGCAACTGCTGCTTCTGAAGAGCATCCCACGCCTCAGATGCTCAAAAGCTGGTGAGGCGCCTCTTCAGCTGCTCAGACGTGCTGCAGGACCTTTTGCTGCACCTTGATGCGCATCAATCACTGACTTTGCATGTAAACTAGCTGCTCCTGCTGCCTCTGCTGCTTTAGGTGTGAACGTAGCGTTATTATTTTAAGCAAAGTACACATTTTATAAATGTGAATTTGAAAAATAATAAACCCAAAAATTAAACATTTAAAAAAACTACTTTAAAGGTAACTTTGCTGTTTTCTCTGATTTCTTTTTTTCATTATTTCATGTTTTCCTCCATTTTTATTTTCCTATTTCAAATTTCAATTTATTTTTTTAAATTTAGGATGTATTCCTTTTTGTCAGCTGCAGCTGCCTCATTCTGAACACCCTGCATGCAGTCAGAGCCAATAGGAGACCTGCTCCATTTTTTAACAGCTGATGTAAAGCCCATGCTTCAAGCTGTGCCCTGGATTACAAAGCAGGATATAAATATAATGTAAATATGGTTAATCAGGCCTTTTTTTCTGAAACTGTTGCACTGAAATAATTCCCTGAGTCCCCCACTATTGAACTCGTATTATGTATGCCTTTAATTACCATCAGTTTGCTCAAATGAGTTGTATGCAGTGTGGATTCAGGAAATGTGTAGAAATTCATAGAATATTTAATCAAGTTAAATTAAAGTCTGTAGGATTTCAGCATCATTTTCAGAACAACGACGTATTCAACTATAATTTTAGCCTTGTTTCAGATATTAATGTACATTCCTCACTTCATCGTATGTCAACTTTATTTTTTTGTCTCCCTTTTCGACTGTGTTATGCCATTTGCCATGATCATACTTTTTGGACATTGGGAAGCAGTGTCCATATTTCATCCTGATAGGATGACCAGAGAAGAAAACGCAGCTTTGATGAATAACAGCTGGGGGACTTCAGCAGCCCCCCTTTTTCAGCCAAAGCAGCCACATGGAAGTCACAGAGGTGTGAAAACCTACCCCCCCTCTGTGAGGGCAGAACAAAACCACAGAGCACACAGGATTCTTTCTCTTTTTTTGCCTCTTCACTTTTTCTCCCTCGTCTGATCCAGCCTGCTTCTGCTCCTGCTCTCAAAGCTGGGGCCCACTGTGGCCCACAGTGGAGATGCAGGCCCCAGGGAAACCAGATCCCCAGAACCATCAAGGATGAGTCAGAACTCTTCAGAACCTAACTGCTGCAAACAGAACTTTTGCAACACATTTCTCTTGAGTTTCAGAACTTACAGAGCCAAACTGGATGAAGACCATGCCCTGCTGTGAGACTGAGACAAAGAACCCCTGACTGCAGAGCTGCAAAACTGGATGAAACTCAAGCTTTCCAAATGGACATGGAAAAAGGTTTGCAGGTCTGGCATGATTAGGGACAGAACAAGCAATGTGTCTTTTGATGATGCTAATCATATCGTGTGTTTACTGCTCAGTAAAGACAACGCTAATTGATGCTAAAGAATGGACTGCATGCTACGCTATGCTACAGGAATATGTGTTGAGCTGTTACTAAAGCTTAGACAAGCTTTATTCACTAAGGATTTAACACTGATATAACATTAGTGTTCACGTGTTCCTCAAATGCTCATTATATTTCCATTACCAAATATGACCAAGAGTCATTTAGTGGAATCCTGATGTCTATTCGCTGCTAGCTATTTCAAAGAGGGTAAAGAATCATTTAGCTAAAGGTTATTGGTTCTTGATTAAGCAAATCATTCAATAGAACATTATTTGGCCAAATAATGTTTTATTCACCTCATGGATTTGCATTGTGAATTGGTCTGAAAACATTCCAATGTCCTTAAAATTAGTGAAAAGCTAATTTGATCACATTCCAAATTATTCCAGATAAACATTGGTTTCAAACACAGAATCCATCTTAAACTGCAATATGTTTTTCAACCGTTTTCTCCTTCCTCTTTGTACATAGTAGTTAGTTTAGTTTAGTTGAGTTTTACTAGTCTTAGTTGAGAGTGTTAAACTGAAATGTGTTTGACTTGGAGCTGAATGATTTTTGTTAATAAAATCTTATATTTTGAACAGAAGTTGTGGTGAATTTATTCCATGTATGTGCAGAATTAGCTGTTTGACCATGATTAGTGCTCGAATCACTCTTTCATCTATTGTTCTAACACACAGTTAGTAGGACTGTGTGTCATAAACACTATATAACAGCTGAAATAATATCTGATTAAATAAGATATTTTACCACCCCTACAGGGGAGGGCAATAAACATCTTAAAGTATCAGAAACATAAATTCCCAGCGGGCTGGGAATAGAATTTAACTATAGAATCACAACAACTGAGAAAAGCTTCATGTCTTCTGGAGTCCATCACCCTACGTCACAATGTAACCTGGTTTTCTCACTCTGTTCACATCATTAGAAACATCTCACTTTCCATCACTTTACTCCTAAATACGCCTCCAACACAGGATTAACGGGTAAATCACTAACTTCCTGCCATTAGGGCCAAACATGTTCAGTTGTACTATTATTATTACTATTATTTGCATCAATTTTAATGTGAATAAAGTGTGATTGCAAACATGGACGTGGGGGTGTGGCCAGCCTCAGGTGATTTGCATGAAAGTGCCTTTTTATTTTGAAAGGAGCTCAGAAAAAGGCAGAACTAAGGAGATGAAATCTCATTATCAAAGTGTTTTCAAGCAGAAAATGTAACAAACATGTTTTGTATCGACTATAGTCATATCCTAACCTGTTTTAAAAAGCATAGTGGTTTCCTTTAACTCAGATCTAAAAGCGCCTCAAGCTGTTTTTTTCATTTTCCATAACATCCACTTGAACTTTCCATGCACCCTCTGTGACCCCGGTTTCCATCATCACTTTGTCCAATCAGTCTTACTCACCCTCATTGTTCTACCTGAGCAGACAAAGCCAGGAGCAGCTCATTGATTACAAACTTCTCCAGTTTTTTTGTTTTTTGCTTCAGGATTTCTGTAGATCTTATTAAAATACTTTCTGTAAGAAGGATCAGCCTTAAAAAGAAGGTATTTAAACGCTTCCTATGGCTACAAGTCACAATTATAGCCACGTATACTACTTTGATTCAGAGCATTTTAGCTTTTTCCTCTTTTTTTTTGGTGGGGGTTAATGTGTAAAACATCTTCTTGTGAAAGCTAAACAGGGCAGCCAATTTTCTCTTGTTAAAGATGTTCAACTGTGATCATACAGAGCGACGGGGGACAGGTTACGGGAGAGTTTAAGGTAGGGGGGAGTCTTGACAGAGACATAACGAGGAGTAAGAGATGAAGAGAAGGAAACGAATTTACAGAGATATAAAGTAGCAGCAGCTGTTTCCAGCCCATTAAAATGTAATAAAAAAAAAACCTCATTACATAGAAAGACAGGGAGAGCGATGAGGAGAAGGAGAAATAAACTGTTTCCATTGTCTATCACTTATCCCCATGGAAAACTAGCAGCTTACTTCGATTAAAAAACATGAATCAGTTGATATCTGATCATTTCTGAGTCACTTATTGATTTGTGCAGACCATACCAGACTCACACTTTGGATATAAAAACAGATGGTTCTCATATCTAAGAGAAACCTTTTAGAATTACAGGTTATCCTGAGCTAACTCTATAGTTATGCTGCTATAGGCTTAGACTGCTGGAAGACATAGGGACCCCTATTCATCATTCTGCTTCATTCTATCTCTATTATCAGTATTTGTTTGTTTAATCTCTTACTTTATGCTCTCTCTGATTTTTCCCATCACAGTAGCTTCATCTGGTTACTTGCCGTTTCATAAAAGAAGAGAATCAATGCCAAAGGTCATGGCTGGTCTTCCATGGTGTCCAGAGAAAATACATGATAATGGTAAATATTGGTTTTTCGGCCATAACGGCAACATTAGTATCGAATATTGGCCCAGATTTTCGTATCGGTGTGTCCGTAATTATTGACCTCATTTCATCTTTTAAATTGACTTTATACCTACAGGACTTTACCACAAAACCTACATGTAGTCAATGAACTGTTGCCACCAGATATTCGCTGCAGGTGGTGTTTTAGGGGCTTCCTGCTAAAGGTTTGAAACATTGACTTTTTGAAATCATCCAGAGACATACTTTTCAATTTGGTCTTCCTTCATTGTTTATTATTTGTTTTTAGAGGACAAAGTTAAACACAAAATATCTTCTAAATCCTGTGACCAGAGCTGGGAGACATGGAGGTAATTCTTTTTCCAGTTTCTGTAACAGAAAATAACATTTTCAAATGACCAGGGCTATCATCTCCAAATCTACCTTCAAAGCGGGGCTGATGAAACCAACATAACTGTCATTCTAACACTAGTGTCCTGCTGTGAGTACCGCAAAGGCAAACCCATGAAATGCATTCACCCTGGCAGTTTCCCAGAAGCGCAGACAGAGAGGGGGACACAGCCTGTGTGGTGAAAACAGCACATTAGCGACGCAGCAGTTGCCTCAGCCTCCCGTCTGCGTCTGCCCAAGACGCATCCAGGAACACATGGGTTACCTGTGCTTCACAGCGGTAGGGGTCTGATGCAAAATCATTCTCCACCGCAAAACTAAAATGCATAAATAGAAAATAAAATGGGAGCCATTATGAACAAACACCAGCTGCTACAGCAACAGGGTTTGCTGATAACAGTGTAATGGATAAGAAACGGCGTCCGCCCACTTCATGGTGTGGAGAGTCAGGGTGGCACAGAGGTCATGGGGTTCATCAATACTTGACAGCTATACAATAATCCTCGCTCTTTGGAGTGATTTTTGTTCCTTTAATGCTGCAGGAAAAAGAATTTTATTAAATGGAAAAAAAACATTTAAAACACATATTTTGTAAATATGAATTTGAAAAAACTCTAATTCAGAAATGAAACTGAAAAATGTTTTGATCAAAAAGAGGTTCTGAAAACAACTTCATTTTCTGACATTTTTATAAAATTGTGTTTTATATTTTAGGTTTTTTAATATGTATTTTTATAGATTAATTTTAGGAGTTGTCTATTTTCTACACATATCATGTTCCTTTCTCTTCAAGCTCAATATAAACGCTACCTGTTGACCAATAAAAATGTCCAGCAGACCAATAGAGATGCAGCTTTACTCCTCACTCCAAAGGAAAGCCCGCCCACCAGAAGTTTTAAAAATGTAAAAGGAAAGATACATTTTGATAATAAACAATTAAAATGTCAAATCTAGAAAAAAAAGTAACTTTTGAAAAAACTGAATTTGAAAAATAGATGGAAAAAATAAAAATATATATAATATGATAATAATATAATAAAGTTACTCTCAAAACACCTTTTAAAACAACAAAATCTTACAGTTTTGATTCTGAATTGCATTTATCAATGTACAAAAACAGCTTTTTGCTTGCTACAATAATGGGATAAAATTAACTCCATAACTTAACTTCTTCTGTCTTCTGTCTTCTTCTGTTCTTCAAGGAATGAACTCCTTGACATGTTGGTAATGTAAGGCATCTCCACCTCCTCTCACAGTGCACATACCAAACAGCAGCCACATGCAAACCCAGTATAAAGCCCCAGTCAAACTGCATCAAGTCCTGCTCTAGTGGGTTTCTTTACTGACTGTTCAACCTGATGGCTGGATGCTCAACTAATCACCGGTTACTGTTTTCACCCAGATTATTGTGCCACCACTAGTGAATTCAATTCCATTCAGTTTATTTCTATAGCGCCGATTCACAACACATGTCATCTAAAGGTACTTTACAGTTCAACCAGATCATCCAGTCACATTGATTCAAAGTTTTCTATCTAAGGAAAACCAGCTGATTGCATCGTTTCATTGCCTCGAAGGCAATCCCTCACACTAAGCATGCTTGTAGCGACAGTGGAGAGGAAAAACTCCCTTTTAACAGGAAGAAACCTCCAGCAGAATTAGGCTCAGTGTGAGCGGCTATCTGCTGAGGAAAGTGGCCACTGGCTACTAAGTTGTGCTAAAATCAGACTATGGCATGCCTTTTTATTAATTTTTTTTTTCATTGTGGGTTTTATCCTTTTGATTCAAGGAAGGAGATGTGACTGTGAGCGATATGTCAGCTAATCTGCCAAAGATGGAATCAGGGATTAAGATGAGCAGCAGAAGTAAAATCCTGAGAGACAAACCCCAGAAAATCTGACATAGCCCAGGTATTATACCGTAAATATGTAGTAAGCAGAGTGCTGTGAAAAAAAAATCATGTATGGATTTAAGAGGAACGAGGATATCTCAATAATCTTCAACAACCTAGCTCAGTAAATACAACTATTCCAATAAATAATAAAATATAATGATATACTACCTTTTTTAAGCAATAAATTTTAAAAAAAAAATAATACTTAGCCTTTCCTGTTATGGAAAGATTCTCTTGATACAAGAAACATTTAGGTTTTTACTAAAATAAACGCTTATCAATTAATCAGATAAGATCAATCAACTTTAGACTATTTAAATTTATTCATTTTTTCATTTGCAAATCAATTTATCTGTCGATAATTTTTTTGATTAATAATTGGATAGAAAAAGGAGCCGTATAGAAGACTTTTTACGAAAACACCAGGTGAAACTAAAACTTTTTCACCTGAGGAGTTCTAAATAGAGCATACAAAGTTTTTTTATCTTAAATGCAAAATGTTTAAATATTTTATCTGGTATAAAAACTGCTTAAGGTGGGTCGCTCTGTCAACTAAATGCATATTTTACAGTCTTTATACTCCAGTTAACAATTAATCTGTTACTAAATTAGTTTATGGTTATTTCAATAATCGATTAATCACCATTCAGCCCTAGTTTGGACATTTAAAATTTGCAGAATACTGCCTTTCTTTGCCAACATAGATCTTAATTAGACTCTTTAGCAGTTTTTTTATATTCTCAGCAAACTCCTAACACTTCATTTGAGTTTATCAGTGATCCTCCCAGAATACTGTAAACAAGCATTACCTGTTTCTTACATTAGAATTAAGAAAAAATTTATTTTGTCATTTTGTATACACAAGTATAAACTAAAAGAAATTTCTTTAAGAACAGCTCTCTAGACTATTTCTTTTTTTTTAAGTGCAGCCTTGATACGGTAAGCAGCAGTGATAAAAAAAACAAAAACACATTGTGATGTAAAACAGTAATGTAACCATATGACTGTATAGTTAGAGTTCTAACATTTCAGTCTTGTTTTTTCAGTTTTTTTTATAACCCATTTTATATAGAATTTAACAGTCTAATGGCAGTGGGGAAGAAACTGTTGTGGAATCTACTGGACCTGTATCGGATGCTTTGAAGCTTCTTCCCAGAGGGCAGCAGGGAGAACAGTCCATGGTGGGGGAGTGAGGGGTCATTGATGATGTCACGGGCTCTGGACGCAGCGCTGGGATGAAATGTCTTTAAAGGAATAGTACACCCAAAACATGATTAGCCTTCATTTTCTACTCACCCCCATGCCGAACAACACTCTGGAGTACTTTTTTGATATCTCAAATGCATCTGGAGATCTGGGAGGCTTCTTGCTGTCTGCTGACATTCAAATAATGGAGGTCTGTGGTGCCCGAGGCAGAAAGGTCCATAAAAGTCCACAAAAAACGTGTCAATATTCCTCCATACTGCTCGTCCAATGTATTCCAAGTGTCCTGAGTGGGTAGCATCCAGAATTTACTCGAAACGAAGTCATTTAGAATGTTTTTAGAGCATAAACAGTAGTGTATAGGATTTCCTGAAAGCGCGCACCTGCGCGATCACGACGCTACGGAAGCCGGCAGACCAAACCAGATGAAAGTGCGCATTCAGCGTCTGCTATTCCAATAATGCAAGCGTAGAAGAAGAAATGTGCTGTTTACCTGTGCAAAGAAAGAAACAACGAAAGAAAAATGTCTGAGGACATCAGTGTTGAGGAAGAGCATGAGTTCTTTGCCGAGCTGAATGCGCTGGTTTGGTCTGCCGCGGTTTCCGTAGCGTCGTGATCGCGCATGTGCGCGCTTTCAGGAAATCCTATACACTACTGTTTATGCTCTAAAAACATTCTAAATGACTTCGTTTCGAGTAAATTCTGGATGCTACCCACTCAGGACACTTGGAATACATTGGACGAGCAGTATGGAGGAATATTGAAACGTTTTTTGTGGACTTTTATGGACCTTTCTGTCTCGGGCGCCATAGACCTCCATTATTTGAATGTCAGCAGACAGCAAGAAGCCTCCCAGATCTCCAGATGCATTTGAGATATCAAAAAAGTACTCCAGAGTGTTGTTCAGCATGGGGGTGAGTAGAAAATGAAGGCTAATCATGTTTTGGGTGTACTATTCCTTTAATGGAGGGAAGAGGAGCCCTGATGATCTCTGCTGTCCTCACTACTCTTCTAATCTTCCAGTCCAGTTTACATAATGACAAACCTTCATCACATCCACCTACTGAGAAGTAAAATATCTCACTTCTTGCCTTTTGCTGAATTCAATTCTTAAAGTAGCTTGTTATTTGCCTCCAAAAGCACTTCCCTCAACATAGACTGTAAACACCCCATAGCGGGGGCTCTTGTGTGGAGCTTTTTTATTGCACTGATGGTTATCTGATTCTGTACGAAATACGCTGTCTGCTATCCTGTGATTCTTCAGGAGTTATTCTGTGTTCAGCTTCATCCTTAGCAAAGGTTACAGTCGGCCGCACCCCCCGTATCTGGCCCTCTCCTGCTCTCTTCAGCATCTCTATCAACCCACCAGCCTCTTCAGCCTCACTTTCCATGAGCTCCCTGGGCTCCTGAATAACAGCTCTGCAATACTGGGACAGAGCCGAGAAAATGGATTTTATTTGGGCGCCGGCGTAGGTGTGTGTGCCACTGTGTGCAGATGAAGCGAGTGAGGATGGGGGATCCATAGACGGAGAGAAAGATTGCAATGTCCATGAAGACAAACAGAGATCACATTTCAGGTAATAGTTTTTTCAATCTTTCTCTCTTACACTCCAGTTTGGTCATCCTGGTGTGTGGAAGTGAAAACACACATTAGGGTGTATTTGCTTGACTTTTATGACATTTTCTGCTGGTGTTGGCTGGTTGAGTTTATATCTGTGATTTCTCGCACAACATGGCCAAACCCAAAAACATGTTAGTAGAGCTTGCTACAGAGAACGTTTTTTTTAAGATCTTAGCTACAATATTTCATCAAAATTGTTAATAAAAAATACATTGTGACTGGTGAGTGCACCACCTACTGGCTGGGAGGAGTTAAACTTGTGACTCTCACCTTTAAGCCAAGTCCACATAAAGACAAAGGCCGTTTCTCAATTCACAAAAACGCAAGTACAGACTCATATCCTCATCATGTATGTGTGGACTCTGGGAGAACGGGAGTATGCTGCATAAATATGGGTTAATTGGAACAGAAGCCTACTGATGACATCACCAAACGCTCAGCTCGTCTGGAGCTGCATTTCCCCTCCTTTTATTAATAGTCTCTACTTAATAAATTCTTACTTTTTTCATTTCGTAAATAATGAAAAATAATTAAAATTATCAGATAAACACAAATTAAATTAACATTTCACCAAATAAAACAAAAAAATCGGCATCATAGCCAGCGCAGCTATGCAGAGAGAAGGCTGTTGCAGACAAGCTAACGGTATTCCTGGCTGCCGTTAATCTCGGAGGTCCGCTGGTTGCCGCGGTCCACTCAATTTGGGAATAATTTTTTTTTTCAATTATGCATTAAATTATTAAATGGGCCATATAGAGCTCTGTTAGCACTCCACTGGAAGCTGCTGCTGCCGCAGTGCATGCTGGGACAGCTGTCAATCTCAAGAATGGACAAGTCTGCTCTGATGCATGCTGGGTAAAGAGGGAGGGGCGAGAACAACATCCAGGGACTTTGTCCGTTCTCGGTCTGCTGTTCTTGTGAACTGGAACAGTACTAGGGCTGAGGCTGATGATGTTTCATGAGCACATGAGAACGCACAAGTACACCTATTGAGAAATGGCAGAAGACTATCATTTTGTTAATGGCTTAGGAAAAAGTTACATCCAAGTTTGAACAGCACCAAAGCCATGCTGTGGTATATATGTTGGACCTTTTGGTTGCGCTATGAGAATCGCACCCAAACCACTGACAAAAACACAGCAAGGAAACACAGCAACATGGTGGCTAAGAGGAGCATGTAGGTTACAGAGGTAGGTTTGGCTAGAGTCCTGCAACGGGTCGGGTACCCGCAAAAATGCTCTTTTGCGGGTGAAAAATACATAAATAAAAATAAACGGGTCGGGCGGATATTTTTTTAGTGCGGGCGGGTAGTTGGTGATTTTTTTTTTTTTTTTTATGCGTGTCTATTGTTATGGACATCAGAAATGTTATATTAATCAGGCACTGTCTGGGGTCACCCTTGTTGTAGCTTAAAGCCCTGCTGTGGGGGCTTCCCTACAAAAAGGCAACAGTCAGTGCATACACGTCTGCTGCAGTGTTAATGGCGCTGTTCTGCAGCGCAGCGTACTATAGCCTATTACTTGATGTGTTAACGGTTCGGGTTGCGGGTTAAATATCAACGGGTCGGGTCGGGTTCGGATTTGAATTGAAGATATCCGCGGGTGACGGGTCGGGTTCAGTAGTCATCCTAACGGGTTCGGGCGGGTGCGGGTTGGTAAAACTTGACCCGTGCAGGACTCTAGGTTGAGCTACAAAATCAAAAATGATTGTTTATGCTCTCTGAATGTACAGCAGTTACACCTAATCTCATCTCCATGTGGATAACACCTAAATATAGAACTCCATGCATTTGGAGGGGCTAATTTACTTTCTATGATCTTAAATTCATTATTTTTTTAGTCCAGCCTGATATAGATCGAGTTAAAATAACAGTTTTCAAAGAATACTCTTGATAGTCGGAATTCAATACTTAACACTTTGCTTCCAAGTTTGAAGATGCTTCTTTTCACATCCAGGGAGCTTTTCCAATTCTAAATGTGAGAATTAGCATTGAGTTCCAGGCTTTATAGAGCGGACCAAAAACAAAGCCTTGTTTTGGCCTAGAAAACATGCAAATTGACCGAAAGAACAGGTCCGCCCCTTAGGAATGGGGAGTCGTTTGGGTTCTTTGTTACCCTGCTATAACCTGATACCTGTCTACGCCTCTGAAACTTGGAAACAAAGTCCAGTGGATTTTTTTTTCCTAAACTTTTTTGGAATGAATATCAGCTGGATGATTGAGAATCTTCACCAGGGTTTTGCGCTTATCTTGATCACGGTGATAAGCTTCTAGAATTGTGAACCTTTTGATAGCATTAGCATAAGAGTATTATAGTTTGTGATGGAACGGCTGCCTGTAGAGGGGCGTAACCAACCTTTCAACCAATGAAGGTATAGACCACAGAAAGGTATTGAGGATAGAGGGATTGGAGAGCTAAAAACATTTGTTTGGTTGTTCTTTTACTATTCCTCTCACACATGAGGGTCTAATGATTCAAATTAAAGCAGCTGTTCAATAGATTTATTCAAAGAGCATCTCTAAAAATAAGATGTACTTTTGGAAGTCAGGTAATGGCTAAAAACTATCATTTATCCATTTTCATCAATGCAGCAAACCTAAAATAGTGTCTGTGTTGTGTCCTAAAAGCATTTTTAACACTGCTATTCACTCTGACTTGAAAGGCCCATAACATAGCCTCATTTACATTCAAGGTCTTTAGGCTAAGGAGGCTCTAATAGACAGTGATGGTATATATTACTGGTCTGCTGCTTTTCATTATGCAGCTAATGATTCCCTGTCAAGTTGTATTGAAAATGAACGCAGAGGAAAAAAGAGAGGGTGGTGAGCAAAGGCATGAAGATAGTAGAGTCAGAGAGGAGAGCGAGTCAGAGTAAATATTAGAGTCTTAAAAGCCAAAAGCTTTCGTCTGGATATATTGTAAATAGAAAAATTAAACTAAGCTTTCTATACTATTTTATTTTGAGTACAAGTTTACTAAGAGAGAATCTTGTTTTGTACAGTCTGTGCTTTTTGTTTTTAGGGTTATGTTGCATAGAAACAAAATACATTTAATTTTAGACTTTTTTACAATTACAATTGAAAGTGCTTGTTTGACGTTAACAAATTAGAGCAGGATGAGGCTGTAATTCTCTAACAATCGTTATGTTGTATCGGTGTTAGTTTTGGGTTTGTGTTTTGTTTCAATTTAAAGTTTTCCACTTTGTGTTGCCTTCTTTGATAATTCCCTTAACATGAGCTTTATACTTATTCATATTTCTTCCATCCAAGTTTTTTCTTTCATCAGCTAGATTTAATAATAATAATAATAATACATTTTTTTATACTGCATTTTCTGTCAAAAGATCTTAAAGTACTACTGCTAAAAAAGAGAAAAACATGAAAAAGTTATTTTTAGAAGAGAGAAAAACATCTAAAGGGGACCAAAAGCTTTGCTAAAACGAAATACTCAGTGGATAAAATACTCAGTGGATTGAGGAGCCCTCAAGGTGTCAGGGAGGGCATTCCACAGATGTGGGGCAGCAGCATAAAATGGGGGTAATGTGCTCATGTTTCCGCACTCTCATCAGGATCCTAGCTGCAGAGTTTTGAATGTACTGATGCCTCTGCAGACTCTTTGTAGGGATCCTAATAAGAAGTGTGTTGCAATAATCCAGTCTGGAGGAGACAAAGGCATGAACCAGCTTTTCGGCAGCTGATTCTTTGATTTCTCTTTATGATTTTTAACTCTTTATGTTAATTCGTTCTCCTCAATATCTCTGGGACAGTTCTTCCTCTCACCATCTCCTGTATAATTCTCCTGCAATGAACGCCATTCTCCACTCATCCCTCAGTATTTATGCTCTCAGCTTCCCCTCGTTCTTTGCTGCGATCATCAATAATTTATGTGTTGAGAAACTAAGGTAGTTGTAATCTTTGTTAATATATCTTTATTGCTTTAGTTATACCTTCCTTCCAATGTTTGTGCTTTTGCTGTAAAATATGGGAGAAACGACTTTTGGATTTGGCTTTTGAATCTGAGGATTTTAACTATAAAAAAAGTCCCAATCTCATTTTAAGTTGGGTTTCCTGTAGGCTTTGTTTAAGTTCATAAGTCTTGTTTTTATTAGATTTGTCGCTTGTGGTCTTCCATACATTTTAGTCTTGTCTAGCTATTTAATTACTTTTTCCAGTTAAAATACTTTGCTGTTGGTTCTTTGGTGAGCAGGTTCTGAATTCTTTGTATTGTATAATGTTTCCAAGCTTCAAATCAGAAGTTGAGGCCAAAATGCTCTTTTCACAGTCAGATAAAGCTATTTTGGCCTGTGGAGTTATAACAGACAAACCATTAATGATACAGCCATGATCTTTTCTGGCAATCATCTAGAGCTGAAAACTAACAATATAAAGTAGATTTGAGCAGATGTTTTTGGTTCCAAGCTTCAAATCAGAAGTTGAGGCCAAAATGCTCTTTTCACAGTGAGATAAAGCTATTTTGGCCTGTGGAGTTATAACAGACAAACCATTAATGATACAGCCATGATCTTTTCTGGCAATCATCTAGAGCTGAAAACTAACAATATAAAGTAGATTTGAGCAGATGTTTTTGGTTCCAAGCTTCAAATCAGAAGTTGAGGCCAAAATGCTCTTTTCACAGTGAGATAAAGCTATTTTGGCCTGTGGAGTTATAACAGACAACTCCACAGGCCAAGTACATGCTTAAGTACATCTGTGAAGATTTAAACATTTGTAGTTTATTCATTACATCAAGAAAGACACACTACTGTCACGTGAATGTAAATAAATAACAGAAAATCAGGATGCTAAGTGGCAATAACAGATTGTAATGCAATGCGGAAGCCCTGAATTAAGGATTTTATGCACAACAATCACCCCCTCTTGATAAACGACCAATCGCATTCACTTTATTCACAAGTGTAAAGTCGTGCACCAATCAGAAGAATTCAGACATGCAACGTTTGGAACAGCCGCCTCCCTACGACTTTAAAGGTATAGAGGGCAATCTTTTATTTTCGGGTGGATCATCTAAATAGATGGTCCTCGTAATTGTCAATCATTCTGGTGATATGTTTACGTGAGGCTATCCTACGTGCTTGTCCTGTTAGCTATCTTTTTCTGCGCATGCGCACTTACACCTGCATATGTATGGGGAGCTACAGTCATTGAAGCTGACCTTTCTCACCGTGATCCTTTGAAAATGGCCGAGAAAAAGAGAGAACGAAGTGTATGCCTCAGAAGAGGCAGATATATCCCAGAATGCTTTATGCGGGGAGATCTCCTCGCAAAGCATTATGGGATTTACTGTCGCCATAGGCTGTCACAACCCGACAGCAGCGACTAATAACAAAGATGGAGCAGGCAAGGCGCAGAGGAGAAGGAGTTGCGTGACCAATGGAGCAAAAGGCAGTGATCATCTGCGAATGGTCAGTTAACTGAGTTTACTAAAAAGTCCACTATATAGTCCCCGCTGTATGTGGACTAGGGTTGTCAAAAGTATCGATACTGAAAAGTTGTATCTGGATACAATACTCATTGTCAAAAGTATCGATACAGTGCTACTACCAGTGGCACCTAAACAGTCATTCATCTTATGCGCAGATTAGAGGAAAATGCACTTTCTGAACACTGTGTGATTGAATAATTCTGTGCACATTTCGGTTTCAGACTTTTATCTGTAACAGGTGCAGCTGCTGAGAATTATTTTTGTTTCTTAACTGGTTTGGCTAGTGTCATTGTTATGTGTGCAAAGCATAGCCAAGGAAGGAAAACTTAATTTGAATTTTATAAGTTTTTTATCAAGCTTGCTTAATATTGTGCATAGCAAACAACCTCAAAATATTGTTTATTGTATTTATTTATCTATTTATTGTATTTTGTTTATTAATGAAAAAATGTCTGTTGAATTTTGGAGTCTTTGTCTTTATCCTTGTGGTATCGAAAATGACATCGAGTATCGAGTATTTTCCCTAGTATCGGTATCGAGTTCAAAAGTTTAGTATCGTGACAACCCTAATGTGGACACAGCAAGCTTGTATGAGCTATGAGGACAGCACATTTAAACAGGGCGTGCATGAGGAGAAATGCGCTCTTGCAAGAGCATTTTTTTTAAAGTGGAAAGGGCGGGTCTGATGATTAGCACAACCAAATCCTTAACATTTTGATCGACCTCTAAAGCATTTCAGAGGGCATTCAAAGCAACTGTAATCCGCGCCCCGTACACAGCCTGTGCTATGAGTGGAGCCAACATGGTGGTTAAAGAACAGTGCAGTTTTACCCACCTGCCATGTATTGGAGCTAATTTAATCTTAGTAGGGGGAGTATGTCTTTCAGTCTAATTAGAATGCCAATAGCGAGTCTCTCCAATTATATACACCTGATACACATACAGACGCATTCATTCACACACAGACCCCATTATTCACTGGTAATTACTATGTCAATACAAAGCTAAGCAGTACTGTAACACAAACACACACACCATCCTTTAATTGTCCTTCCTTGGAAAGCTTAGCACCTATCCACACACACACAGTCCCACTTGTGCATCCGTCCATTTAGACTCCCCGTGGATTCAATCTGCCACTCTCTTATCACCCTCCCAGCTCACCTTCCCCTGCCTCTCAGGTTTAAATGCACACAAGCAGGCAATATACACTAGAACGGAAGGTCAGAGACGAGGTTCATGAGTGTCACATCTTACTCACCCTCTCCATTTTCTGTCCTGCCCCTGAAGACTTGCACAGTGAAAAGCCATTTACCAGGACATCTAACTACACTTTGGGCTGACCCTTTAATACTTATCTTTAGCTTCTGGATGTTTTCCTTTATCTTAATTTGCTTTTCCATTCTTTAGAAGTTGACTTTTAGACAATAGACACTGAGGGAAATTACATTCGAATGTTTTCAGGAACAAGCAAACAAAAAATGCCCTATTTTTTCCTTAACCTTTTATAGGGCAAGGTACAGTTTTTGATCCCTTGCATACCCCTTACAAATGGAGTCCCCCGCGTCCCTCAGTGAGGTCTAGAAGCAGAAGATCTATATCCAGCCATTCAGCAAAGATACTGCTACATGGCTGTACATCTTATATTGGCATTTGACCAATTAGATGAGCCATAAATGATATATTACTTACTGGAAATTAAGATTAAAGAAAAAGTTAACAATTGAAGAAAAAAAGGTAAAAAGCTCATTGAAAGGTTAAAAAGTTAATAAGCCTACTTAACAACTATATTTAGGTTTATAAACTAAAAATGTAAGTGCTAGTATCAGCATTATTGCCTCTAAGGTTTATTTTGTACCAAAAAAATGTGTTTCTTTCACTCTCAGTGTGTTTTTCATGAATTTCTTATAGAAGCACCTTTGTTATTTTTCCTAATATATTCGGGTAAGTTGTAGTGTTGCACCGATACCGATACCAGTATTGGTCGGGGCCACGATCCAGCACTAATATGATGGTATTGATATCAGCGAGGACCAACAAATAGGGCACTGATACCATCTTGAGAGCCCAAAGTTCATTCAACTATTGTCACCCATTCCAGGTAGGCAATAAAAAGTTCTACTGGATTCACTTTGAATTAGTCTTTTTCCTGCTTCACAAAGGTAGGCAGCAGCTCGACAAAACCATGATGGTAATTATTTTACATGCAAGTACTATGAAGTTCTTCATATACACACACACATCAATTTCAAACATATGGTATCGATATCGGCCGATACTGGTATCGAGTATCAGTATCAGGGCCAAAAAATGGCATCGGCACAACCCTAGAAAGTTGGTGTTTCCTGTTTTTAAATTCACATAAATTTTTACCATCAAAATATCCATATTTTTTGAATGTTACAAAGGTAATAAGGTCTTGTCCTGATTATAATAATACTGTTGGCTTGAATTTTTAATTTAGTATTTAACTGAATGTTCTATAAAGGATTAAAATGGCTAAAATAACACATGTACATATTGAGAACTTTGCTAAGCAACAGCATTTTAACGCTCATTTATATTGGTGTGTCAATCACTGTTAAAGTAAGAGGTCAGGAAGAAGTGTTGTAATTGATTTGAAGAGATCTAAAAGAAATCAGTGTCTGACCATGAGTCTACCAGAACCCTGCGGAGCAAAGACGCATTTCTGTTGGTTATTGGGTTTAAAGTAAAGTGAATGTCATAAAACAGTATTTGAAAAGAATAAAACATTGAAACTCAATGAAAATTTGTAAAAACAACATTGAAAAACAACATTTAGAAAAAACAAATAAATACAATAAGAAAATACAAACTCTAAAAGAAAATAAATTAGAAAAGTTGAAAAAATAAAATCTGTGATAAATATGCATACGAAAAAATGAGGAAAAATAACAGGAATTAAAATCTGAAAAGAGAAGAATATTACCCAAACCTTTTTTCTATTAAGATGGGTTTTTTAAGTAAAATTTCTAATTTCCGTTTACTTGCAAATTTCCGTTTGCAAAATGTTTTGTTTGTTTACAACAATAATGGGAGAAAAATTCCCTCAAGGACAATATGTTTTCAAAGTTTTCAGCAACATTTTTGAACCAAATCTTTAAACAGTTTCACAAATGTGTATTTTTTGATCTTCAAGATGTTATCTTTCAGTGAGTCCCCTTCATGCTTGCACTTGTAATGTTGTTTTAGGTAGACTTCAGTGGGAATGTCTCATCTCAGCAGTGTGGAACAACACCAGCATACCATCCCCCCACATCGCCAAGCTTGACATCAGAGTTGGTCTCAGCTTTGATGCTGACGGGCTAATGGTTAGATCCCCTCAGCAGAGAACAGTGATTTCGCATCACTCTAGGCAAATCAGTCAACAGTCACATCCTACCAGCAATTATGATACAAGATCTACCATCACTCTGAGATGTTCCTGGAGTGCGCTAAGGGCTGATTAGAACTACTTTCTCTGCAAGATCCACATCCAGGAATCATGTTTAGGCTCCTTAACAAAGAATGCAGAAGGTATCTTAATGGTAATTTATAAAACACCATCAAAAACCTTGTTGGATTCAGTCGGTTTGGTTTCTAAATGCTACTGTGCACCTTATCTTTGTGGGTTTTTATATTTGGCTATAGGTTTATATAAGGCTATATATATATATATGCTTATGGAAGAGAAGGCTGAAGAAGCTGCTGCTAGGAGATGCTAACGCAGATGCAGAGCTATGCTACAAACAGATTTTAACTTAAGCTGTTTTTGTTTAGCATAAGGAACAAAACATTTTCTCAGATATAACAGAACGACGAGTTACAATGACTAGAAGATGATTCAGTTTCACTTTAAACAGTCCATCGTCTTCCGATCTGATTTTGATTTCACATTAGCTTCTACCAATGGTGTTAGCTATAGCTAATATCGTAAAGACTAGATCACAGTCGATCTCATTTGTTTGTTCCAAAAGATATCTCTGGCATAACGGTTAATGGTGGCGACACAGTGTGACATTTATAGCAGTTAATGTCATGATTTTGGCTCTGCTGGCTGGCTTGATTGCTCATTTCCTTCACCTATCTAGGTCTGCCCTGTTCCTGTAATCAGATTCAGCTGTTCCTGATTTCTATTTAAGCCATCTGTTTCCAGCCATCAGTGCCAGATTATCCAAGCAGAGTGTGTATGTTTTCCGGCTATCTGAGAGTTTCTGGTTTCCGGATCCTGACTAGTTTTCATCCCAGGACTTCTGAGTTTTGGTTGCCCCTGTCTGATCTGTTGCCTGCCTGTCTTTAGAATCTTGTAGGATTCTTCTGTGGACTGTACCTGGATCTGCCTCTTGACTTCGCCCTTGCTGATTATCCAGTCTTCCTTTGTCAGCTCAGATATGATCTCTGTCAGCTCTTCAGCCTTCTAGGCTTCAGCGTCTGGAACTCTCTGGCAGCGTCTGTTTAGAGAACGAGGATGATTTAGCTGGAATCATCCTCGTTCTCTGAGCACGGACTGAACTGTCAGATCAGGTTAGTGACTTGCGCGTCCATAATCATCCTCCGCCAAATTATCGCAGTCACTAAACTGTGTTTCTCTCCTATAGATGTTCCTGCCTCGCTGTCACTACAGAACCAATCTGTTACTGTTTGAATAAAGGCTTTTTAAGTATCCACTGTCTGTCTTGCCTGGTTTCTTGGTGCTACGTTCTGAGATTTTCACCGTTTCTCAATTCACAAGCACAGACTTGTGTTATTGCCAAGTATGTTCTTGAGAAGAACACAGGAAACTGTGGACTCAGGGAGAACAGGAGCATGCAGTATAAACATGGGCGTAGGTTTGCATAGGGACCATAGGGACATGTCCCTACCAAAATTTTGGACGGACCCATTTGTCCCTACCAATAATTGGATGTAAACAACATGTTTATAATTTACTATACAGCAGCCGCTTCTTTTCCTCTCGCAGCTTCTGTGCCTGGTAGCTGCAGCTGCCTGCTCTTTCCTGTCCCTTTCACATAGCAGCGCATCAACTGTGCTGCGCGGTTTAACTCTCTGATTATTCTTCCTTAGGTTCCGCCTTCTCTCTTTCTGATTGCGTGTTTTCTAGTCTGTATGTGTGCGCACGCGGGTGCTTGGAGCGCGGAAAAAAAAGACGCTAAAATAAATTAATATTGGGCTACGAAACTAGTCCAAATTAAAAAAAAATATTATCTACGCTAAAACAGGCGAAAGCTTCTGATTGGAGTTCTGTAAAGAAGCAGGAGAGAGTTTTATTGATTTGTGGAACTTGAGAAATGTAAGTTCACAACGTTAGGATTTCTTTTATTTTATCCTTTAATCAGATAGCCAAAGGCTCCTTAAAGAAGATCTTTTATGAAATGAAACCAGGTGAAACAGAAAGGTTTAAACGTTTCCTTTGGAGGAGTTCTGGATGGAGAATATTGACAGACAAAAACTATTTTTTTTTACTGCAAAATGTTGACATATTTTTTACAATCTTGGTATAATTCCTGCTCTAAGTGGGTCGCTCTGTCGGCTAAAGGCACATTTTAGTGGCCCTATATTCCAATTAATGATTAATCAATTACATAGTTCACGATTATTTAAATGATTTGTTAATATGATTAATTGTTTCAGCCACAGATAAAATACATGAAATTAGCTACACAGAGTAACTACAGCCCAGATGTACAACTTCTAATATTATACTTTAAATGCTCAGTGTCACTTCCTCTTCTAGTTCCAGTGCACATGTAAATACAATACATTTATTTGCTGTCCCTTGAATGTATTATTTTGCATGATCCAGAGAGAGCATATTAGATAAAAAAAAAAAATCAAAAAATAAGAGGGGGGTTTACCTCTGCACAATTCTCTATCTTCAGAAGAAAACACAGGATAAATCCACAAATTATAGACTATATTTGGTTAAACAGACACTGTCTTAGTCGCAGGTAAATTTAAATGCAATCCTTTTCAAAGTGGAAAAAGTCCTAATTCCACATTCATCAGAGCCAGTTATGCTTTAAATATTGATAAACAGCATCTAGAGCATATAGTGCTTATAAGATTTATATTAATGTAGCAAGAAATGCTGCTGTTCTCTTTTAACAAAATGAGCCCTGAAGCTCACATTAAGCATAAAAAAGAGCATGCATATTTTTGCAAAGGACCAATGAAACTGAAGAATAGTGTCCCTACCAAAGTTGAAACCAAACCTACGCCCTTGAGTATAAATATGGTTCAATTGGAACAGAAGCGTACTAATAACGTTACCACACGCTCTGCTCATCTGGAGCTGCATTTCACCTCCTGTTATTAATAGTATCTAGATGAGAAATTCTTACTTTTTTCATTTAGTGGGGGGATAATATTTAACACAATTAGATAAACACAAATCTAATAAATATTTTGCCAAATAAAATAAAAAACTCGATCAGAGCCAGCGGTCCTTCACACATGGCTATGCAGAGAGGGGACTGATGTAGACAGGCTAGGATTAGCCCTGGCTGCCGTCACCCTTGGAGGTCCACTGGTTGCCGCTGTCCTCTCAACTTCAGAAACTGTATTTAAAATGTCCCATTGAATCAGTAAACGGGCCATATAGTGACACTAATGGTGACAACGCAGTGTGACATTGTCTAAATTTATACCAGTAAATGTCATGATTTTGGCTCTGATGGCTGGCTTGATTGCTCATTTCCTTTAAATGATCTTGAAACGTACTTTTATTGAACAACAGCAACAGAGAAGACAACTTTTAACTTAATACTCTGAGCTTTTCGAGAGCTCCATTGGAAACTGCTGCTGCCGCAGTGCATGCTGGGACAGCTGAAACTGTCAATCTCATGAATGGACATTACTATAAAAACAAATCTGCTAATGTTTGCCTTCCTATGTTAGCTCTGTAGATTCCAGTCCACTCAGACCTAACTCAGAATCTACCCAGCATGCATTAAAACAATGGGGACCTCCATGAGTGAAACATATAACAAAGGATTTATGATTATTTTTTTGTTATTAAGAAGTTTTACTAATCACAAATGACACTTTTTAAGTTATGAGTAAAGTTACAACATATTTAATTCAATATAGTCAACTAGTCATGCTCTGATCAGTGAATATCGGAGGGAGGGATTGAAGGATAGACGGTTATAGCTTCTCATATCATGGTATCCAGCTTAAGCTCTGCTACTCCCTCACTTTTATTTTCCTGTATTATCTTTCTTGACGTTTGTCCGCCTCCACCCTTGATTTATTCCTCTTGACTCGTCTTCTTCTTCTCATGAGTCTCTTCTTCTTCCTCTCTCACCTTCCCCTCTGTTCAGCTTTTCCGTCTGTGTCCCGTCGACCTGTCCTCGGTCTCCCCTCCTCTGACCTGCTCTCCTGGCTCAGACCCAGCTAAATTACTAGTTCTACAGAGCGATGGTGACAGAGTGCAGAACTTAATTACACACTGGCTGACAGCGAGGACTATGTGGTAGATTTTCTCCCTTCTCCTCCTCCTCCCTTCTCTGTGCTCCTACACCTCATCTTTTCTCTCCATGTCTTCTGTTTCTATTTCATTTCTCTGCTATTTTTCCATACTTGAACTTCTCTTTTGCCTCCCTCCACCTTTTTAATAACTAGTTATGGAACTGTGAACCATATTGGAATTAACATATAAAGCCCTTTAAATGCATTTTTTCCTCTGTAGCTTTTTATTTTATTACACCAGAGTTATGTAGTGTATGTAAATTGTAACAAAAAACAATATTATTTGATTAAAAACAACATACACTAAGCATTTGTCCTGCTAGTGTTCACCTATTCCTTAAAAAGCCTAAAAGAGTGTTTTCCCTATGCCTTATCATTGCACAGACATTGCGCAATCTGCTGGTAGCTTATATTACCAAACAATGTGGGAAACCGTACCTATTACATAGGAGCAGAGGTTCTCCTGTTAATACTGTATGGTAAAGATCTCTAGAGCGTCTGACACCAGGCTGCATGTGATCCAAATGATCCAATGAGCTGCTGTCAGTCTGAGCTGCTGCTACTTTTAGACACAGCAGGCAAACCTGTGGCAAGCCGGGCGATGGGAAAGAAGGAGATGATGAGAAAAAGAGAGCAGAGAAAGTGTGGACTGCTGGAAGAACTGCAGTGAACTGGTGAAAGAAAAGTGAAATGGTGCTCAAAGACGACCCTGAACATTTAGAGGATGTTTGGCTCAACCTGCTGCTGTGAAGCAGGATTCTCCACCATGAACAGAATCAAAAATAAATATGGATCCAGGCTCAAAATGAGCTCCTTGATCTGTGCTTTAGAATGGCTTAGTCTCCATTTAAACCCAGGTTTAAAGCCTTGCAGGGCAGCATAAAGCCCACTGCCAACATTAAGACTGAAAAAGGAAAACAAAAACAATCAGTTCAGTTGTTTTATAAAATGTGTGAATCAGGAAATTGTCTATATACCAAACTGAATGATTATTGTTCTCTGCTTCAAAAACAACTTAGATTTTAAAATTTAAAAATTCTCTATTTTTTTATTTAAAAAGTCAATGTATAACATGAATGCATAAAAACCTCATTTTATTTCAGTCTTAAATTCTGTTTAAAGTTACGGATTATTGACTGGTTTGCTTTAATGGTTAATGATTTTCTTTATTCAGACCCCATTGATTTTTTTTTTAATTGGTTAACCCTGATATAGTGTATAAACTTTCATTTTATTTAGTAAAAGGTCAAAAATTACTGAGAAGAGAATAAAGATACATGATTTATTTTTAATATATTTATTAACTGTAATCTACTGTAACTGTAAATGCTATTAGCCTGATTTACTTGAATATTTATAAATCCTTCAAAACTTTGCTTTGATCTGGTGAGACCCAAACTTTAAACCTTTCGTTTAAATTTAAATAATTAATTGTGGTGGAAAGCTAACATCCCCCAGAAAACACCATCAACACTGGGAAACATGGCGCCAATATCACATATTTATTCATTTTAACTTTTAAAATGACTAAAGCTCGCTTGCTATGAAGCTGGCTAGCATATGAAGCTAACTGGCGGCTGCAGTAGTGAAGGAAAACTAGAGATGACAGCCCACTGTTGATAACTTATTGATCTTAACGCTTTATTTGGGAAGTTTTCAGACCCCTCTAGCAGCTTATCTTCATAAATCTTTTAAAGACCAATCTAGAGACTATCTACGTGTGTTGGGTGAGTTAATCGACTTCACATGAAAAGAGCAATCTCTGCTGTTTCATGACAGCATCAAGAGCCGCCGTTAGACTCTCCCTGCTTCCCTCAGCGCTGTCTCACAGGCAGCTGCCTCAGCCTGAAAGGCCTGCATGCAAACGGAGGTGCCTGAATTAAAAGCAGGATATCAATGCATTTTTAAATCTTTTTTCTAAGACTGTTGCATTAAAATACCAGATTTCCACGCAGCTTGGATCACCTTTTAACCTTGTGATGCGTGTGACTCTGATTGTTTAGATTGCTGCTTTTACATTACTTCATAAAGTTAAAGTGCATCACATTTTAATTACATTCAATGGCAGTAACATAATTAATCCTTCTAGTTGTGTTATTGTGCACTGATAGATGAGGATCAATCACATGTGTTATTGTGACTCAGAGATCATATTTTGAAGAATTTATGACAGATCTTGAAAATTGTCTGAGCTTGACCAAATATCCAAAGGAAAATAAGCTACACATGGTCCTCAAAATGCAGAAATCTGGTAGCTGGCTGTAACATAACAAATTGGGAAAAAATGGTATTTGGAAAGAATTGGAAAGAATTTGTTTTGCAATATGAAGCTATAAGGAAGTTCTGCCTTTATTTTACAGTAGGGGCTGGATTGTTGGGATGGTGAGAAGGAAGAAAAGAACAATTTGTTAAGTTTAATAATCTGATATGAACAGCCTAATATTCTATTTACAAGTAAATCGTTCTTCTGGTTTTTAATACAAAGTTTCACCTGCCAAATGTCATCCATAAATTGAAATGTAAGGATATAGGATTAGGCTGCTCAGTCGAGCAGTAGTTAGCACTGCTGCCTTGGGTTCGATTCTCGGCCTGGGGTCTTTCTACATGGAGTTTGCATGTTCTCCCTGAGCATGCGTGGGTTGTCTCTGGGTACTCTGGCTTCCTCCCACAGTCCAAAAACATTACTGTCAGGTTAATTGGCTCCTCTAAATTCTCCTTGGGTGGTTGGACCCCGCCTCCTGCTCGAAGACAGCTGAAGATGGGCACCAGCACTCCCATCCCACTTGGGATAAGCGTGACAGAAAATGGATGGATGGATTCAGAATTATGGAGACCGAACTAAATGATCTACAGAGTAAACTCAGAATGAAAGAGAGTACAAATATTTGCTTTATACGGCCATTCTGCAGAGATAGCAGATATCAAACAGACGGTCTACGTAGCAAACTAAAAAAAAACTACTCAAATTCTGATGCTACACCAACTCAGCAGGTCCAGATTAAAAGACAATCAGATTAAATGAATCCTGCTTTCTAGAAAGCTTCAGATTGTAACTAAAAGGGAAACATACTGTAGAGTATACTCTAGGACTAAGAGATTCATAATTGTATATCTGTCATAGAATGCATGAGATAGGCATCGGCCCCACAGTGACCCTGACATAATATGTGGCAGAATATGGATGGATGGAGTTTGCATTTATTGAGTAATTTATAAAGGTATTACTCCAAGGACCCTGTAAATGGATTCCCCTTCAAATCGGTGAAGGACTGAAGACCAGCTCGTTGGGCCCGACTCAGTCAATGCTGTTTCTCAATGAAATCTGTCAAACTACAGAGAAACTGTAAAAACTTGACGGGACAGTTTTCAAAGTCTTGGATTCTTCCATCCAACCATTCTCCTCTATGTACCCAAGCATTGTTAGCCAGGTTCACCATTTTAGAGTATTTCTTTGCCTAATGGTTAAGTTTGTGACACTAAGACACCATAGGAAAGATTCAGTGGTCTGATGGAGTCCATACCTCAATGGTTGAGGGCGGTTTGGTCCAAACAGGGGGACCAGTACACTGCTGGTCATCTTTAACCTCTGACTGTATGGTTAAAGTCCTTGGTCAGGGACATTTATCTTTAAGGCTGAAGCAGAATGGCAGAGTAACCTTTGTGATCTTCATCCACTGCACTGATTGAATATTTACAGGGAAAGAGCAGCAAACACACAGAGCTGTTCACGTCTATCTCACAGCCCACAGATGTTCAGCAGTCTTAGAGGATGGAATGCTCTCTTCCTTTATTTCCACCTGTTTATAAATGTTCCTTTTTGTTTTTACGTTGTACAATTGGGTCAACGTCTGTCTTCAGCTGCCTGTTTTCCTCTCCATGCTCGGCGCAGTGTTTGCTTTTTGTTCATGGAGTACGTGTTCCAACATTAATTTCCTTCTCAGGCGTATTTGTCCATTTCCAATTTATTCTGTTTATTTATTGCTGCTGCTGCTCCAAATGTGATCCTGTGAATTTATTTGACTGTTTTTAAGCCTTTTTTGCATGCTATTCATATACAATCTGTTGAGTCTGCAGTCTGTCTGTTTAATAAACTTATAATGCATCTAATTTTCATAAGACAGAGAACATAACTACAGACCTGGAGGAGGTTGTGGAATTTTTTGTTACAGTTAGATTGCTGGTTTCGGTTTATTTTTAAGCCTATGTTAGGTTTGGTAATCATCTTTTAGGCTACAGTGCAATTCTAATACCCATTTCCCACTGGCTGAAAAAACAGTTTAAAACCAGGAACAATGGGCAGTGGGAACAGCTCACTGACACGTGTCGAAACGGTTCAAACGACTCGGCAAGCGGCCCGCGTTAAAATCCCCTTGGCTCTGATCGGCAACAGCATTGCTGGGTTGATCCGCTTAATTACGTGATACCACTGAATGCAATGTACGGCTGTCAACGCACGCCGCACCAGACGCATCTGAGCTAACAAGCTAAATCAACTCTGTTTATCCCAAAATGGAGTGCAATATGCTGATGAAGATTCTCAGTCATCCAGGTCATAGTCATTCCGTAAAAGTTTAAAAAACAAATCTACTGGACTTGGTTTCCAAGGTTTGAAGATGTTTCGCTTCCTCTCCAGGAAGCTTTCTCAATTCAAATGTTGAATTTAAATAGTTTTTTAAACTTTTACGGAACAACTCTGTTTACTTCCAATAAATATGGAGCTCTGGTGAGAGGGATAGGGTGAGGTAAGAGAGCGAAACAACAAAGCACACTGACTAATCAATCGCTAAGCGCAATGATGTCACCAGACATGCAGTGATGGAGGTACAGAGACCACGCAGCTGCCAGCGAGAGGGTTGGACCCAATTTTTTTGCCAATGGGAAGGGAGCAAAATGGCTATAGTTAGCTTGTCGACTCATGTATGAAAAGACTGCGCTAACACGCTATTTTCATTGGGAAAGAGGCTTTATAGTAGTTTGTCTTTTTCATTTTAGCCCTGCTTAGAGCTGGGTAAAAATAGTGATTTAATCATTTTTGAATCGATTACTTTACATTTTTGCAGAATCGATGTTTAGGGAACGAGATTGATTATTTTTATAGTGACGCACGTGACATTCACATTCAAATGAGCAGGAAAGATGCACTAAAGATGACTTCAAGCCAGACAGCTGCAAATATAGCTAATAGGTTGACTGAAGGCATTAACAAATGGGGGCTGACCAGCAAACACCCTGTAGTTGATACAGACAACGCTGCACATATGGTTTGTGTAGTGGAGATAATGCAGCTCATGAATGTCTGCTGTGTCTCCGCTGTGTCACGATTGCGGCCTTACTTTTTTACTTTTCACAAACAAGCACTTTTGAGACAGTTTTATTCACTTCTCAAGTTTAAACTGTCTGATTTACAAGTTTGCACTTTGTGTTTAATCTGACAGAAAAAAAATAAAATACATGAGTATTCTGACCCACATTTGAACCACTTTCATTATTGTAAAAACAGTTTGAATTTAAATTTCTATAGGTAAAATTGTCCGATCTTAATCGAATATTTCAGTCATTCCATAAATTAAAGTTTGCTTAAAGATTTCCAGGAAAATAAACTAGTGTCTGTTAGTGTTTGAGCCTGTTTCGGTAACACTGACACTGTATTGATAACAGAAAACCCAAAATAAATGAAGATTTGTGGACCTAATCCTTAAAAATCAAATCAATCCACCCTGCAAAGAGATGAGTTGAAAGACATCATTAACAGTCTCTAATTAGCTTAGCATTTACGCCAGTGAATCTGTATGTAAACCTCTGACTTTAGCTCTAAAATTGGTTTAGAGCGTTCCGTCAGTTGATGCCTGCTTTTCACATCTTTCTCTGCACCTTCTGGAATTATGTCTGTGTGGGGCAATTAACCAGGATTGCATAGACTCCGTTTCCCTTGGGTCCCCTGTCAAATATCATTAGTGCCAAAAGCACACAGATAAACACAGACGCATACATAAACTTCAAGAGCAAAAATAGTCTGAATCAACATCTTCCATATGGCACTCGTGCACATGAACAGGCAGGCATGCATCTAATTGCAATAGAAATATAACCAACCGAAATAAGATAATTTTCTACACAGTTTTCCTAAGAAGCAAAGAGAACTAAACATGCAGCTAAGATGGATAGAGATGGTGCATTTTGATTGACAGCACCTCTTTGAAATGTCTTTAGGCTAAACCACCTTTTTTAAACTAGTCCCAGTAAATTACCAGCTAATACAGAGATGACCCTGGGTCATGGTAAAATGGACAGATTGCTGCACAGGAGAATATTTATCTACATATTATATTTATCCATCTGTTTCGTTTTATTACAAATGCAATAACTTTTTAAAATCTGTTTTACAGTGGACTGAGAATATCTAAATAAAACATCTCTGTGCGTTTATTTCCAGCAGCAAAGCAGAACATAGCAGTCTCTACCTCTGTGAAGTCAGTTTCAATTTGAGCATTGGATATTTAAGCAGCTGCATCGAGCTGACAGTCAATCCCATTCAGGATTTCCTATTTCTATCATCCGTTCTCTGTTGCTCACTTTTCTCTGTGATTCGCCTTAAAATCAGAGTCCCTCAATCGGACCAACCATGAGCTAGATGCTGCTGACTCTGTGAAGCTTCAATATTCATCTTGAAACAAACTTCAGGGCGGCAGGGAGTGCGCTGCTGCTCTATATATGCAGAGATAAATCGATGCAGCAGGTAATGAAGCTATTTTCTTTGTGCAGATCAGTTATCAGATGATTGCTGTTGTAGGCACAGCTGTTTGAAATCATTCCACAGATCTGGCAACTCTGATCATGTAGCTCTATTTAAATAAAAAATGCTGGAGCTTTTTTCAGTCATCTCAGGTTACAGAATCATCAGCACAGAGCCTTAAAGGAAATGCTGCACTGAAGTTAGAACAGGTTCTCTGAGGAAAGAGCCAGTGGAGCATTAACATGAGAAAAGGGTTTAATGGGTTGTGTGTGCGACTGTAGCCTGACCATGTTGCAGGGAGAACTCCTATCAATGCGACTACTAGAGTTAGAGATCAAATTGTTCCCAAACTGAGGCCTTTCCTGAGAAATTGTAGAGGGGAAAAGGTATTCAACAATTCGCCCCAGTTAAATAAACGGAGATCGATGGATTTCACTCAGTCGGCACATTTATTTTCATATCTTAGCAAAGAGAGAACCGTTCATCATACAACCCTGGTAATCAGCCCTGTTCTGATGTAGACAGAGTTGGTCTCCCTCACTTACATTGAGGAAAAGGCTGTGAAGGTTGTCAGAGTCAAAAGAAATTACACACACTTTGGTTAAACAATAATAGTTCTTCAGAAATAATTTGGCTTGTTATGGAATAAGTATTCCTTGTATGCAAAACACTTCTCACAGACATTTTGTGGCTTTGTTTGTTTGTGGCCTTGCAGGTGAAACAGACTGAGTTTCACTGGATAAATAGCATAACTAAATATAAAAAAAAGAGAGAAATCGAAATTCACCGACCAGAGAAATACACCTGAATCTATTGTGTTCTAATTAATTTCTCTACTACTTATTTATATCATGACTATTTGACATAAATAAAGGTGAAAATTCACAAAGACGCGTTAAAGCACATCATGAAAGCTAGCCGCTTAATTTCTACACCTGCACTGCAAAAACAACTTAAAAATAAGTCAAAATTTCTTAAATTAAGTCTTTTTACTCCTAATTTCAGCAGAATAATAACAGGATCTGCCAGTGGAATTAATATTTTCAGTCCTAAAATAAGATAATTAGATAATATGCACTTGAAATAAGACAATGCAACTGTTTTTTTTTTATTTGAAAACTAAATTGTCTTGTTCCATTGGCAAAGTTTCACACTTACCTCCTCAATTAAAAAAAATGCAATTATTTAAAGAAAAAATTACTTATTGAGATTTCAATTTTTTCCATGTGATGCTGTGAAATACGCCCCAAACAACAGGTTTCTGAGCAGATAATATCTCTTCTACATGGGTTAGTCATTTATTCAGTGATATATGGTTAACTTATAGGGTGACCAGATTTCAAAAGAGAAAAGTGCAACAGGGAACCTGCCCTTTTCCTTTTAAACCAAAAGCTGTCTAAAGTGTAACTTAGCCGCATGCGTCTCTTCCACTCTTACATGCCGTAACGCTCCTGGAGTATTTTCCCCTTAATACTATTATAACTGAATATAACTGAATAATAAAGGAATTACTTCTGTGCCTGTGTTTATTTTAAAGCAATATTTTTACGTTTTTACATTTCAGCTTTAGATTTGTGTGAAAACACTGTATTACTAGATAGTGTTATTCAATAGATCAATGCCAATCCCGCTCTGGCTCTGGCCTAACAGGGACCTAAAGCCTAAAAGGATCAAAGGAATCTATAAACCCCATTTTAGCTTAATGTGACAGAACCCCATGGTGGGTTGTTTCAGGTAAGGGCTTTGCTACTGTGATGGGAGAAAGGGGCAGTGTAAGCCCACCACACCGACAGTGAATCGTCCTCATGCTGCCATACCAACAAACAGCTGTGCCTCAGACTGGGTCCGCTGCTTTGTTCGCTGAACAAACACTCACATTTAGCCACTTCACTGCAGACACTGGAGGAGAAAAGTCAAGTGGATTTCTTTCTGTGACAAAGGCACTTGTGTTAATTAGTCATGTTGGAGGGAAATACTGGGTTGGAGTGCTTGTGGTAAACAGAAAGAGGTTTTATGTCACCATAAACACACAGTGACAGAGCGCTGTAATGTCATTCAGCTTATGGTACCTAAATAAAGCGTTAACCCTTCCTACCGCTAACAAAGAGACATTCAGTCAATGTCTGTTAGTAGAGTGCATCAAAATGTAGTAAAGTTGGGTCATCACCATATGAATATTTCAGGAAATATTCAATCCTCTATACTAGTTAAGACTGGGATAAACAAAAGCATACAAATATTTAAAAAGACGTGAATGTGGTAAAAGTCACCTTTTGTCATCTGACCATGAAAATATTTCAACTGAATCATATATGACAGTTAAATAAAGTTACAAACTAGGTAACTAACATAACAATGGCAAATATGTGTCATCGATACAATGCAAAATTAGTATAATATCCAAATATAACATCTGAGCATCAATACTTTGGACAACCCCACAGTTGAGACATAATCAAGGAAAACATGCAGCCTCCATCGGTAGAGAACCTACAACATTATACACGGGGGGTAAAAGGAGGTTCCAAAAGGTCTAAGCAGGGGTAATAATGAACCTCTACATACCTCTTACATAAAAAAAAACTCTCATGTAAATGTTGTAAAAAACAAAGAAAGAAAGAAAGTAAGAAAGAAAGAAAGAAAGAAAGAAAGAAAGAAAGAAAGAAAATAACTAGATCACTAAAACCATGGTCTGCTGTGGTTAAGCACTGCTGATGGTTTAACTTTTTTTGTTGTTGTTTTTTGAGGAGGTTTATATCTTCAATGATGTCTTCTTTGTAAATGAATGTTTAATTAAACCTTTTGGACAAAAATATGATCCCTACAGTAATTACCAGACATTTTAACCATCAAAAACTAGTGGGCCAACTGGTGGGAGCTGTGAGATCAATAAAGTTTATCTTATCTTATCTTAAACATCATGTTTGTACTTAAGATCTTGTTACTAGAAGGAAGCAGTGGTAACGCATAGTTTTATTTAAAGGAGTTATAATCTCAAAATTGGACTTTTCATCTTTGCAGCTTGTGGTATTTTAAATAAAGAGGGCGCTCTTTGGTCCTCCTCTTTGATTTATCTAATTCCTGGAGGATGCTAATATTAGCCCACCTTGCTCTTCCCCTCACATCTCTAAGCCACCAATTAGGGACTGACCTGCAGGCAGTGGGTGACGGGCGCTGCCTGAGTAACTTTTTTTCCTGTTGTTTAGGAAACTGAGAAACAATGGTAAAAGAGCCAATGTTAACTGCTTCTGACTAAATAAATTGTAGTTTTGTTCCCGCTCTGCACTATTTACTGCTTTTTATTCATAAAGTCGTAGGGAAGCGGCTGTTCCAACCGTGGCATTTTCATATTCTCCTGAGTGGTGCCCGACTTTACACCAGTGAATAAAGTGAATGTGATTGGTCGTTTATCAAGAGGGCGGGATTGTTGTGGCGAACGGTTCGCAAGAAACTTTGGTTGTGGCAGGTTTCAGCCGTACATGTTTGAGCCCTTGCCTCGCAACGCTGCCAGTTCTGTCAGCTCTACGCCTGCTGAAGACACAGACGTCCATCCCCGTGAACACTGGGACGGAACTCAGTGGGAAAGGAAATTATTCTCATTTCCTATTTCAACCGTTGTGTATATTATCTACAACATATGAATCAAGATGCTATGACCAAAAATATTTGATTGACAGATGACGGTTGATATATGATTGGCTGAATTTAGGTGTTCAGGCTGACGTATAACTGACTGGCCTGCAGAAGATAACGGAGGAAAACCCACCGATTTTAAGACCAATTTTATTTTAAATAGAAATTTTGTAAATTTTTGATAAAGAGTACATTTATATACATGTTTAAGCTAGAATGGTTTGACATTTAATATGACTTCCCTACAACTTTAAGGCCCTTTTTGCAAAATGAAAACTGACTGAATATGTTTTACATCCAATTGGCCAAACTTCCAATAAAACATCAATATTCCTAACATGTGAGTGAAAGTGAAAATTAAGTGAAATAACCAGTTGAAGGACTTAAAGCATAAATTATTGCTTTCATCATGGTTTAATCTCAGAACTTTTTACAATAAGATAAAAACTTTAGAATCCACAAAGACGCATCACATTTTATCCAGATCAAGATGGCAATGTGTCCCTTTGGAGGCGGATCTCAGAGGAAATGAGCAGCTCCTGTTCTGCTCCTCATTAGTCCCAGAGAGTGAGCGGGCAGTTTGGTTCTTTTCATTTAATCGCAGTAAAATGTGAGAACTTGTTGAAAGATTCTGCAGAAATAAAATATAGACTTAATCTGGTGTCTCTTTCCAATACGTGATTAATCATCACTTTCAGCCCTGCAACAGTCATGACTCCAGATAACTGGTGAGTAGATTTAAAGCTAAAACTAAGCTGAATACTTTGGTAACGATTCATAGAAGTTACACCTGAAATAAAGCAAAAAGCTATGAATGATTAGTAGTTTTTAGGGTGATGTTTGCTTCGTTACAAGACAACAAAGTTTTTATTTTCCTTTAATTATCTTGCTTGTGAGGCAGCGTATGAAAAAAGTCAGAAAAGTTGCATTGAGAAAAGAATCAGACAGTTTTACAAACAGCTTGATGTTCTTTGTGTTTATACAGTTCATAAAAAACCTCACGTCTAAAGTTAAAAACAGAAGTCCAAATGCTATGCAGATGACTTCTTTACAGCATGTAAGCAAACATCTGCTGCCTCTAGAAGCTTTTATATGAGGAGAGAATCCTGCAGGTCACACACTTGATGCAATCAGATATTTTTCCTTGGATAGAAACTTTTTACTGACTGAATGATCTGATTGAACTGTCTGTGTAAAACAACTCGAGATGACATGTCTTATGAAATGATGCTGAATAAAATAATTGCTTCAAACACATCAAATCAAGAATTTATCATTGAATCAGAATTTCAGGATTTCTGGATTTCTAAGTCAGTAAATATGAAGATTTGCTGCTATAATGATTTGAAGACCAAAATGTAGCGACTGCAATGACTATGACAAAAATGGACAAAAAGGAGAGAGAAGGCAACAAGAAAAAAGAGATGAGAAGATAAAAAAGGAAGGAGTCTGAGTAAAAGGAAGAGATTAAGGAAAATTGAAAGATAAGAAGAAGAAAGAAAGGAGAGGAAAAGGTAAAGAAAAGCAATGCATGTATATTCTGTTATTGACAGACAGGTAGTAAGACACAATTAAGGAGACAGGAATGCCAGTGTCTTAGGCTACGTTCACACTGCAGGCCTTGATGCTCAATTTCTGTTTTTTTTTGTGAAATCCAATTTTTTTTGCATTGCCGTTCACATTTCCGAATATATGCGACTTGTACGTGTTCTCTTGTGTGTACTGCAGTCATACAACCAAGTGTCCTGCATGCGCAGTAGAGGACACAATGACATCACAGGCCAGCATGCTCTGTGTTTACGGAAGTAAACATTGATGGTAGTACTGGAGCACATCTAGCGATCTTTACCAACCTTAAAAACACAATCTTTTCAATATAAATACTGCTCCCCGCATCATCGTTTGTCATGGTTGTTGTTTTTCTTGCCACTTCTTCATAGCAAGACTCAGAATAGTGACCTTTGTCTGGTATTAATGGCATTGAGGTCACAGGTCAGACACAGGTCGCATTTGAAAAAATCTGATTTATATCGGATTTAGGACCACATAGCCAAGTGGCCTTAGCCTGGGTGCCATTCCGAACTTAGTCCCGCCCACAACGTTTGAGTTCGGGGAAGTTCGGTCTGGCTCTGCTCCATAGTAGCGCGAGTATTAAAGCCCACTGTCAGGCGATCCAATCAAATTGTCAGGGCGGGCTTTATACGATGATGGACAGATGATCAAGAGTAACGTAATCAACCACGTGACCAAAGCGCGCTAGGGTGACAACAATAATGGCTGCCGCTGGAGAGTTTGGGTGAGTAGATTCTGCTATTAGGTCTGTTCTAGAAGATATCGACAGCAAATTAATTTTAAAAGAGGAACAGAGAAACGCGATCAAGTCTCATCTTCTTATTCTAGGCGTGAAACTGCACGCTTTGATTTTTGTGGACAACAACTATGCTCTTATTGGTTGTAGGTCTATCCAATTGAGTGCAGAGGCATTTTTTTCCTGGTTCGTTCAAAACACGCCCCATAATCACAGCTCTATGGAGCAGTATCAGACTCATATTCTGACTAGAATTGAGTCGGACTACGTCAGGCTAAAGTGGCCTGGGTTGCATTGGAAAAAAATGGAATCTGTGTTGTTCAGCCTGCCATTAAAAGATCAGATACAGGTCACATATGGGCCACAAATACTGTGTGAATTTAGCCTTAGACTGGTATCGGATCGGTCTACATGTGGTGTCAGTAAGTGACTAAATCATTTTATTCCCATATGCATTGATCCTACAGATAAATTTATACATTAACTTTCATAAAATAGCATGTAAGCAGAGGTATTAAAAGTATTATTGTTTGGTACTCCAGTAGAAGTATAAATCCTACTTTTTAAAAGCATTTTTATAGAAGTTAAAGTGTATACGTAAGCTTTTTTACTCAAGTAATAGTGTAAAAGTACCAATTTTAAAACTATGTAAGGTATAAAAGTAAAAGTAATGCAGGAAAAATGTGAAGGACAGAAGCTTTAAACCTGCTGCTACCCTATTAAAGGAACATTCTTCTATAATTCTGGATGATAACTTCCTTATACTTAAATTTCTTAATTGTATAATGGTAAAGGTGTCAAATTTAACTGCATCATTTTTAAAAAGTATTAATTTTGGTATGTGGAAAAAAAACACATTGGCACAGCACCGAGTCCATCCACAAAGAAATTAATTGTCTGGATAAAGCAAATTATTTTGATGTTTTTTATTTTTTTTTTAATACCAACAGGCCATAACAAAAATGAGCTTAAATTAAATAAAACTAAAGAGAGAATTTGTAAAATGTAAGGAGCAGAAAGTAGAGATAATTGAAAAAAAAAAGAGATTAAGTATAGGTAAAAAGTTTTCTAAAAAATAATAACTCGAGTAAATTATAGATAGCCAAAATTTCTACTTAAGTAAAGTAACAAAGTATTTGTACTTTGTTATTTGACACCTCTGCATTTAAGGTATCAACTCTTGCTGTGACAAACTTCTCACTCGCACTCTTGGTCTTTTCTAAAGTACCCACCAACCTCGTTATAACGTCTGTATCTGTTTAATTGACCTGCTGTGTTGTGTCTCAGAGGGCCCCATACCTGCTTTCACCTTTGGCCCCAAATGCCTCAAACCAGCCACTGATGATAGTATATCCGGTCTATTTAAACTGTCATGTTGGGTGGAGGTTTGACAGGATCCAAATGCAGACCCTGAAGCTGAAGTGGTTTCTTGAAAATTTAAAGTCGTAGGAAAGTCATATTTAAATGTCAAATCATTCTGGCTTAAACATGTATATAAATGTACTCTTTATCAGACCATATTGTCCCAAAATTTGAAAAATGTCTATTTTAGAAAAAAAATCCTGTCTTAAAATCTGTGGGATTTTTTTGTTATCTTATGCAGCCCAGTTAGTTATACGTCAGCCTGAACACCTAAATTCGACATATCATATATCAACGGTCATCAATACATTTTTTTTTTCGTTCATAGCATCTTGATTCATATTTCGCAGCTAATATATGCAACAGTTGAAATCAGAATCATTTCCGTTCCCATTGAGTTCCGTCCCAGTGTTCACGGGGATGGACGTCTGTGTCTTCAGCAGGCGTAGAGCTAACAGAACTGGCAGCGTTGCGAGGCAAGGGCTCAAACATGTATGGCTGGAAGCCTTCTACACCAAACCAAGCTTCTGCCGCCCTGGCCTCCTCTTCCACAACATCTTCATGCCGCTTTCCTCCTCTAAATAAAAAATGTATGAGGGAGGAGACTCATCCCCGACCTCCGACACTAAACTCTCCTCCTCTTGCATGTTTCCTCTGTCCATAGCGTTCCTTGACAGCGTCGTTTCTAAATCACCAATTTAGTGCTACTTGGTCCCAATGGAATTTCCCATTGGGAACCTGCTAGCACTAAGTTGCTAACTGGTTAGCAACATGCTTCAGAGAAAATGGCAGCAATCAAACTTGCTTGCAAACCGTCCGCCATAACAATCCCGTAAAGTCGGGCACTACTCTGGAGAATTCGGAAATGCAACGGTTGGAACAGCTGTTTCCCTACGACTTTAACAACAACAAGGGTAACAAAAGCAAAAATCCAAAAACCTAAATCCACAAAAACTTAGAACCAGGAATATTCACAACAAGGGGGCAAAGAAACTACGACAAACCAGTAACAGTGACAGAGCAGGAGGTGTATATATAGGAGAGAGAAATAAAGAACAGGCTAATTAGCAGAATGGGAGCAGGTGTAAACAGAGGAGTCTAGAAGGGAGCTAGGGAAAAGGAGACTGACACAAGAGGGCAAACAAGAAATACCTTAGACAACAAATAAATCCAGAAAACACCCCAACAAATAGGAATTAAATGCATAAAATTAGAAAAACAAAGAAAAACATGGATCAAAGTCAAACTGAAAACTCAAAACATGAGCAGAACCAAAACCGTGACATAAACACGCTTTTTAAAAGGCCCTTTCAATATGCTGCATTTTTACTTTGCCGTGCCAGGATTAATCCCTCCCTATATAACTCTAGATATAGATTCACACTTTCATCTAAAAATGAAACATAAACTGTTCAGTATTACAGCCTTTATTCTTCATCTTTTGTAGGATCTGACCGGATCAGACTATTGTGTTTTCTTTCTCTCCTCAGTCTGGATTCATCTAATGGTTTGTATGAAGCTAGCTGGAAAAAAAAGAAAAGAAAACCCGGCAGTGGCTGTTATTACAAGGCGCTGATAAGACGTTTGTTCAACAAAGGCTGCAAAAGCTTACATCTAAAAAAAAAAAGGATATCTGAAATCTGTGTCCGGAGTGCAGAGTGTGGATAAGCTTAACTGGTCCAGCGTTTCTTTAAAACCTGGTCTCCAGTTTTTCACGCGTGTAGCAACTGTTGAGCCCATTAGCACCTTCAGTAAAACAGGCTGATCCATAAGGAAGGCTGTCTGTGAGAGAATTTACTTTAACAGCTTCAGCTGCCGCGTCTTTTTTCCTGGATAACTGACCGCATAATGTCGATGTGTAGGCAGACATTATTACATTTAGTGCATTTAAATTCAATACAATTAAAGTGAATTATTTTGTTTTTAAAAGTAAAACTAACAGGAGAATAATTGTTTATCCAGCCTTACATGACTGAGACATTTACAAATATCTAACTATGCTTTTTCCATTTAAATATAGATTAAAAAACTGAGAGTTTGATTTAGGGCTTTGATGATCAGAAAAATAAATAAAATATCAGAAAAAGTTTTACTCACATTCAAAAAAATATTTTGCATCTCTCATTTGCTGCAACAAGTTATAATCCAAATAACCTAATCTGATTTACTATTAGCATTAAAAATGATCTTCAATTTTCATTGATAACTGATCATCTGTTAATTTTAAAATGTGTTTTATTATCTTGTTTATAAATTATCAAATTATATTTTCTGTATTTTCTGTTTAACCACCCGAAGTCTTTTGAAGTGTTTAAAACCATTTTTTTTTTCAATAAAGGGGAAGATTCAACAAGAGGCTATTATAGGAAAATGATAACAAGACGTAGTAACGTCCTGCTACCGCGGACTCTGGACTTTCAAGGTCATGAAAAAAACTGAAACATCTACATGCTGGTTAGAGCAGAAAAAAATCAACATGAAATCAATAACCTACAACCATCAATGAAGCCGTGACACACTTTACCAGTTGGTGGCAGCAATGCACCTGACGGTTGGTGACCAACAGCCAATAAACTCCTTACAAGGAACAGAAGGCCTCGCCTCTCAGCCAGGCCAACATATCCCCCTAACGATCCCTGTTTCAGAGACAAAGACAGGTATCGGGTAGTGCAGGCTAACAAAGAAACCAAACGACCCCCATTCCCAAGGGGTGAACCCGTTCATCCAGTTCAATTTGCATGTTTTCGAAGCCAAAACAAGAGTTTGTTTTTCATCCACTCTATAAAGCCTTGAACTCAATGCTAATTTTGACATTTTGAATAGGGCTCGGGATCCACGTTGCATTGTGGGACGTGGCGGCCATATTGAGGGCTACGCGAACGTAAACATAGCTCTGATACAATGCTGTTGTTGAAAAAAGAGACATAGAAGTAGAGAGAAAAAAGATGTTAAAATCCTGAAAAGGATCTGGAATTTACCGGGACACATTAAATAGAGAAACCACGGACCGGTATGTTGACAAAATCAGCATTATTAATAATTTGGATCCATACGAAGTTCCAAACAATGAGTGGAGCACCGATGAGTGAGCGCCTATACTTCAAAACAGTTCTGAAGCTACAAGTCCTTGGAGTCTCATATGCAGTTCATGAATGGATGGGTTCAGGAGCTGCAGATCATAAAGCCAGCAAACAGTGGGAACACAGTAATCCGTACGAAGGTAAGCTGTGATCAGACGGGCTCTGGAACCTGCTAGTTTAGTAACTGCTAACCGCTAGTGCTAACAACCACTCACGCATGTAATGTACTTTTAACTAGCTGCTATGTGTTTCAAAGGTGTAGTTAGTAACGTTAACTGCCAACCCTTCCTAAACCCTCCGGGTTTCTCACGTATTTGAGCCTTTTCCCGCTGCCGTTTTTATTATTTTCGCGTAAAAGATCCCAACTTTGAAGGAAAGAAACAAAGTAGGCAATAAAATAAAACCGTGCATCTTAACTTACCAGAATGAAAATGCAGGGAACACACTCTCATTAACATCTGGATACTGTGGAAAGTTATGTTCGGTCGTCTTACAGCCGCGATCCAAGCTAGCCGACGACTCTTTATCTCTGACACTTGGTCTCCGTGGTTGCGCCTCCAGGCAGGAAAGCGATGGAAAGTTAACCCATTTTCTATGTTTTCCAAATGGCGATCATCTGTTGAGCTGTTACAGCCCACAATACAGCAACGGTTTACCATGGTTGAAATCAAGTTAAGGTGAAATTAATCAAATTAAAACACGGCTGAGAGGGAGTACAGTACCCGGTAGTCATAGGCAGTAGTCTGAGCAGCGGTAAAAGAGGCCTTCAAGATGGCGGCGACGCAAAGCACTTACGTCATGACGACCAAGCCCTATTGAAAAAGCTTCCTGGATGAGAAGTGAAATGTCTTTAAACAGTGGACTGGTTTGTAAGTTTTTTGGTATTTCAACGTTTGTGTGACGCCAACAAACAGGAGAAACACAAGAACTGCTTCATGAAGCATTCGATTCAAACAAACATGTGAAGCTAATAGCATTAGCCCTCTCATCCTAGGGCTATAACAACAACAGACTGATGCTTCATTAAAATAAATCAGATGTTGTAGGCATAAGAAGACATGCATCACCTTGATGTTAGATATGATGATGTCTGGGGTAGCTAGAGTGGAGTTCATACAATAATGCCCTATCAGAATATCTGTCTGTAGTAGAGATTTATAGAAATATATAAGCGACAGAATGCCTTAATGCTCCATATATGACTTCAGAGTTTCTGACCACGCAGCACCACCTTGCTCCATGCCAGCTTATCACAATTTGCCAGCTTTTAGTGCAGCAGGTGCTGCATCAAAGCAATGCAGCACAGCAGGGGGAGACCGACATGAGCAAATGGTGGTTCCTATCCATATGGAGTCCAAACACGCACACATAAATACGAGTAGAGTAAGACAGAGCAGATCTAACAGCCTATCTTTGGCTCGCCCACATAAATGTCCGCTTGGCTCTGCTCTGATCACATAATTGCCGAGTACACACCTCTCCCACACACCCCACACGCACAGAGCACACATCCCAAAAAGCAGACACTGTGACACACTCACTAAAATATAATCTCAAAACCAGCATATATATATATATATATATATATATATATATATATATATATATATATATATATATATATATATATATATATATATATATATATATATATATATATATATATATATATATATATATATATATATATATATCCATATGTGCAGGAAACGTATGAGGCACATGGTAACAGAAGCAGGGAGGAAACTTCACACATTGAGACTTGCTTGCCAACGTACGCACGCTGCTATCGTAGCAAATACTAAACAAAAACTCCCACCAGCTCTCCCACACAGGGAGCACAATGAGGAGGGAGCGAGCCAGAGGAACCAAGGATGAGAAAATGAAAAAAATACAGCAAATGAATCGCTTCTCCAAGTCTTTGCCACCTGGATGCTTTGCTGCCAGGATTTGAAGCAGAGTTAATGCAGCGATGTGTTGAAATGACAAAACATTCGTAGGTCTGCTTCAATACGCTGTAAATGTTTTAACAATAGCTTTCCATTTAGGTCTTATAGCCATAGTCGCCTGGAGAGGGACTTATTTGAACAGACAACATGGAGCAGAATATGTGAAAACAAACAACTTTAGGTTTGATCTGTTGGGAGGATTCATGTGGATCATTTAGTATAAACAGCTGGTTAAGCCCCTGTCACCCCGAAAAATCTGGCAAAAACGCTGACATATTGGATAAGTTATGGGTACGTTTTGTATAAGTTATGAAACACGCTGGCACACGTCAACATATGGCAAGTACTTGCTAACTTCCTGACGTATGCCAGCGCATGCTCAAACTTGGGCCATAAGTTGCAGGTAAGTCATCAGATCGTTGACATACGTTATTTGTAAGTCGTGGCGTCCAGCTTATCCAAAACCTATGAGTAACTTGTGCATAACTCATGCGTAACTTATCAAGAAGTTATTTCCAACGCATATTAACGTATTTGACGTGTTCCAGATGACTGCTGAACGTGTTTCTAACTCAGGGTTTATACAGGAATGAGTCATTCTAATTTAATGCTCTTAGAAATAATTTTAATGCCATCAACAAGTAGCCATGACTCTCATATATACACGTCAAAATCTTTCATTATCTTTACCATCGAATGGCTGAAGCCATGTCCCGAATTCCTCATTTTCCCTTTTCTCCGCCTCGGGTTTCTTTTCGGAACATATGGCTTTACGATCAACCGGAAGCAGTTCCGCGCAAATATATTGCGATATATCTGACAAAATTGTTTTTATAAACTTTTGTTCGTAAATAAAGAATTTTAAATGCCAAAATAATCACTTTCATGGATTTGAATGCCAGTTCAGGCCTTAATTAAAAAAAATAATAATCTAATGACTTTTAAAGTTTTTTAATGACCCGCGGTAACCCTGTAACTTACAACTGTTTAACCCTTTATAGGGCAAGTTAGCATTTTAACCCACCTGCATACTCACAATTCCCTTACAAATGGAGTCCCAACCATGCCTCAGTAAGGTCTAGAAGCACAAGATCTATAACCAGCCATTCAGCAAAGATGCTGCTACATGGCTGTACATCTTATTTTGGCATTTGACCAATTAGATAAGCACTTGATTGATATATTACCTACTGGACATTAAGTTGGAAAAAAAAAAGTTAAGTCAAGAAAAAAGGTAAAAAGCTAATTGACAAATTAAAAAATGAAGTTAAAAAGTTAATAAGCCTAGTTAACAATTATATTTAGGTTTATAAACAAAAAAATTAAGTGTCAGTATCAGCATTAATGCCTCTAAGGTGTTTTTGATCAATGTCCTCTAGAAGCACTCTTGTTATTTTTCGTAATATATTCGGGAAAGTTGGCGTTTCTTGTTGTTAGATTGACATTGACATATTTTATGAATGTTACAAAAGTAATAAGGTATTGTCCTGGATTCCAGTAACACTATTGGCTTGAAATTTTGATTTTCAAAGTATTTCACTGAGTCGCCTATAAAGGGATAATGGCGTATTGGCAGCGTTTTGGTATAAAGAAGGTTCACAGGAGGAAACCATCAGTTCTGCTCCAGACTTCATCCCCATCATAGGGTGAGCCAGAAGGTGAGTCTGATGAATGCTCCCTGCGTCACGGCTACGACCAACAAACTTCCTAGCAGACATGATGCCGAATCTGCTGCCACTGTAAACCTTCTTTCTTTCTTTTTCTTTATTATTTTTCTTTATTTTTTTTCTGGCGCGCGGTAAACAGCAGCTAGGTTAATACCGCGATCAAATAAATTTTTTATGCAGACCGGGCGCCTCCGGGTGCATCGTTGCTCCTGAGGGGAGCAGCTTTAACTGATGCGTCGTAACGCCCATGAAATGATGCATCATTTCATGGGCGTTACGACTGCCGTGCGTTATGCATACGTTAGGCTGTCGTTGGACATAACATCTGGACACAAATATGCTAGTTGAAAGAAATACATAAAAAGTTCAGCTAAATCGGTACGGTGTGACAGGGGCCTTACGTCAAAATGCTAAAAATAATACATATCTGTAATGAATAACAGCCTCCTCTACAGAGGGAAACCAATCAGCATCACATCTGGAACCTGGAAGGATTTTAACACAACGATCAATTAACCTTTGGTACATTTAGTAAAATCAACTCATCCAGACGCAGAAAGATTTTAGGGATTGCAGCACAAAACTACAACAACTAATTGATTATTTTGTATTTTAATATATATAAATAGCAGATTTTCATGTCTTTTTTTAGGTTGTGTTTTAATGTTTCAATGATGTGATAATCAAGCAAGTATTATTTCCTGAGGTGGGATTTCATGTGTTATGGTCTTATAGGCCTTCTCCTCCATCTCTGTACTTTTACCTCAAACTTAAGGCTGAATTTACTGTTGCTGGAGACACTCCCAAAGATAGTGGAGTCATCAAAACAGCAGTACCTCAAATACCTCTTTTCCTTTATGGAGCATTTCTGGCCAGAAGTAGAAATAAAAACAGGCACTGCAGGATAGTCTACACTTTCTTTCAGTCAGACTATTTTTCTCACCTTGCAGTTTTCATGAGAAGCTGCCAGAGTTTCTACAAACATGTTAGGAGCAGCGAGACTCCTCCCATTAATCACAGCATATTTAGACACCCTAAAGAGCAGCATATATATCTGAAACTGTCAGCTGCTAATGACGAGCCTAAAATGCATTTAGCTGTGTGGATCCTTCCTGTCATTAATCTTTACAGCTTAACAATCATCAAAATGTAAACAAATGCTTTCCAAACCAACAATGAGGCTATTTAATAATGGAAGATGCATTTTTTCAGACCAACGCCAATTTAAGCTTGTGAGGAAACATATATTTCTTTAACCCTAATAAAGGGTAGAGGTTATAGACCAGATTTGTTGAAATATAAACAATAGAGGTTTATTTAGGTAAATAATCTTAACTTATCACCAAGCAAGACTGTTAGATATCATTTGATTCCAGCAGAATCTGATCTAACTGGATTGCTGTTTGCTAAAACTTTCTGTGATGTCATCATCCCCTGGAGCTTGCAGCGCAGCATGGATATCAAATCACTGATGCTGATTGCATAGTTTGATTTTACTGAGCAACTAACTGAAGAAAAATGTTTAGATTTCTCCTAGCAGAAACAAAAGAAGCATAAAAAGCAGTAAATGCATTTTTTTCGCCCCATCCGATACAAAATACAGAGCGTCAATACCACAACCAAACACCCCCACATCAAGCTAATATGGAGATGAAACTAATCGATTAGGAATAAAAGATCATCAGCAGATCTGTCATCAGCTAGCAGGCAGATACACAAATGAGCACGAGAGCAGCAACAATGACAGCGGCGCTCAAACGGGCCGATCATTACACACACACAACGCCATCAGCGTGGAAAAGGGCCGACGGCAGCAGTCTGAGCCCGCTTGGAAAGGAGGTTTATCTGAAAACTGGGAGGGGGCAAAGAAATAAAACAATATCTGCAGCAAGTTAAGAGAGGAAAACCCCCAAACCGCACAAGAGCATAGAAAGTTACAGTGAGACATACAGATGTTTGACAGAGAGAGGAAGAACAAGAAGAGAAAAGATGACAAACACTTTGGAAAGTTTCTGGCAGTTTAACAGATAGAAAACCTGCGATAGACTGAAGCTTCAGAAAGTAGAGACAGAGAAATCTTAGAGTGAGAAAATGTTAGAAAAACAAACAGAGCAGATGGACTGATGCTTTTAATCTTACCTGAATTTCTCTTGCTGATGTACTTGACATCATCACAGGCTCCCGAGGCAAAGAGGAGGAGAAGGAAAAGGAGAGATAACGTCTTCATCTCCCTATTCTCCGCTGGCACCTTAAAACGGAGCAAAGAAATCAAAATTAGTGGGCAGAATAATAATTAGATTCAACACTGACCTAAATAGAACAAAATTTCAAATTATAGTTTTTTTTCAATGTCAGTACCTGTGGTTATTATCATTTTGTATATGAAAGACAGACAGGTTTAAAAAAAATCACTCTATTTGCAGATGATACTGATAGATAGAAGAGAAGAAAACATTCAATCACTTTTAAAAGTTTTCACAATAAAATTGAGAAAACTAAAACACTGTGTCAAAAAATATACATAAAACAAAATTTTGTTTATTTGCAAACTGCAGCCGATATAAAAACAATGAAATCAAACTGACTTTTGAGAGAGTAAGTCCAAAAAATTCAATTGGTGTTACACCTGACGGCATTTAACCAGAAACCACAGATTGGTGAAGTCAAATCAAATCTAGCAAAAAATGTTGTAATGAACATTTTCTAGACTGCAAATCCCTTTTTCATTGTAAAGAATACCTTCGTTTTACCCTATTTGACTTATTGTGTGGAAATATGGGACAATACATATACAATCGTGTTTCTTATAAGTAAAAGTACTGAGATCTTTTTAAATTTAAACCATATAATTTATCTTCAAGATAAGAAATTGTCAACTTGCAGGCAATATTCAAAAAAAGTTAGTTTATGAGGGGCAGGGTTAGGATGAAAGAGGAGAAGGGAATAAAAAAAAAACAAATAAACATGCAGCTATAAACCACAAAAAAAAGTTTTTGCTTGGTGCTGTATGGGGTGGATTTATAATTCTTTTCTGATTATTTTTTGGAAACCTTTAAGGGTTGAACTGGTGCAGAAATACTTATTGAATGTTGATGTGTATGAGATCATCAGGAAACCATAAAGATTTTCATCTTCTATCTGCTCCTTTTTAATCAGTATGTTTAAAATATGCAGGTCTACTGGTGTTCTAGTTTGCACTTTGTGATCCCATGATTGTTGTTGGGTACAGAGAAAGTGTAATACTAGACCAGGGGTAACCAATTAAAATCAACGGGGTCCAAATAAAGAAAATCATCAACCAGTAAAGGTCCGGAGACATTTTTAAATTATAATCTGTTACTTTAAACAGAATTTAACACTGAAATAAAATGCATGTGTTTATGCATCCATGTTATACATAGAATGCTTTAATAATAAATATAAAAAGCACAAAATTTTTCCATTTTATCATTCAGTTTGGTATATGGAGAATTTCCTGACTCACTGTTTTTCTAAAACACCTGAACTGAACGTTTGTTATTTTATTCTTCCTCTTTCTGTCTTAATGTTGGCAGTGGGCTTTATGCTGCCCTGCAAGGCTTTAAACCTGGGTTTGAATGGAGACTAAGCCATTCTAAAGCACATATCAAGGAGCTCATTTTGAGCCTGGATCCATATTTATTGTTGATTCTGTTCATGGTGGAGAATCCTGCTTCACAGCAGCAGGTTGAGCCAAACATCCTCTAAATGTTCAGGGTCATCTTTGAGCACCATTTCACTTTTCTTTCACCAGTTCACCACAGTTCTTCCAGCAGTCCACACTTTCTCTGCTCTCTTTTTCTCATCATCTTCTCCTTCTTTCCCATCGCCCGGCTTGCCACCGGTTTGCCTGCTGTGTCTAAAAGTAGCAGCAGCAGCAACCCAGACTGACAGCAGCTCATAGGGCGTTTCTCAATTCACGAGAACGCGAGTACGTACTCGCGTTCTCGTCAAGTCCGTTCTTGGCGAGAATGCAGGAAGAGCGGACTTGACGAGAACGCGAGCACGCAAGCACGTATGTGTATTGGAGCAGAAGCGTACTCGTGACGTCATTACAGGCAACGTTGTTTAGCATTTCTTTAACAGTCAAAACTATTTATTCCCTACACAAAACATTTTGAAAACAATATTTTTAATTTCTAAAGCTTAAAAAACATTTAAAAAAAATTACAGAACCGTAAAAAACCGCCATCAGAACGAGCGGTAGTTCACACATAACTAGACCGAGAGAAGTGCACTACAGACGGGGTAACATTAGCCCTGGCTGCGGTTACCCTCGGAGGTCTGCTGGTCACTCTGGTCCGCTCAACGTCTGACTTTTTTTTTTTTTTCGCACTAACTCTGTTAACAGGCCACACAGGGAGGCTTCAATGTATAATGTTATCGCCTCAAATGATTTCAAAACGTACTTTTGAAGAACAACAGCAGCAGAAAAGGGAATGTTTAACTTAACACTGTAAGCGCTGTCTGGAATCAAGCTGCGGCCGCGGTGCATTCTGGGAAAGCGGTCAGTCTGAAGAACGCACAAGTCTGCTCTGATGCATGCTCGATAAAGAGGGCGGGGCGAGAACAACATCCGGGGATTTGATGCGTTCTCGATCTGGCGTTCTTGAGAATTGGAACGGTACTCGGGCTGAGGCTGATGACGTATCACGAGTACACGAGCACACGAGAACGCTCAAGAACGCATATTGAGAAACGTCCATTGGATCATTTGGATCATGTGTAGCCTGATGCTCGTGCCTGGATTCTTCCTCTTGAGTTTAAGGTATTTAACTTTTTCAAATTTGCCTTTTGATCTAAATTGCATTTGGACTTTTTATGACCTTCTTAAATAAAGGTCATATCAATTAAATTCAATTAGAAAGGAGCTCATTTAAAAGGGGCAGTAGCTGCCTCAGCACAGAGAGGCTCTTTGTCTGGTAGAACAGACTGAAAGTGGCTCTATGTGCGAGTGTGAATTAAACAGATGTGTAAAAAAGAAAGAAATGAGAACGAGTTCTGCCCGACTGGCAAAAAGAATCATGTCAACTATTAAGATTTGGGAATTATGACACTTTATGAAACAACACATTATGAAACAACATAAATCAGAGTGGTGGAAGAAGCAGGATCCTCAAACTTTCCTAAAATCAACACCAAAAACCAAACAAGAACATCAATACCTCAGAGGCTCCCGCCGTCACAAACAGTTATATATCCACCCATGAAAACTAATTTTGACATTCTCCTTTCCCCGACTGTAGCCTTTATAGACAAACACGCACACACAACAAGGAGGACAGAAGTCAAAATAAAGATAAGCGGTGCCAGAAGTCGCTTTATGATGATAAATGGGAATCCAGACATCAGCTTGAATTCTGATTGAAATCTCATTCAGCCCACATGAACAGCGGGACAGTTGATGACACAGCTCAGGATGGCGCTGATATGTGAGCCACCGTTTCAATGTTTTGATTATTGGCAGGCAGGGCAATAATAGAAGGAGGACCCGAAGCAGAGAGACCAAAATTTAATATGCGATAAAGATTAAATATTCTGCATGTCGTCGCTGTTATCGACGAGCCTCCATCTGCTTATTTTATGGAGCTCCGCTCATCAAAACTTTACTTTTTATCCAAAAAGTAAGATTTTAAATATAACCAAAACTCTGCAACAATTGACTGTATAATAAAGGCCCAAAGCTTTAATCGCTAATACTTAGACAAACTTTCATTCCGGCCAAGAAAGGAACTTGTTACATAAATTGATCATGCATATAGTGTTTGGAGTGTCATAAGATGTGATCACTAAGATGTCAGTCTGTGCAGGGAGAGTCAAACCTCCAGCTTTTGTATTAGATTATGCTAAAAAAAAAAAAAAATGTTTTCACAATGTATTCATTTCTAATGAGCACTTCTTTGTATGCATATGTGAACCTCTGCTCTTGCCGTCCAATAAAAGAATCAAATTACTCTGCACTGTATGAACTGCCAGCTTGGATGCAACTTTGCAGCATCTTTTCTATAATTGCATTGCCCAGTTTTACAGTTGTGTGTTTGTGACTGCAGAAAACAATGCTGTAGCCTCAGACAGAAATTATGAAAAAAAAGTTAATCCCTACCACTTTGTGAGGAACATTACATACACCCTTCATCCCAGCCAATAACCCCATGTGCCACAAAGTCATCTTCTCTCATTTACATTTCAAGTGCTTTAAACACCAAACCTTTGGAAGGTCTTTAGCCAATGGTGTAACTATTGGTAAGCAGAGACGGCAGTTGCTCACGGGACCAAGACCTCTTAGGGGCCCCATCACTGACACCTGGTTGGCCCCCTATGCAATTGAAGATGTAATGGTGCGAAAAATTCATCTTAAACACACCTGATACTGAAGCAACTGATTGAACCTTATTTATACCGCAACAAATACCAGATTTCAACATGATGGTGAGTCGTTTAAACACAACACCAATAGCAAATTGTTACTTTTAATTACTATGTTAATAACTGTGTATATATAGTTCATTAGACGGGTGGTAAAAAATACACTCATATACAGATGTGTCAAGTAACAAAGTAAAAATATTTTGTTACAAACGTTACTCGTTTCTCTTGGCTTCGGTTTAATGTTTATTAATATTTATTTCACGTCATGTGCTCCATCCAATGCAGATGATTGGCTCCATCCACATCTAGTGAAAACTGGTGTAATTGGATGAGTCATATAACGCAAACACTCATTGGTTAGCTAAAGGAAATCATCAGCAGCAAGCAGGTGTTCTTCAAACTGCAAACATGAATTGTCTATGCCATGCTACAATGTAGGATTCAGAAAAAGATGTTCAAATGTCTGAAAGGTCGGACACAGGGGAGAGCGTATCTGGAGATGGAGACCAACAAGACCTCCCTCGTCCTTGGCCCTATCTCAAAGAATTTTTAGAAATAGTCGTTAAATTTAGCTTTCAATACATATAGCGGCGTCTGGCTGTTTTCTTGAAGGTTACTTTATACTTTTATACTTTAAGTAGTTTTTGGAGAACATACTTTTTCATGTTTACTTCAGTAAAGAGGTCAAGTTGATACTTCAACTTTTACCAGTTTTTTGAAACTGCAGCATCTATACTTCTACTTAAGTAACACGTGTGTACTTTTGACACCTTTTACTTTTGTTATAATGTCCTAATAGTTAAAATAACATAATTAAAACACATATATAATTACATAGGACAAATTTTTGGATGTGGGCAATGTAAAATGTTATCTAGCCCAATGAAGAATCGGGAAAGAACAGGCAAAACAATGTTAACACGCCAAATATCCAGCTTGTGTGTGTTAAGCTGTGGATTTAAGTCAAGTGAAATAATTGCGAGAAGCCCTGAGATAAAGACAGCGTTTTAAGGTAAGGTGAGGACATTTGGTTCTTAATTTTGCCCGCTGTGATATTCTTTTTTTTTTTTTCAAATCTCGTGCGCTTTAAAATCTGTGCCCATGCTCATCATGTTTTGCTTTTACATGTCTTTATGGAGAGTTTGAAAAATCTCTCCAAATGGCATTTCAACACAGATATGCCAAAACGACAGTGGAGTACTGTGCACATCTTCATGATGAAGGAAGAAGGAGAATTTCCATAATTTGGGATTTACAGAATGGCATCTGTTACTCTGGGCTAACAGCTAAAGTTAGCATGGAATACATCCAAGCTAACGGCTAAATTTAGCATGGAATACATCCAAGCTAATGGCTAAAGTTAGCCTAGAATATCATCCAAACTAACAGCGAAAATTAGTATGGAATAAATCCAAGCTAACAGCTAAAGTTAGCCTGGGATATCATTCAAGCTAATTTCTAAAGATAATATGGAATAAATCCAAGCTAACAGCTAAAGTTAGCCTGGGATATCATCCAAGCTAACGGCTAAAGTTAGTATGGAATAAATCCAAGCTAACGGCTAAAGTTAGCCTGAAATATCATCCAAGCTAACGGCTAAAGTTAGCTGGAATATCATCCAAGCTAACGGCTAAAGTTAGTATGGAATAAATCCAAGCTAACAGCTAGAGTTAGCCTGGAATATCATCCAAGCTAACAGCTAAAGTTAGTATGGAATAAATCCGAGCTAACAGCTAAAGTTAGCCTGGAATACATCTGAGCTAACAGCTAAAGTTAGCCTGGAATACATCCGAGCTAACAGCTAAAGTCAGCCTGAATTACATCCGAGCTAACAGCTAAAGATAACCTGAATTACATTCAAGCTAACAGCTAAAGTTAGTATGGAAGAAATCCAAATGTCAAAATCTAAAAAAAAAATATATTTTTCATATGTAACAACATTTTTAAAGTCTAATAGGAACCATTGAGTCAAATATTTCATTTTTTTACCTGAGATTTTGGAACTCTGAAATAAGGTAAAGATAAAGCCTGAAAACTTCGTCCACAACACAGGTAGGGATGGGGATCGTTAATATTTATTGATATCGATAACTTTATCGATACTCCTTATCGATCCGAGTCTTTATCGATACCACTATCGATACTTTTCTGTTATTTGGTGGAAAGACGATGCAACAAAATTTTTTTAACAGAACTGGTATTGCTTTTATTGCTTAACAAGTGAGATAACAAAAAGGTTTCTAGCCTTCAATAAACATGGCTAATGTAATAGGCCACTTCGAAATGACATAAAACTAACTAGAATATATTTTCACAATTGTTGTATTGTCTACTGTCAATTTTCATCATGTTTTTAGTGATTAGGAAAATATTTAACCAATAAATAATTGTATTTTAAATTAAATGTAATTTTTAATAAATGTTGGCATCAGTAGTTTAATTATATATTCTAAAATAGTTAGAGCAATATACAACTGTATTACTCATGTTTCTCGCCAAAAACTAAATTTCCCGTTTTCTTTACGTTACACTTGAATGCATCATGATAACCTAATTGTCGTTTTACTGAGCCAATCTGAACACATCATCACGCAGCACGTCTGAAACTTTATTTACTTTTCAAGCTAACTAGCTTGTATGCTTCCGATTACAAGACGGATTTCACAATTAATATTTTTAACTGACCGGACAAGCTACAAAGTCTGTGTGCGCTTACCAGTGGTACTCTGAGTGGATGATTAAGACGGGCCCGGCGGCGGCAGCCGCAGGAGGAGGAGTCTTTTCCGTTCAGCCATTCTCGAGTCACGAGCAAAGTTAAGTGCCAGACTTCACTTGTTTTACTTTTAATATCTGTTTGCTTACAATTTCATTCCAAAACATTGGTGGACATGCTGCAGTGATTGGATTGATTAGATTTAAATGCTGTGACGCGACTCGAGGGACACACAATGATGTTACAGGACCTCCGGGAGAAAAAAAAAAAACGACCAGACTCGATAGTGGTATCGATAAGCCCAAACGTTATTGATTTTCGGGTTTTGAAAAAAGTGGAACCGGGTCCTTGATAGAACCGGGTTTCGATCCCCATCCCTAAACACAGGGGTCACAAGTTCCGCCGGTTAAAGGGAACATGAAATGATTAACACACTTAATGTCACTAAAGACAGGTTTGTAACCTTTTAGAAACGTAAAGGAGCAGAAAATGCTGCTTTTACATTGGGCCCTTGATTATACGTTATTACATCATGTTCTACTCACCCACATAAGTTTTGTGTCATTTGGAGCTGTTCTGAAGATATTCCGTTATATCCAAATAACGTCTTCCTATGGGCAACAACTTGAAGGCACAAACTAAACTGTTCATAATTTATTCTTTATGGTACGCCAGCATTCATAACATGTAGGCGAATCACTGTCCCCCAGACATCCACGGTTATATTATTTATATTTATATTATTTTAAAACAAAGCGGCGCGTGTATGACGTCAAACGTAAAATCAAGGGCCCAATGTAAATAAAATGGCGTTCCCCTTTAAGCTCTGTAAATACCACACAATAACCCGAGCAGCCCATTTTAACAGTGAAACCATGTTTGGTTTACAAATAACTTTAATCCACTAACTATAGTGATTTAGTTCACTCAGAAGAACTGCTGTTCCCATCACTAGTTTTAACCAATGATCTCTGATCAGTGTGGTTACACCCTGCTCTCTAACCACTGGGCCAAAACCTATCAATATCAGAATAAATTACAAAGATAAATCACAAAACGATGCAGACTTATTGAGATTTTCCATAGGAAATCCAAAACACATCAGCAGTATGCAGTGAAAAAACAACAATACAATAACATCCATTGATTACTGCACAGATACTGTATCACACACTGAATGAATTCAACAACAGTGAATGATTTAAAATGAACAAACAGGCTAAAGTTGATCTTGCAGAGGGTCCAGTTCAGAGCTAATCCATGTGCTTAAATTAGAATAATATAGCTGGACATTGCTTTTCCATTCCTCCCTTACTTCATTAACCCATCTTACTTTCTGTTAATGAGAGAAATAGGCAGAGTAGAGGGACGTATTTAAAAAATGACAGCGATGTCAGTGGAGCTTAGTTAGATTAAGTTGTTTGCCACTAACATGTCACCCGAGTATTTATCACAATAGGATTTTTTATTTATTTTTTTACCTTTGCTGATAAATATGTGGGAAAATACATCCCAAATATGAATTATGATCTAGAAATGGGTTTATTTCTGTGAATATTTCATATTGGTATTATGATGGGTCATATTTGGTATGTCTGATCTACAGTAGTTTGGGCCAATTCTACATTTATAAAACATTTTGGCTCCCTGATCAAGCAATGCTAACCGTTATTACCTCGGCTGGTCCAGTTAGTTTGACATTATTCAACACTTAAAGAACACTCACGTTTCAATTACTCTAACCATAAAGTTCCTTCTAATATAGAAATCTGGGTACTCTTTTATCAGTATGCCTGAGATTTTAACTAAAAGAAAACAACTAAAAGAGAAGTAATGTTAGGTTTCTGTTTCTGTTATGATTTTCTTTTTAGTATTCAGTCTTCTTGGTTTTCCATTTGTTGTCCTCTGCTGCCCTCTTGTGTCCTCTTTCCCTTGCTTTGTTTTCTGTTCTGCCCTCACCTGTTTTCAATTCCCTCGTTAGCCCTCTCTTTGTCTCTGTCCCCTTTAAAAGCCCTCCCTCTTCAGTTCCTGTTTGCTGGATCCTCGTCAAAACGTCTCTGTTTACCTCGTCTTTCCCTGGCTCCTAGAGTTTGGTTTCCCCTGATGTCTCCTTGGTTCTGGTTAGTGTTATTTTATTGGATCTTTGATTCCTGCCTCCGTATCTGTAAACTTCAATAAACCCACCAAAATTCTCCTCTGCCAACTTGCCTCTGCTTTTGGGTCCTCAACCCAACACCGCTTCATGACAAGTAAATCTGACTTCGTTCAACTTTATGTTAAAACGTCTGTGGTTGTCCGGGTTCTGATAAAGTGGCTTGTTTTTTGTGTTGTTTTTTTTTTTTTTTTATAGGGACTCTGCTCAAACCAGAAAATGCCACAAGAGTAGCATTTTTGTCTTTTATTAACTTTGACTAACTGCTAGTTTCTTTTGGTCGGAAAAAAAAAATAAACACAGAGAAGAGAAAAAAAAATCAGAGACAAAAAAATTTGAATGCCATTCGTGTCAGGAGTATCCCAGAAACAGGTTTTCTAGAAACACAACATACCAGGGAAGTTCAAACCCAACAACACACAGCATAACTTTGGACCAGATTCAGCTGGACACTGGCACCTCCAGATCAAAGAACACACCTTTGAAGACCAAAATGTTCAGATTTTGGACAGAGAATACAGATGGTTTGAAAGGGGCGTTCTCTTATCTGTGTGAAAGGAGAAAAGCCATCCCTGAACAGAGGGGGAGGTTTGAGGTTTCAGCTTCCAAACATTTATAATTCAGTCATGGAACTCATTCAAAAGAGGTTACTTAAGCACTCCCAGTATGATTTAAAAGACCAATAGCCAGGAGTGGAGCTAAATGGCCACCCTTAGCTAATCATTGGCCACCTCTGTGGCTACCCCTACCATTTTTACCAATTGCTTGACAGCAAAAACAATGTGATTAATTATGCACATCAGTATACTTATATTAAAGATCATAATTCATGCTCTTTTCAGAACTAGATTTTTTTGTGATATGGAGTAAAGAGAAAATGATGTGTCTCTGAAAGTCATCTAAGAGTCTTCAGTGTAATCATAGATAAATAACTATTTTAATACAAACTTAATAATCAATTTATCTAGATATTAGTATTTGTAAATATCAATTTTATGCAGAATAATTGTTGATAAAAGTAGGTAAATAATGACAATGGAAAATAAGTTTGCCCCAGAACTCAAACCTGAAAGAATTGTATCAATTGAGTTTATTTCTATGGCGCCAATTCACAACACATCATCTAAAGACACTTTACAGTTCAACCAGATCATCCAGTCAAACTGATTCAAAGTTTTCTATATAAGGAAAACCAGTTGATTGCATCGACTCACTGACTCGAATGCAATCCCTCACACTAAGCATGCTTGTAGCGACAGTGGAGAGTAAAAACTCCCTTTTAATAGGAAGCAACCTTCCAACAGAACCAGGCTCAGTGTGAGCGGCCATCTGCTGAGCAGAGATACAAAAAGCAACTGTAAAAGGCGGCCCCGTCCAGAAAACACACACTATGTCACGGTCTTGGTTCTGTTTAGTTTTCTTTTGAATATTCAGTTTCACTTTGATCCATGTTTTTCTTTGTTTTCTAGTTTTATTGGTTTAATTCCCTATTTTGTTGTGTTTTCTGGATGTATTGGAGTTCTTAGGTTTTTCTGGGTTGCCCTCTGGTGTTGGTCTCCTTTTCTCTAGCCCCCTTCTAGACTCCTCTATTCACACCTGCTCCCAATCAGCTCATTAGTCCTGTCTTTGTTCAGTCTCCCATATATACTCTCCCTGTTCAGTTCCTCAGGGCTGGTTCCTCATCTTTTCCTGGCTCCCCATGTGAGTTTTTCCACAAGAAGTTGTCTGGTTTTTGGTTCCATGTATTTTTTTATTTTTGATTTTTGCCTCAGTTATTCAATCAAATCCTCAATAACTCACCCCTGCCTCCTCGCCTCTGCATTTGGGTCCTCAAAACCTCAACCAAAGCCTGACATTCTATATAAAGCTTTCTTTTATCCAGACTAGAGGCTGAAGTTTCCCTCTGGTTCTCTTCGTCTCACACAAACCACCTCATTACTTAACACTGAGCTGTCCTTATCTTATCTCCTCGGCCCCTCCGTAGAGCCGCGGTGAACAGACTCATGCGTCTCGGTCAGTCTCCTGTCATTCACACATAAAGACCTGACACACTTAGAGAGACAGGAGCAGCAGCAGCTTGTTTCATGTGTGATCCACCATGAACCCCAGCATGTAAACGGAAGCTGCTGCTTCCACACGTGTGCCGAGGTCAAGGATAAAAGAGAGTATGGGTTAAAGTAAGCAAGTAAAGAATAAATATACTCTGTGTGATTTTAAAAGTAAATAAGAGGCTCAGAGACTGATGGCAGATTTAGGTTTGCATCATATCTGAGGGGGTTTTGTGATTCTAGACATGCACACAGGGAGGAGAGGGAGTGTGGCACAGAACAAACACTATTAGAGCATTACAATCCTCCAGATCTTCCATCCTCTGAGTTACTTTGCTTTTCTGTCTGCCTGTCTCTGATAATGATATCCCAGCGCCACAGTAAAGGGAGATCTGAGCAGGGTCATGGTGAGGAAAAATGCTAATTCTCTATTTTTATATTACATTTACTCAGAAGTTTGATCATATTCCCAATGTGTTCTGAAGGTGTGATCAGAAACATGATAATCCTGAAGCATATTTTAGGATCCCTTGATATAATCTAAATTACACCTGCAGACAAAAATGGGAATTAAAAAAAATGTATTTTGTTTCTAGGTTTTGGAGAAATAGGAAGCTGTTAACACAACAACAAAAATTATAGTTGTTCTTAGCACCAGTTACTTTTTTAAAAATCTAATAAGATATATTTATAAATAAGCCCAAGCAATAGTTCCCCACATTTACATGTTCTGATATCAGACTGCTCCCTGTCCTAAGAAAACCAGCCTGCTAATGATGCCCTCCCGCCTCTTTCTGTCCTACTGTCTCAATTAAAATATATATTTCTAATGCTTTCTTTTCCTCACCGAGGTACGACGGAGTATTAGGGCCCAGTTAGAGATTTTTTTTATTTTTTGTTTTGAAAATAAAGACGGAACATTATGAGAATAAAGTCGTAGCCTTATCAGAATGATGTCATCACACCACAACCCGTTTCAGAAAGAAATCTTCAATCTCCAACCAGCATATGATGGTCTGCTCCTGCTGCGCGTCAGAATTAACTGGTACAAGCATCAAAAATGTAGCAGCACACGCCTTTTTGCTGCTCCTGCTGCGTTTGGTGTGAACGCAGCATAAGGGCAGGGAAGGACACATGGGACATCTTAAAAAATGGCTTTCATTGAGATTTTAGACAAAACAGTTATTCTGCTTGTAGAAACAAACGGTTGTTGTTAACATGAATTTAAAAGTAGTGTAGCTTTATATGGCTAACTAAATGAGCTAAAAGAGGCTAACCTGTTAGCTACTGAGCATAGCTAGCTACATCGCTACCCAGCTCTCCCCCTTTATATCACGGTCTAAAAGTTATTTTATTCACCATAAACAGATTATTTCAGTTTTTTTTATCGATCAGGTAAAATATCATCAGTCTTTAGACACGGCAACATCACAGATGCTCACGACTCTGCACATGGATGCTGCGTGATGTCATTATCGTCTAGGTAACCACAATCTTCTACATCATTTGGTAACGTTCAGCCAGTCATGTCGCGTAACATCATTAGCATGAAGCAGGACCCCGAGCAGATCTGGTAGCTACAGCAGATAAGCAATTTTTTTTTTCCTCCTAAAAATAATAAAAGAACAATATAAAGACAATTTCAGAAGCATAAATATATACAAACATAAATATATAAAACTACAAATGAAATCTTTAGTTTCTTAAGCTAACAAGCTAGTAGATAAAAAGAGCAAGAAAAAAGTAATAGTTTGGGCTAATTCTGGCATGGTTCATCCACCAGAAAGGTAAAAGACCTTTACCAGTAACAAACATGTGAAAATAACATAACATTTACAGATTATAAATCCCCAAAATATGTTTAAAAGGTAAGAAACCTTTTAAGGTTTTATAAAGTGCTAATTAGTGCATTTGTCAATTAATGAAGCCTGTTGTCCAGAGCCAAATGTCTGTAATGTTCAAATAATTGAGACTCCTTAAGGTAATTAATGTGTTTTTACAAGAAATGTGAAAAAAGGAAATGATGTTGTGAAAAAACAAATAAGTAAAAACAAAACAACTAAAATATTCATACTGAATTTAAATAATTTACACAGACAATCTGAACAGATGAAAGTGTTTTTTAAATATAAACATATTGTATAAATAATGATTGGGTAAATATTTTAATTAAATTTTCCTATGATCTTACAATGTAAGAGATAATTATCTCTATATTATAAGGTTCAATCTATGAACCAAAGGTTTTTGCACATATAGGTTTATTCAAATACATTATAAGATGATTGCAGAGGCTGTAATAACATGGATCCATGATTATGTTAATGTGATGGAAATGCTTTCAGGATTAAGTATTACTACTTCTCATAATGAAGAACATCAACAGCAGTTTAAATGGTACAGTGAGGAAATACAAGTTCAAATGACGTCCCGTCCATCTTGTTGTGTGATCAGGTAGAAGTTAACCACCGTTATCTCTGATTCTCCTCAGGTGCTGCTCCTGACCGCCGCCTGTCACTCACACGCTTATAGGGAACATCTGAGCTGAAGTTTTCGTTCTGAATGTGGCAGGAAGAGCCGTGAAAGCTATGACCGTTCCAGCTGCAACGTCTAATTTGAGAGACGTGCTGCACTTTCATCAAGCCCTGTGCAATTATGCACACCTCTTCTAATGCGAGTACCCTGATTAAATCTCTCACTAACAGCATGAAGGCTCCCACAACATAAGCACAGAGATGCCTGTGGGTCGTGTTTACGCTTACGGTCTAAATTCTAAGCAGATTTGCCAAGTAGTCCAAGCATCAGAAAAATGTGTATGTTCAGAATTTTGGGTACTGTGGCTTTCCATACTTTCTGTTAGACTAATTTCCCTCCTGTTTCCCCTCCTCTCTTAAATCATCCTAGTTCCACATGTTTCACCTTCTACATTTCCTGTCTGCACCGAACCCCCTAAAAATACATTAATTTACTTTTTTATTTATTTTAAAACATAAATGTATACATCTTCAATTTTGAATAAATCTTTTTTTATATGTATTTTTATTGTAAATGGGTTTTTTATGGTACAAATTGGAACATTCATTAAATTCATTCCCCCTCGCACCCCCCTCCCCCCCAGCATATACCTGAGGACATTACAAAGAGCAACATTGTTAATGTTGAGAAATGTATTTAAGTTATATTTCAGAAGCACGCTAAATATAATTCGATTTAAAAGTTTAATCAGTGAGGAGAATGAAGATTTCTAGGTTGCTTAGAAAACCCCTGGACTACAAACGATAACTGCTCTAGAGATTAATCATGTCTTCTCTTCCTCATTAGTGTGAACCATCCAGTTAATAGGTGTTAACATTTGATGGCTCTTTATGTAGGAGATTCTCCAAACAGTGGCAAAATAAACAACTTCCACTTTGAAGAAAACTGCCAAGTTAAATCTCTTAATGACGAAATAAACCAGCCAGGTTCCTGGATGCTTGAAAATAAAACTGAAATCCAGAATGGATTGAAATGAGATAATTCAATAATATGCACTTGAAATAAAACAATGCAGTGGTGTTTTCTTAGTTTAAATCTAAATTGTCTTGTTCCATTGGCAAAATGTGTCTTTTATCTCCTCAATTTGAGAACAAATAAACTTACTTGAAGAAAAACATCAGTTGTCTAGATTCCATTTTTTCCACTTCTTGATTAAAAGCCAAGGTCTTTTTGCACAGCTTTAAGGCCAAATAGTTTAACAGTATTCCTTCAAACAAGCCATGAACAATGACTCTGACGTGATTCGAACTCGCAGCCATCTGATCTGGAGTCAGACGCGCTACCATTGCACCACAGAGTCCTGACAAAGGACATCCCCTTATCACAAGAACATATTTCGCAGACAAAAGATATGACACACTAGATGGTTGAAATAGAATACCGTGATCCATGTGTAGCAAGCCAAAGTGTATTCCTGATATTGATTTCCTCATTTACAAGACAGAAGAATCCAATTGCCTTCTTCAGTAGATCTGGTTGCCAATCAAAAAATGTCCAAGTTCGAAGACATTTTGTTTCCCATCCAGGAAGCTTTTACGATTCAAGATGTCATGAATAGCAAAGAGTCCAAGGCTGTATACAATAGCCCAACAAGCCCTTGTTTTGCTTTAGAAAACGTGGAAACTGAATCAGATGAACGTGTCCACCCCATGGAACAGGGGTCATTTGGCTTGTTTTGTTAACCTGCAAAGCCCCATACATGTATATGTCTCTGAAAGGGGGAGGTGGTCATTAAAGGGAATTGTTGGCCTGCCTGAATATGGAAGGTGCTTTTACCATGTGGTAGTTTCACATGTCTCTGAAAGGGGTGTAATAAAAGGAAATTGTTATTCTGCATGAATAGGCAAGGTCTTTTTGCGATATGTGTGCGTTGCACATGGATGATGCCTAAGCACAAATACTTTAAAAGTATTCCTTCAAACAAGCCATGAACAATGACTCTGACGTGATTCGAACACGCAGCCTTCTGATCTGGAGTCAGACGCGCTACCATTGCGCCACAGAGTCCTGACAAAGGACAACCCCATATCACAAGAACATATTTCGCAGACAAAAGATATGACACACTAGATAGTTGAAAAAGAATACCGTTATCCATGTGTAGAAAGCCAAAGTGTATTCCTGATATTGATTTCCTCATTTACAAGACAGAAGAATCCAATTGCCTTCTTCAGTAGATCTATTTGCCAATTAAAAAAAAGTTAAAAACAATCCACTGGACTTTGTTTCCAGGTTCGAAGACATTTTGTTTCCCATCCAGGAAGCTTTTACGATTCAAGATGTCATGAATAGCAAAGAGTCCAAGGCTGTATACAATAGCCCAACAAGCCCTTGTTTTGCTTTAGAAAACGTGGAAACTGAATCAGATGAACGTGTCCACCCCATGGAACAGGGGTCATTTGGCTTCTTTTGTTAATCTGCAAAGCCCCATACATGTCTATGTCTCTGAAAGGGGGAGGGGGTCATTAAAGGGTGTTGTTGGCCTGGCTCAATATGCAAGGTGCTTTTACCATGTGGTAGTTTCACATGTCTCTGAAAGGGGTTTCATTAAAGGAAATTGTAATTCTGCATGAATAGGCAAGGTCTTTTTGCCATATGTGTGAGTTGCACATGGATGAAGCCACAGCCTTCAGGCCAAATAGTATAAAATGATTCCTTCAAACAAGCCATGAACAATGACTCTGACGTGATTCGAACACGCAGCCTTCTGATCTGGAGTCAGACGCGCTACCATTGCGCCACAGAGTCCTGACAAAGGACAACCCCATATCACAAGAACATATTTCGCAGACAAAAGATATGACACACTAGATAGTTGAAAAAGAATACCGTTATCCATGTGTAGAAAGCCAAAGTGTATTCCTGATATTGATTTCCTCATTTACAAGACAGAAGAATCCAATTGCCTTCTTCAGTAGATCTATTTGCCAATTAAAAAAAGTTAAAAACAATCCACTGGACTTTGTTTCCAGGTTCGAAGACATTTTGTTTCCCATCCAGGAAGCTTTTACGATTCAAGATGTCATGAATAGCAAAGAGTCCAAGGCTGTATACAATAGCCCAACAAGCCCTTGTTTTGCTTTAGAAAACGTGGAAACTGAATCAGATGAACGTGTCCACCCCATGGAACAGGGGTCATTTGGCTTCTTTTGTTAATCTGCAAAGCCCCATACATGTCTATGTCTCTGAAAGGGGGAGGGGGTCATTAAAGGGTGTTGTTGGCCTGGCTCAATATGCAAGGTGCTTTTACCATGTGGTAGTTTCACATGTCTCTGAAAGGGGTTTCATTAAAGGAAATTGTAATTCTGCATGAATAGGCAAGGTCTTTTTGCCATATGTGTGAGTTGCACATGGATGAAGCCACAGCCTTCAGGCCAAATAGTATAAAATGATTCCTTCAAACAAGCCATGAACAATGACTCTGACGTGATTCGAACACACAGCCTTCTGATCTGGAGTCAGACGCGCTACCATTGCGCCACAGAGTCCTGACAAAGGACATCCCCATATCACAAGAACATATTTCGCAGACAAAAGATATGACACACTAGATAGTTGAAATAGAATACCGTGATCCATGTGTAGCAAGCCAAAGTGTATTCCTGATATTGATTTCCTCATTTACAAGACAGAAGAATCCAATTGCCTTCTTCAGTAGATCCATTTGCCAATTAAAAAAAGTTAAAAACAATCCACTGGACTTTGTTTCCAAGTTCGAAGACATTTTGTTTCCCATCCAGGAAGCTTTTATGATCAAGATGTCATGGATAGCAAAGAGTCCAAGGCTGTATACAATAGCCCAACATCCCTTGTTTTGTTTTAGAAAACGTGGAAACTGAATCAGATGAACGTGTCCACCCCATGGAACAGGGGTCATTTGGCTTCTTTTGTTAATCTGCAAAGCCCCATACATGTCTATGTCTCTGAAAGGGGGAGGGGGTCATTAAAGGGTGTTGTTGGCCTGGCTCAATATGCAAGGTGCTTTTACCATGTGGTAGTTTCACATGTCTCTGAAAGGGGTTTCATTAAAGGAAATTGTAATTCTGCATGAATAGGCAAGGTCTTTTTGCCATATGTGTGAGTTGCACATGGATGAAGCCACAGCCTTCAGGCCAAATAGTATAAAATGATTCCTTCAAACAAGCCATGAACAATGACTCTGACGTGATTCGAACACGCAGCCTTCTGATCTGGAGTCAGACGCGCTACCATTGCGCCACAGAGTCCTGACAAAGGACAACCCCATATCACAAGAACATATTTCGCAGACAAAAGATATGACACACTAGATAGTTGAAATAGAATACCGTGATCCATGTGTAGCAAGCCAAAGTGTATTCCTGATATTGATTTCCTCATTTACAAGACAGAAGAATCCAATTGCCTTCTTCAGTAGATCCATTTGCCAATTAAAAAAAGTTAAAAACAATCCACTGGACTTTGTTTCCAAGTTCGAAGACATTTTGTTTCCCATCCAGGAAGCTTTTATGATCAAGATGTCATGAATAGCAAAGAGTCCAAGGCTGTATACAATAGCCCAACATCCCTTGTTTTGTTTTAGAAAACGTGGAAACTGAATCAGATGAACGTGTCCACCCCATGGAACAGAGGTCATTTGGCTTCTTTTGTTAATCTGCAAAGCCCCATACATGTCTATGTCTCTGAAAGGGGGAGGGGATCATTAAAGGGAATTGTTGGCCTGGCTCAATATGCAAGGTCTTTTTGCCATGTGGTAGTTTCACATGTCTCTGAAATGGGTGTCATTAAAGGGAATTGTGATTCTGCATGAATAGGCAAGGTCTTTTTGCCATATGAGTGAGTTGCACATGGATGAAGCCACAGCCTTCAGGCCAAATAGTATAAAATGATTCCTTCAAACAAGCCATGAACAATGACTCTGACATGATTTGAACACGCAGCCTTCTGATCTGGAGTCAGACGCGCTACCATTGCGCCACAGAGTCCTGACAAAGGACATCCCCATATCACAAGAACATATTTCGCAGACAAAAGATATGACACACTAGATAGTTGAAATAGAATACCGTGATCCATGTGTAGCAAGCCAAAGTGTATTCCTGACATTGATTTCCTTAAGTTACAAGACAGAATAATCCAATTGCCTTCTTCAGTAGATCTGGTTGCCAATCAAAAAAAGTTAAAAACAATCTACTGGACTTTGTTTCCAAGTTCAAAGACATTTTGTTTCCCATCCAGGAAGCTTTTATGATCAAGATGTCTTGAATAGCATAGAGTTCAAGGCTGTATACAATAGCCCAACATCCCTTGTTTTGTTTTAGAAAACATGGAAACTGAATCAGATGAACGTGTCCACCCCATGGAACAGAGGTCATTTGGCTTCTTTTGTTAATCTGCAAAGCCCCATACATGTCTATGTCTCTGAAAGGGGGAAGGGATCATTAAAGGGAATTGTTGGCCTGGCTCAATATGCAAGGTCTTTTTGCCATGTGGTATTTTCACATGTCTCTGAAAGGGGTGTCATTAAAGGAAATTGTGATTCTGCATGAATAGGCAAGGTCTTTTTGCCATATGTGTGAGTTGCACATGGATGAAGCCACAGCCTTCAGGCCAAATAGTTTAAAATGATTCCTTCAAACAAGCCATGTACAATGACTCTGGCGTTATTTAAACACGCGGCCTTCTGATCTGGAGTCAGACGCTCTTTTATGTTTTTTCTGCTGTTTTATTTTCAGAGCATGGTGCGCAGGTTGGTCATCACATGGACATTTGATATTTCAGACAATAGCTGCCGTGCTTTTGTGAGTAAAACTTTTTCGGAAAAGCGTGATTTACTTAAGTTAAATGTGGAACATTATTTCAAAGTGGGGAACATCAGGACAGAGGGGAACCATGCGGCCCAGTCCTGAGCAAGTCGGGACGTCTGGTCACCATAGTGATACGGAATGAATTATGTTATTATTGTTTTAAGCAAAGATTGCATTTTGGAAACGGAAGGTTGAAAATAAAACTGAAATCCAGAATGGACAAAAGATTTAGAAATAAGTAAAAATGTCTTAAATTAATTGTATTTACCCTTGATTTGAATAGATAAATCAGATAGTTTGCCAATGGAATAAGGATTTTTACTCTTGAAATAAGATAATTCTATAATATGCACTTGAAATAAGACAATGCAATTGTGTTTTCTTAATTTAAATCTAAACTGTCTTGTTCCATTGGCAAAATATCTCTTTTATTTCCTCAATTCAAGAACAAATGCATTTAATTTAATTTTTCCACTTCTTGATTAAAAGGAGAATTTGAGAAAAACTTTGCTGTTTTTTCAGATTACATTTATGTAAATTATCATTTTATATATTTTATAGTTTTTTTTATTTCTTTTTATATTTTTCAGTTTTATCTTTGGAAATCTCTTCATGGGTTTCGAATTACAATTTTTTTCTAGTTAAGTTTTCCAGATCAAAATCTCTTCAAGCAGAATAAAGCACAACTGTTTCTGATGATTGCAGCTCAGCTAAAGTCTGTTAATCAGCTATTAATTGAAATCAGCTGTGCTTTAAACTGCAGGACAACTGCGGCCAACTTTAGACATACCTGGTCTAGAGGAAAGGTGAAGAGGATGTGATCTGGAAACGCAATCAGAAAAGATTTAGGAACAAGAAGAAAAAAAGTTTAATATTTTGAAAATTAATTTATTTAATATGAGAAATTTTCTCATATTAATTTATTTAATATGAGAAAACAGCAATGTTTCTCTGAAATTCTTTTTTTTTCTTTGATTACATTTTAGTCAAAGTTTCATCTCTGGATTAAGTCTACAGAATTAGTTCTTTGCTTGAAACAATAAAGCAGTGGTTCCCAACCCTGGTCCTCAGGTACCCCCGTCCTGCATGTTTCAGGTGTCTCCTTATTTCATCACACCAGGAAAGAACTGATGATTAAGAGGTTTCTGCAGCTCTTGATTGCAGAGTAGGAGCGCTCTTTTGAATCGGGGTGCTGGAACTGGGAACCACTGCAATAATGGAAGAAAATTTACAGGGCCAGTGTGACGGAAGGTGAAAGAGAGAGTCAGAGGCAAACAGTCAGACCCGTCCTTCAGTTGATGCTACGTCTTAATAGCAGGCAGTCTGCTGGCATGTAGCCACCTCAGCATACAATAGTTTAATGCTCCTACCTTCTGAACACAAGGACAGAAGCACCTGTTAGCTCTCTGATTAAGAGAACTAACAGGTGAAGGAGGACCCTGTCACCCCTTGTTGATTTAGCCAGCATGGGGCTGAACTTTCTATGTATATTTTAATGTTGGGTGTATACATAGAGTATTCATACACAGTAAATTCCACAGTGTTCAATATGCAGTGTCAAAGTTCATTGAGTCTTTTAGAGTTATTATAACAACAACTGGAGTAAAATATACGCTACGTAGAGTTATAATTTAACACTAATTCCAAGTGGGACCAAATGCACTCTTAAAGCTACAGTGTGTAATTTTCAGCGACATCTAACGTCCAGACTGCAGACCGCAGCAACATGAACATCTCCCCCCCACCGCTTCTCCCCCCCAACAGTACGGCGAGCGTTACGGGACAAAATGTCTTCCACGACGTCCGTATCACCTACCTTCTCAAGTGATGAGGTTTGTTTTGATAGATAATTTTACAGATAGTATTTCATTGGTCTGTGTAGGGTATAGATTTCAGTACTGTCTCAGTTCATCTCTCTCAACTTGCCGTAGTTACTTTCGAGCGTAATGGGCGATCTCGCAATCGCTAGTTTGTTGGCTCTGCGCTGCCGTAGCGCAAAGATGTCTGCCTCCGTGGCTGCGAGACCCGCTCCTATGTAATTATAAATAACGAATTCTAAGGCAACGCAAATATTAAGGTTAAGAGGCTGAGCTCGTAGATGATGATAAATAACATAGTTATGTATAATATATTACATTTCTGACTGTATATCCCTGTAATTATTACACACTGTAGCTTTAAAGTGTTCCTTTAACACTTCAAAATTTACTGTGTATCGAGTCCAGAACTTATGTCCACCTACAGGCTAGCTTATGCATAACACACGGCACCGTAATGCCCATTAAATGTCACAAGCCTGTGTCCTGAGGGGGGCAGCAAAGTGCCCAGAGGCAAACGGCTTGCATAAAAAGATTTCTTTGATCGCGGTATTAACCTAGCTGCTGTTTACTGCTCGCACAAAAAATGAATAAATAAATAAAAAAGAAAGAAAGAAGGTACGCACTCATAGCAGATTCTGCATCATGTCTGCTAGGAAGTGTGTTGTTCTTGGGCTTGAACGCAGGGAGGATCCATCACACTCAGCTTCTGGTTCACCCTATGATGAAGATGAAGTCTGGAGGAGAACTGATTGTTCTGCCAATACGCCATTATACACTAGCTGGAAGTTAGAAACACGTTCAGCGGCCATCTGGAACACGTCAGATATGTTGATATACGTCGGACCTTGATAAGTTACGCCTAAGTTATGCACAAGTTACTCATAGGTTTTGGATAAGCTTGACGCCATGACATATTTATAACGTACACTTAAGTTATGTCAATGATCAGACAACTTACCTGTAACTTATGGCCCACATATGGCATACGCTGGCATACTTAGGGAATTTTTGAGCATGCTGTATGTCGATTTGTGTCAGTGTGTTTCAGCGTACTTCATCGTGCTCTTAACTTATTCCTTGTATGCCAGCGTTTTTACCAGACTTTCCGTACATCAGGCTTACGCTGGTCTAAATCTTTAAGGTGTGACAGGGGCTTTAGTAACTTACAGGACCAGCTGCAGCATCTCTGATCTTCACCAGAATCCATTCACCTCAAGGTCTAGAAACCTTTTACTACCGCAGCAGTTTGTTGTTTGAATTCAAGTCAAGCTGAATGAGCCTTGCCACTCTTGCTGACATCCATCACCAACATGGCAAGCTGCACCTTTAGGGTTGTAAGAGCTTTATCACAGCCTTCACTCTAAATTCCTGACATTACAGAGCGAGGATGGCGGCTACCGCTGCCAGGTAGGGCATGGCTCGTCCCATTTCTCTTCATTTTGGTTTAAAAAGGCTGGAGAGGGAGGAGGTAACAAGGTTATATCACAGTCATTTGCTTATGTTGGTGGTTTCAAGGTGAGCCTGGTGTAAAAGTGACTGAATGGTTCAAAGACGAATGCACTGAGTTTGTTCTTGACCTTTTTGCAGATCATAAATCTCACAGAGTAACTGAGACCCCAATGCATCAAAATCAGTTCAATGTTTTCCACTCAATCGACTCCATGAATTCCCCCGTTTTACCTTTGGGAAGGATTTAGTTCATTGGGATTTCTGCCTTTCATGCTGTGTGATGTTTCGCCCATGTGACTTCTGTATCCAGTTTGATCTATTACTCAGACTTTGGTTTCATCCATTATCCTGCATAGATACTCTGTCTAAACTTAATGTATTAAAATTTGAGAAAATAGTTGTATTTTTTTCCTATTTTTTCTCGAAATAAAGGAAAGAAAACAAAAGGGGAAAAAAATAGTAAATTTTTTAATGCTCTCCATGTAAATTCATCTTGGCCATAATCATGATCAATATCAATTACTAACAGTAATATTGGATTAAACTTGCATCTATTTTGTTAGATATATGATTTTTTAGAAAGGCTTGTTGCTGCCGCAGACAGAACTAAAAGGTTATTCATCAAGAGGCTTAAAGCACCTCTGGTTAACTTTCTGTTAATAGGGACCCTAGACCTATAACTTCTAGATTTAAGGCACCAGAAACACTTTTGCCAACTTAGCTACTTTCTCGCTATCTTTTTAAATCCCTCTGACCACCTTCTGAAAGCAACTAGCAGCACTTCCAGTGTTGATAAATACACCAGTCTGCCTCTGTGTTCTGTTTCTGGGATCAAACCAGTTTGAGAATCATGGAGTCCCTGGTAAATCCAAGGAAACATTCCCCCTCTGGATGAAATCCTCCATCAGAGAACGACAAACATGTTTGATTAGCTAAGGGTCAGAGCTAAAAGCTGTTAGCCTAGTTAGCTCTGGTGTTTAAGGGGAGCTCAGAGTAACTTAAAGCGGCGACCTTCTCACGTCACATAGGAGAGTTTATGAGAAGAGTATCACACATGGAGCATCGATACAAACCAGTAGCTGAATATTGACCTTAAAAATAATCTGTCCTTATTTATCTCAACTTAAGCTAAAACCTAGGTCAAAGGTTATACGGTGTCACGCCATCTTCTGTTAATTTTTGAATAGTTTTAACCTTCTTGGTTTTATTGAATATAATTTGTCTCAAAGATTCAGACATAAACTGTTTTAACATTTATTATTTATTTATAATCATGGATGTCTTTATGCCTATTTTGGGGGGTCTGAAGGGTTAAGCCCATCCTTAATGATGTCAAGCCCCCCAAAACAACTAACCACAGCATTAACAGATCAGTTCTTACCTACGCTCAATAAGACAACGTAGTTGTCATGTGAAACAGCGGCACTAGGACCCTGGAAGGCATGCATGCCATCTGCCACTAACCTTAGAGCTGCTCTGCTGCTGGCAGTGGGGACCGTAGTACATGGGCTGGACAGACCCAACCACAGTGGAATTAAAGGAAAAGTCTGGTCACATTCAGAAGACAAACTTCTGAGAGTACTTTAAATATGAAATTATCACATACTGTTCAATAAATGATAAGTGTTTTAATTAAGAGCCATTTTCATTTAAATGTGCTTTACTGGAGGCACCCATGTTTGTCAAAGAACACTACTGCCACCTACTGGTTTGTTACGTCACGGTGCGGTATCGGCTGTTGATCAAGTCCCAGTGCTGTATCTGGTGTTTTTCACAATGTGCTATTAACCATGACGGCGACAACCAGTCACGATGTGAAGCAGAGAGTAACGAATTAATGACATGCTTTTTCTCAGGCTAAAAGTTCGATGGCAAATCCTCCCTCTTCAAGTTGGCAATCCAACGACGAACCTGTCTGTGGAGGATCAGGAATTAGAAAGGTGAAAATCCCTTTTACACAATGTATTCTAACTTCCAGCTGCCATGCACGTGGGCATTGTGAGTTTCACTATAGCTCTCGTGAATTTCAATGGTGAAGTCCTCTGGAAATCTTCAATAATTGTTGTTGATTGAAGATGTGTCTAGTAGCTCCCATTGATTCTGCTTGTAAAGCGGGGAGAATGGCGCTAGGCTTACCGCACCGTGACGTTACTGCCAGAAGATGGCAGGAGGGAGGGGTTACTATATTTAAGCAAAAATGGCCTGAGAGACTGAGGGAATGGAGGCCAACAGGCATAGAGCAACACAAGATAATTTCAAAACCAAAGTTAACTCCAAAGCAGCCCAAATGGCATGTAAAGCTATCTACACTAGAATTAAATGTTTTAGCACGAGTGTTGTGCTAAATATACACTCCTAAAGATAGCCCTGGTTACATCCATTCATCCATGTGAGATCCTGGTATATTCAGTTGTCTATGGTTAAGAGGCAGGGTCCACCCTGGTCAGGTTGCCAGTCCATTGCAGGGCAACATAGAGACAAACAACCATTCACTCACACCTAAGGAGAATTTATAGAAGCCAATTAACCTAACAGTCATGTTTTTGGACTGTAGCAGCCAGAGTACCCAGAGAGAACCCACACATGCTCAGGGAGAACACGCAAACTCCATGCAGAAAGACCCAGAACCCTCTTGCCGCAAGGCAGCAGTGTTACCAACTCATCCACTGATCAGATGAAATCATCCACTGATTGTTGGTGTACTGACAGTTTTAAACATGTATAACAAGAGCAGTTGTATCTAAAATGTTCTTAAAGGATTTATAACTTTAGTTTGTGGTTAAAAAAATAATTATTATAATTTAAATTTGATGCATGTTGAAGGGAAAATCAGATTAAAACAGTTTTAGAGAAAATCCATGTCTAAAACGGAGCTGGTGCTCCATCCAGTTTTTAACAGGTCCAGTAGGAAGCAGCTGCTGTCATTATGTCATTAAAAATGTATGTTCCAGTAAATGTTTGATCCTCCTCTGTTGTATCATGAAATCATCCACAGGGATTACAGAGCAGAGAGAGAGACCCTTCATCTGCACAAATCATGGTATTTGTGCATTATATACTAGTAGATGTCCTAATATCCACCAGCTTAATTCACAAATGCTAATATTAAAAACAGCCTCTTATCTGCATTAGCAAAACACGTGGGAGTTAGATCAAAAACCTGACTGCGTTTATGATTTATTCTTTTTCAGGTTATTTTTAGTTAAAGTCAATGTGGTCTCATTTCTGCTATCACACATATTTGCTTTTTTCTATTCTAAATCTAGTTGATAATTGGGATTAATCTAGTTGATGATTGGGACTAAATCCCAAACTGAGTTTAGCAGCACAGCAGATTAAATTTCAGCAATGGTTTTACCAAAAACTGGACTTTTGTAAAAGTGGTAATAAAGAAGGAATCAGGAGGATTTGGGTCCTTTTAATGAAAGTCAGTCAGCAGTTCTCTCACATAGCAATATGTCACTTTAAAATAAAAAAAAACATTCTATTTTTCACTTTGAAACCAAAAAACTTAAAGGACGACTCACCCTTAAGTCAATTTTTATTTTATTTTTTGCTAATAAACTATAATTATACTATTTTATAGAACTGTCTACATATCCAAAACATTATTTTGACAATTTACTGTTCATCTGTTCCTAGAGTTGCCTATGTGGCGCCCTCCTCAGGTCTAAAAGGGGTTACTGCATCTGGTTTAATAGCTTTTTTTCTATTGGATGTAAGAACTGATGTCAGCAGATCTACCCTGGGCAGCGGTGGCTCACTAAATTAAATGAACCCATATTATTATATTACACTAGACAGAAGATGCAGGTTCGTTCTTAACCAGTTTTAAAGCTACAGTGTAATAATTACAGGGATATAGTCAGAAATGTAATATATTATACATAACTATGTTATTTATCATCATCTACGAGCTCAGCCTCTTAACCTTAATATTTGCGTTGCCTTAGAATTCGTTATTTATAATTACATAGGAGCGGGTCGCGCAGCCATGGAGGCAGACATCTTTGCGCTACGGCAGCGCAGAGCCAACAAACTAGCGATTGCGAGATTGCCAAAATGTCACAACGATGTAGAAAAAATAACGGGTATATTTATTATCTAAAGTCTACATGAAATCTATACCCTACACAGACTAATGAAATACTATCTGTAAAATTATCTATGTAAACAAACCTGATCACTTGAGAAGGTAGGTGATGCGGACGTCGTGGAAGACATTTTGTCCCGTAACGCTCGCCGTACTGTTGGGGGGGAGAAGCGGTGGGGGTACTGTTGGGGGGAACAAGATGTTCATCTTGCTGCAGTCTGACCGCTAGATGTCGCTAAAAGTTACACACTGTAGCTTTAATGCTTTTAATATATTTTATGAAGGAAAATGTTTATTTTAATTTACCATGAAAACAAATGCATTTAATTTAGTGAGCCAGAAGAGACAGAATAACGGTTTGGTTAAGGAAAGAACCTTCCTCTGTTTCATTGGAACCTTCCATTTTTTTCTGTCTTTGGTTAAAAAACGCTGGAGAAAAATCTGACTGCTCTGTCTCAAAACTAATGTTATGACTGGTGGAAGTTCTATAGAGAAATGAGGGAAGGGACTCATGTTTGAGTGTTTTGTATGTTTTTTTTACTTAAACCAATTGAATAATCGGACTCCCTAAATAAAATCCATCACAACAAATTTTCTTTAGGTAGTCTATAAGAAAATAAATGCAGTTAATTAAATTCCAGTATAAAAACAAGCTTTCTGTAAAGTCTTCAGGCTCCAGCATGATGTCCAGTTAAACTAAAAACTCAATATTTGAATAATTACAACTGAATTTCTGTTTTATTTCTATTAAACATGGCGCGTTTAAATCTAAAAGACTTCAAAACAGACCTGACTGATCAATTCAAGCCGATTACAGCGTAGAATTTATGTAAACATGATGTTTGATGTTCTTCTCATGGTTATTAATGTTAAGCTGATGGCATTAGAGGAGGCAGCTGCTTTCTATTCAACATGCAGGAGACATGTCTCCTGGGGTTTCCCCCATGCTGGTGCAAAAGGGACACTAAATTATAAATCACCAACAAATATACACATGTTTTTTTGCACTGTTGTAACAGGGCACGGGTTGCTAACTAGTGTGTAAACAAGCACTAATGCTATGAAGTAAATAAACAAGAAAAAATACACAGGAAGGCAAATGTTGAAACTAGAACTACTAAGAGTCACAGCGTAGAAATAAATGGTTGTTGGGGAATATGACTGCGTCCACTCACTCACACACAGTGTCACTATGCACTAGAGTGTGCTAATGAATGCAGCACCACCTGTTCAGTGAACGATCTAATTGCTCTCAGCAGAACCTCATTTCCTCACTATTGCTGTGTTTAGCAGCACCATTTAGCAGGGAGGAGAGGGCTGCTGCAGAGTCACCATCTCGCTCACACCTTCAACAGTCTAACAGTTAAAGATAAAACTGTTCATGTTTTTTAAATACCAGAAGTATTTATGTTGGAAAGGAATAATAAGATAATTAAAAAGTTCACAGAATGATAGGAGAGGTCGTGCTTTTCATCATAGGTTAACTTAAAGTCGTAGGGAAATAATTTTTAAATGTCAAATCATTCTGGCTTAAACATTTATAGAAATGTATTCTTTATCAGACGATATTGTCCCAAAATTCCTCTTCCACAACATCTTCGTCCCGCTCTGTATGACAGAGAAAACTCATCCACGACCTCCAACACTAAACTCTCCTCCTCTTGCATGTTTCCTCTGTCCATAGCGTTCCTTGACAGTGTCGTTTCTAAGTCACCAATTTAGTGCTACTTGGTCCCAATGGAATTTCCCATTGGGACCAAGTAGCACTAAGTTGCTAACTGGTTCAGGGGTTGACCTTAAGGATTTTTACCACTTGCCCTTTGGGCAAGTGACTTTCACATTTCATTTGCCCAGAAACAGTTTTTACTTGCCCAGTATAAAGTTTAATAAATATAGTTCATAATATTCATTGTTGTATATATATCAATGAAACATTGTTGTTTTTATAGTTTTTTTGTAATTCAGTAAGTGTACAGGTTCCTGGTGTGTATATGCATGTTTCAAATAATGAACTCAAGCCTACATTACCGTGTTAACATGCTTTTCAATCCTTCCTGCATATCTTTCCAAACTTAACTTTGCTTTAAACTGTTGTGTGCTTAGAAAAATATAAATTGTATTGTTAAAAATCTAAAAAAAACTTGACAGGTTAAAAACTTACACTACTACTACTCACCAATTTAACATGTCTAGCTCTATAACATTTAAATGCACCTCTCCAATGTCTAAGAGAAAAAATTTAATGAACATTTTTTTATGTATGACCTGCATCCCTGTACAGAAGACTGCCATATGATAGAAATATTTACAGTGTGCGCAGTGAGGATTTTAAAGTGGATTGCTGCTTTATGGAGCCAGTGGAAATGTTTCATTAGGGGTGTTACACAGTTCTTTGAATGTAACTTGCACAAACACACACCCGCATATGACACCAACTAAAAGATTAATACATCTGATATTATAAACCTACTAGATTACGTGACCCAATGAGGAGAACAAATGCCCAACTTACAGTAGCAGCCTCCTTATGCTGCTATAGGTTTAGACTTCTGGAGGACATAGGAACATCTTTTTGAGTATTCTGCTGCATTCTATCTCTATTCTCCCACTCTGCAGAATCTGTTAGTTCAATCTCTAACGTTCTGCTCTCTCTGCTTTTTCTCATAGTAGCTTCATCTGGTCTGTTCCTGTTTGGCTGTGACTCCATCCTGGAGAGAAATATCAGCTGTGCTGCTGCCATCAACACCTTTGTTTATAGATGGTGGAGATCGGCCTGTTTTCCAGTGTAGTCCTGTTTCTCTGACTGACTGGCTGGATGTGTTCTCTACATCCTCTGACATGGCAGCTGGCTCGGAGCTCATCTGCCTGGCTGTGTGACATTTGGGAAAATCCATTATTTTAAGCAAACCATCTGAAATATACAGGGGGTCAACTGTTGATGGCAAATATGATGTTGATCCAATCTTATACATTTTGGACCTTAGTCACACTCTTCACCCGCTAAGAAAATTTTTTTGGCTCTTAAAAAGCAGATTAATGTAGATTTTCTCACGAGCCGTACTGTTTGTTCAGCTGATTTCAGTCTTCTTTTGTTTTTATTTCTTCTTAAAGTCAAACAAACATGATGACAGAGCATGAAAACATACAAGCCAACAATGTGCACCATATGTGCATGTTTTGACATTAAATGTCTCAGTGGAACACCAGTCGTTGTGGAAATGCCAAACTATGTTAAGGTGAAATGCTTGGAACATTCTGGACTCTGGCTGCAGAAATAAAAACACCCAACTATGCATTCCCTGTCATCCTCCTTTTAAAAAAATGGTTGGATATAAACCGGAACTCTTATTTTGAACCCTCTGCATTTAAAAAAAGTTGATGAAGTTGAAGTTTCTTTCACCCTCTAAGCTTTATGGTTAGAGGGTGAGGGTGGTAAAGCATTGATGATAAAGCTCCTGCACATTTGAAACCAAGGCCGCTATTGGTGCAGCACAGTGTCCTGTGTTCAGTGAAATGTTTTTGGCTGAGTATCACTGAAGCAGCCTTATGAAAATATCTCTAAGCCATATTTATAATTATCCCATCAATCAGAGCCAGACTGGGATCACAGTGATCAAATATGGGCTGCTGAGACAGAATGCAGCTCTTTCTGCCCCTGTTTTCCATCTGTCCTACCATATTTCCCTCCCAACGTCAGTAACTTACCATTAAAGCATAAGCTGTATTTTCCTGAAAAGGTTAAGATGTAATTACATTTATTCTATATCTTTAAACAAGGACTTTTTCTGAATGTTCTTCTTTATTTCTACCAAAATCCTCCTAGCCATACTATGAATGTTAAGCATTTAAATTCTGGTGGAATGGTTTCAGAATTTTACAATAAATATCAACGAGTTGGATTTGAAGCAACAGAAATGGTGTATCTTTAATATGACAATAAAATTGCTGCACGATTTCATGTTCTGCATATTCAATCCAGTATCACTAAATTGCTCAGACCTACATCATGCAGCTGAGATGATGGAGGTCCCCCTCCAAGTCTGAGGCTCTTGGTTCTTGAATAGATTAGGTTCCCCAGGCATGCAATCTAATGCTAACACCAGCCCATCCATTGCTAACAGCAGCCTATCCAAAGCTAACACCAGCCTAACGAGAGCTAACACCAGCCTTTCCAAAGCTAACACTTGCCAATCAAATGCTAACACTCGCCAATCCAAAGCTAACAGCAGCCTATCCAAAGCTAACAGTGGCCAATCCAAAGCTAACACTCACCAATCAAATGCTAACACTCGCCAATCCAAAGCTAACACTAGCCAATCCAAAACTAACACCAGCCAATCCAAAGCTAACACTAGCCAATCCAAAGCTAACACCAGCCAATCCAAAGCTAACACTAGCCAATCCAAAGCTAACACCAGCCAATCCAAAGCTAACACTAGCCAATCCAAAGCTAACACTAGCCAATCCAAAGCTAACACTAGCCAATCCAAAGCTAACACCAGCCAATCCAAAGCTAACACTAGCCAATCCAAAGCTAACACCAGCCAATCCAAAGCTAACACTAGCCAATCCAAAGCTAACACCAGCCAATCCAAAGCTAACACTAGCCAATCCAAAGCTAACACCAGCCAATCCAAAGCTAACACCAGCCTATCCAATCCTAAAACCAGCCAATCCAAAACTACAACCATCCTATCCAAAGCTAACACCAGCATATCCAAAGCTAACGCCAGCCTGTCCAGTGCTAACACCAGCGTATCCAATGGTAACACCAGCGTATCCAATGGTAACACCAGCGTATCCAACGCTAACACCATCCAATCCTACACTGCCTACACCTTTAACATCAAATGGGCAAATGACCTCTCAAAACTTTGACAATAAATCTTTACTCTTGTCTCAAAGTCTATGCATTAAAGGTAACTATAAACTATACAAGGTTAGATACATAATCAATTCTTTGTCAAAGAAAAAATATATCTCCTTGTTTTTATAAGCTGAGTCTTGTTTAAAGTGAGAAAGTTTTATTGGTTCATTTAATGTTGATCAAATATTTAACAGGCATAGAGAGTCTGAAAACACTCCACTAAATCCAGGTTATGTTTTAAAGCCGCTCTTCTGTCTTACTATCATATCTCCTTTCCTCCCTCCTTCGTAGTTTTCCTTTTCTCTGGATACTAGCTGTCAGGTCGAGGGCAGGGTGCTGTCTGCCTGTCCGCCCACACAAAGCACCAGCCATGCTGATTTGGCCCAGCACCGACAAACACACACATTAACACACAGTTCACACACAAGAATAAGCATGCAGTGTGCATTCAGCACAAAAACGGCCTAAAACTTTGCAAGCCTTTATGGAGTGCAGCAGCTGTAGTGTTTGTGTAGGAAGATGTAAAGAGCTCAGATGGAAAATGTCTCTAATAGCAGAAGTCCTTCTAAACTGCTCCCTTGCTTGAGCTGCCTTGGAGCTTGTCTGCCTGGCTGTGTTTTCCTGGATGGGGCCGCCTTTTCAGCTGCTTTTTGTATCTCTGCTTCTGTCTCCTTGAACCCCAGTCGGCCTCGGCAGATGGCCGCTCACACTGAGCCTGGTTCTGCTGGAGGTTTCTTCCTGTTAAAAGGGAGTTTTTCCTCTCCACTGTCGCTACAAGCATGCTTAGTGTGAGGGATTGTATTCAAGTCAATGAGTCGATGCAATCAACTGGTTTTCCTTAGATAGAAAACTTTGTATCAATTTGACTGTATGATCTGGTTGAACTGTAAAGTGCCTTGAGATGACATGTGTTGTGAATTTGGCGCTATATAAATAAACTGAATTGAATTGAATTGCTTGTTGGTTTTGCTTGTCTATTTAGAAGTCGAAGCCAGTCTATTTCTATAACCCATTCCTAATCTGTACCATGTCATAGATACAGTGGTTTACAGCAGGGAACCCCTGTGATGGAAACCTAGAACATGGTTTTACCATCAGGATATATGAGCCTTAAAGTAACTACACTTTGTCAATTTACGTTCCACAGAATTGTACAGATATCCAAAAATGAAATTATTATTTTATTTAATCGTATTATAGTCCTTTACATAATAATTTCCATCCATGTAAATCAAGAAGTACTGAGCTGTGATCGATCAACACCAATGATTCAGAATGTGAGACTCTATGCTTCTCTCATCCTTATGGCTGGTTTATGCTCAGAAACCAGGTCATGTGCATGTGTGTTGCAGTGAATGCAGATGTGCCCCTGCCCCTTCCACAGACACTCTAGTGGACCTCTACAAAATTGTACGGGACCGCAGACAGTGCCGCAGACAGGAGGCCTCTGATTGGTCAAAACTACATCGCTCTACTCTATGCGTATTTCCTGTTTGGTACCTTAGTGGCTTGTTTTGTTTGTATGACCGCCATTATGGAAAGAGACTCCTGAAGATGGATCAGCTAGAAGTGCAAGTTGAGAAAGAACGCTGGGACCATTTTTCCACCTGGATCGCCACTCTTTTTCGCCCTCATGTCCCTCCGGTGTCGCACAAACTTGCCCCGACTTCCTCACCGCCTCGGCCGTATCTAGACCCACAGCTAGCTCGTGATTGTCCCTCTTGCGTTGCGGCGTGGAATACATAAAAAATATCTGCGACAGGCTCTTTGCGACACACTGCTGTGGGAGTATAGCAAGCCCTTTACTTGCTCACCATCTTCTACCTTGCCTGTGTCCAAGATATTTGATCTAGTTAGATGAGGGATTGCTGCAAAGTCAACCATAAAATTGCAAGTGAATGTTCACTATCACCATCTGCTCATCCAGTAGGGGTGATTTAGAAAGGCTTATTGATAGAGGATATAATGAGAGGTCTTTGAGGCAGGAAGGTAAACTTGATGGTTGCGGTCTGTCTGAAAGCAACCTCTAATCGACTGGATGGTTGCTGACTGGATCAAGAAGCAAGCCTGCTTCACCTCTCAGATAAAACAACCTAATGACAGGCAGAAAACAGTCCAGATGTGACCGTTGTCAGAAGCTGATGAAAATCCAGTAAGGGATGGCCAAGCACAGGAATCGGTATTGCATGTTTTCATGCTGCCTTTGGTCGCTCTGCTGCTTTATGGTGTCTTCAGGCAGATAAAAGGAATGTCCCAATTGAGAAATTACCTGAAAAGGGTTTCTTGAACGTGCCAATGGCTGATTTTGAATTGAGCACCGACCCTATCCAGCGTAGAAAAGAAACTCTGGATGGCTGGAAAATTTTCCCCCCTTTTGGATGTCATTATTTGACGGAAAAAGTTGAAAAAGCCATGGATGGTGCTGGTTACATGAGGACAACAGCCCTTATGTAACCAAAGAAAAATGAAGCTGAAGCTCTTCATAGTAAAACCCCAAACTGTCATGATCTGCCCTGATAGCTGACCTTAATTGTTCACTTCATTCACCTGCCTAACTCTGCCTGGTTCCTAATCATTCCTCAGCTTATCCACCTGTGGCTGCTCCTTTATATTTGGCTCAGCCCAGCTATCGGGGCCAGATCATTGATTGTTGTTTGTCTGTTTGAAGAAACGGGGCTGCTGGTGGATCATCTGTTTACATAATGAAGGAGGGACAACGGCACTTATTTACTGTAGACATCCTGCTAAACATCTACTAGCTTTTAGCTTCTGTTAACCCTCTGATATCAATGGAGTCTTCCTGTTCCCTGCTCTGGTTGATAAAGGTAAATTCTCAGCTCTCTGTGCTTTCTGGCTGAGTTGTTTGGCATTGAAAAAAACAACTGATAACATTTACTTAATATATATATTTTAAGTATTAGCACACAAATGATTTAAGTAAAATTGAATGCTGCAACATCAAGTAATGCTCATCTGTCAGTATCAAGTGAATTTTACTTTCCATGACATAACAGTTGCAAAGATATTAAGTAACATTTACTTAATTACATCCAAGTTGTAAGTTAGATTTATTTAAACAAATTAAGTAAAGTGCGCTTGTTTTTCAGAAGCACAAATTTTACGGCAACACTGAATCAAACAGGACCAACAACCATTCACGCACACCTAAGGATTTAGAGAATTTAGAGCAGTCAACTAACCTAACAGTCACATTTTTGGATTGTGGGAGGAAGCTAGAATACCCAGAGAGAACCATGCGTTCACAGGAATCGAACCCAGAACCTTGTTGCTGAAAAAAAGGCAGCGTTACCAACTGCACTGAGCAGCCCTCTAAGCAGAAGTGTACTTTTTAAATATGCAACAAACAATTTACAACCCACTGAAGCTGAGTTTCCACATTTAATACAGAAATATAGCATTAATAGTAAAAGTGCATTATGTTGTACTGCATTAGTTTGTACTGAAAAAAAAATGGTTGGTATGACTTGTAGACAACAAATACTCAGTATTTCATATACACCACATCCAACACAGATCTGGTAATATAGTCACTACTCAAATATGCAATAAAAATCTTATTGCACTGAAACAGTGCAATTTTAACATTTAAACCACTCGTCCAGATTAGTGGACTTTTAAGAATGTAATTACAACATTAATGAGACAAGATCAACACAATTAAACATTAATAGCTTAAACTGTCTAGCCATTCTCAATGAAGAAAAAATGTGTACAAGATATTTGAATAAAGGTATCTGTTAGTTTCTGTTAAATAACGTATACCTTATTTGGCAAAAAATTAAAAAAACCTTAATGCCAGACAATCTTCCGCTAAGATTAACTGCTAACCCACGGCTAATTCTTTGCATTTAATGCCACATTTTCCTACCCTAAGATGACATAGTCATGAATGCATTTAGGAAAGCAACTTCAACTTTAGGGTGTTTACTTTTGGGGACAGTTTAAATGCATCCAACTCCAGGAAAGGTTTTTGGAAGGCTTAAGTGTAGCTTAAAATGGGAGGGTATGCCAAGTTCAGGGCATATATCAGTCCCATGAGCAGCGAGCAGGCTTTTGCACAGTGATGGGCAGTAGCGCCGCTACATGTAGCGAAGCTATTAGTTTAACTACATGTTCCAGTAGCTTGACCGTAGCGTCGCTGCTTTATTTATCAAGTAACTTTCCAGTAGTGACGTTATTGTTTTTATCAAGTAGCGACGTAGCGTCCACAAACGCTACAAAATCCAGGGCATAACTAAGTAATGAAAGCAGGTTTTCTATTTTTAGTTCCGGATGTTTTTACCACACTGCTGCTTATTTACACATATCCTTGTTAATTTGTTTCTTTCGTAATCAAATGTCAAATGATGTGCGCGTGGCATTTAAGCCCTTTTATGAGCGCAGTGTTAATTTCGTCAGCTTTTTAAAATTTTGTCTTAGTCTCAGTCACAATGACAAAAATCAATTTCAGTCTTAGTCATATTTAGTCATTGCCTTCCCGATTTAGTTTTAGTCTTAGTCTAAATGACGAAAATCTATTTTACTCTTAGTCCAGTTTTAGTCAACACTGTAAATAATAGAACTTCTCCACACACTGCTTTTTTAAACATATATATCACACTGTACAGAATAAAACTTCACCACACACTGCTTTTCTTTTTCTCTATTTTATTTATATAACACTGTGCAGAATAGAACTTCACACACTGATTCTCTTTTTAACATATATCACACTGTAAACATTAAACGTTTTGTCAGTTTGTTTCATCATATCCATAAAGTCTTCATCCTCAATGGTCCCTGCAGTGAGGCCAGAACGCCCAATCCACTTTGCCATTGAGTTCTCCAGGGCTTTCTGCTCTTTGGCGTCAGGGGTGGGGGTGCATCTCTGCAACAGACTTTCCTTCCTACCCCAACCTCTGATTTGGCTGTGGTGTCACTGTGTCAGGTATCTAGTTGGGAGGAAGAAATTTAAACAATTAGTATCCAGTTTATCAGTAGAACATCTTTCTTCTATGACAGAGAGACAGACAGACACAGGAAGGCACACACACATACAGCCAGATGCATGCGCGTCCGCGCACAAACATATACTGTACATTCACATGCATGCACCCATGCACGCACTAACACACCCGTTCCCGCTACTACAGGCCCATCCGTTTCTTACCGTCTTCCATATGTCAGCTGTTGGCTCCTCAGATGTCGCTTGATTTTTGCTGTGTTCTTCCCTGCCAATTTGAACTCGCAGACTCTTTGGTGGCGGGTGGCGTCCTTCCTCCGGTGTTTTCCTTTGTGTTGTAAACGAACAAACAATCCGCACACCACCACAAACAAACCACACACCAGCGGATACTAGTATGCGGTTTGTTTAACAAACCACACACCAGCGGATACTAGTATGCGGTTTGTTTAACAAACCGCACACCAGCGGATACTAGTATGCAGTTTGTTTAACAAACCGCACACCAGCGGATACTAGTATGCAGTTTGTTTAACAAACCGCACAGCAGCGGACACTAGTATGCAGTTTGTTTAACAAACCGCACACCAGCGGATACTGGTGTGCGGTTTGTTAAACAAACCGCACACCAGTATCCGCAACGACTGCGAAGTTGAGCTATGAGTATAAGCCCTCTGCTACTATCGACTGAGGCACGAGGCACTGTGGGACAGGCGCCGTGTAGGGACAAACGGCGCAACAACGCGTAATTTTCTATGACGCTCAAGAAACAAATATATTAACAATAAAAAATTTATCATAAACAATACATTACATTTCTTAATGTCCATTCGTCAATGGATCGTAAATTTCATCTGTCATAGTCTCGTTGACGAAAATCATTTTTTGTTTTCGTCATATTTTTATTTTCTGGAATCTATTTTTTGTTATCGTCTCGTCATAGTCACGGGAAAAAGGGGCGTTGACGAAATATTTTCGTCATCGTCATGGTTGACGAAATTAACACTGTATGAGCGAACTGCCCGTGACAGACGGGGAGACCTGATGCGAGCCAGGACCTGAGGACCAAAATATTTATCGCAATTACACGGGAGGAGGGGTGTCAATATAGTCATGCTTTGTTCCACTGTTTACTGCAGAAAAATGCGGAAGACCAGATTAAAATAGAATTTTTTTTTTACTGGTGGATTTTCGTTTTATATTTGAAAAATATAGAACTAATCTTTTCTTGCTCTTCCTCTTCTTCTTCAAGGGCCCTTAGAACCATTCTGCAGATTTGGCATGATTAGGGACAGAACAAACAATATTTCTTTTGATGATGTTGATCATTTCATGTGTTTACTGATGAGTAAAGACAAAAGCTAACAGTATGGACTGCACGCTATGCTGCAGGAACATGTGTTGAGCTGTTGTTGAAGCTTGGACAAGCTTTATTTCACTACAGGTTAAACACTGATATAACATTAATATTCATGTGTTCCTCAGATGCTCATGACATTTCCATTACCAAGTATGACCAAGAGTCATTTAGTGGAATCCTGATGTCTATTCACTGCTAGCTATTTCAAAGAGGGTAAAGAATCATTTAGCTAAAGGTTATTGGTTCTTGATTAAGCAAATCATGTAATAAAACATTATTTGGCCAAATAATAATTTATTCACCTCATGGATTTGCGTTGTGAATTGGTCTGAAAACATTCCAATTTCTCTAAACTAGTGAGAAACTAATTTGATCACATTCCAAATTCTTCCACATAAACTTAGGTTTTCAAAATCCATCTTAAACTATCATATGGTTTTCAACAATCTTTCCCCTTCCTCTTTGTACATAGTGGTTTAGTTTAGTTGAATTTCACTAGTTTTAGTTAAGAGAGTTAAACTGAAAAATGTTTGACTTGGAGATGAATGATTTTTGTTAATAAACTCTTATATGTTGAACAGAAGTTGTGGTGAATTTATTCCATGTATGTGCAGAATTAGCTGTTCTACCATGATTAATGCTTGAATCACTCTTTCATTTATTGTTCTAACACAGGGATGTAGTAGGACGTGTTAGAACAAAAATCACAAAAGGAGGGAGATAAGGAGGTAGGGGTCTGTGCAGGGGGCCCCATACGGCACCCCTGCATCATGCACAGGGAAGACAATTAACCTAACAGGTAATGAATGCTTTTGGATAGTGGGAGAAAGCCGGAGCACCCGGAGAGAACCCATAATGTACAGGACGAAGGAAGGAAGGAAGGAAGGAAGGAAGGAAGGAAGGAAGGAAGGAAGGAAGGAAGGAAGGAAGGAAGGAAGGAAGGAAGGAAGGAAGGAAGGAAGGAAGGAAGGAAGGAAGGAAGGAAGGGAAAGGAATGAAAAGAAAGTGGTAAACAAAATGATAAATAAATAAACTTTTTTACGTTACTTTCTAAGATGTGAGGGAGTGAGAGCATTTTTCATCCGTCTCCACAGTGATATATGATCTTTGGTCGGAGGTGCTTCTGGCATTTTAGTACTCACACCAGCTTGAGGATTTTCAGCGGCTGTAAGGATCTCTGACGTGGGAACAGTGGTGATGATATCAGATTCACAAACGGGGACCTCTACGATGATATCAGATTCACAGACGGGGACCTCTTCAAATGTCTCAGATTCACGAATCTGTGCCTCTACAACAACGGTATCATCATGGACTGGGCCCTCTTGGTTAATAACTGAATCATGGTCCACCTTAATATTCACAGATTCAGAAACTGAGCAACCTGCATCAATCCTACGCTGGCGAATCTGGGCTCTAAGGGCTTGCTGGCAAAGTTTTAACTCCTCAGACAAAACTATGCATTTTTCCTCAGCTTCAGTGTGACTTTTTTGTTCTATTTGTACTGCTGCTGAAAACTTTGGAATTACTTCTCTGACAAAATTAAGTTGCTCTTCTAGGTAATTTGAATAGAATTTAGCTTCCTTCAATTCGGCACGCAGTTGCCTCCGTTCTTTTATCAAGTCTGCTGTGGCCTCTTTGTGTGCCTCTAACTGGTGTGTGCATTTTGTAAGTTCTTCAAGAGCGTTAATATTTACAGATTCAGACTCTGAGGAACCTGCATCAATGCTACGCTGACGATCCTGGGCTCTGAGGGCTTGCTGGCAAAGTTTGAGCTGCTCAGACAAATCTATGCATTTTTTCTCCTCTTCAATGTGATTTTCTCGTTCTCTTCGCAATAATGCTGAACACATTAAATTTTCCTCTTTTGCAGAGTTAAGTTGCTCTTCTAGGTCATATACATAGAATTTTGCTCCCTTCAATTCGCAATGCAGTTGCCTCTGCTCCTTTAACAACTCTGCTGTGGCCTCTTTCTGTGCTTTCAACATGTTCTTGCATTTTGTAAGTTCTTCAAGAGTGCGTTTCTGCTCTTCCTGGTATATTTGACATTGTTTTTCTGCCAAGATTCTCTTTTCTTTTTCAGGTGCTTGAAGGATCTCCAACATGGGAACATTGGTGGTGAGGGCTTGCTGGCAAAGTTTGAGCTGCTCAGACAAATCTATGCATTTTTCCTCAGCTTCAATGCGATTTTTTTGTTCGCTTCGTACTGCTGCTGAAAACTTTGGAATTACTTCTCTGACAAAGTTAAGTTGCTCTTCTAGGTAATTTGAATAGAATTTTCCTTCCTTCAATTCAGCACTCAGTTGCCTCCGTTCTTTTATCAAGTCTGCTGTGGCCTCTTTGTGTGCTTCTAACTTGTGTGTGCATTTTGTAAGTTCTTCAAGAGTGCGTTTCTGCTCTTCCTTGTATATTTGACATTGTTTTTCTGCCATGATTCTCTTTTCTTTCTCTTCTGTAAAACTTGCACCTAGTTTAAACAATGATTTAAGAACATCACTTAAAGGTTCGTGGTCTTCTGTGTTGTTAAAATGAGGGAAATCATTTTGATTTCCATCATTCTCGGGTTGTTTCGTTTGCCAACAGGAAGCTTCATCAAACTCTGTAGGGGGTAACTTAGATGTGTGTTCTCTGGGCCTTGACTCACCCGTCTCAGTTTTGTTAAAGTCTTTGATTAAACTCCTGAAAGACTTATTCGGATTTCCAAAGACTCCTTTAGCGCTTGACTCACCCGTCTCAGTTTTGTTAAAGTCTTTAATTAAACTCCCGAAAGACTTATTTGGATTTCCAAAGACTCCTTTGGCGCTTGACTCACCCGTCTCAGTTTTGTTAAAGTCTTTAATTAAACTCCTGAAAGACTTATTCGGATTTCCAAAGACTCCTTTGGCGCTTGACTCACCCGTCTCAGTTTTGTTAAAGTCTTTAATTAAACTCCTGAAAGACTTATTCGGATTTCCAAAGACTCCTTTGGCGCTTGACTCACCCGTCTCAGTTTTGTTAAAGTCTTTAATTAAACTCCCGAAAGACTTATTCGGATTTCCAAAGACTCCTTTGGCGCTTGACTCACCCGTCTCAGTTTTGTTAAAGTCTTTAATTAAACTCCTGAAAGACTTATTCGGATTTCCAAAGACTCCTTTGGCGCTTGACTCACCCGTCTCAGTTTTGTTAAAGTCTTTAATTAAACTCCTGAAAGACTTATTCGGATTTCCAAAGACTCCTTTGGCGCTTGACTCACCCGTCTCAGTTTTGTTAAAGTCTTTAATTAAACTCCTGAAAGACTTATTCGGATTTCCAAAGACTCCTTTGGCGCTTGACTCACCCGTCTCAGTTTTGTTAAAGTCTTTAATTAAACTCCTGAAAGACTTATTCGGATTTCCAAAGACTCCTTTGGCGCTTGACTCACCCGTCTCCATTTTGTTAAAGTCTTTCATTAAATTCCTGAAAGATTTATTTGGATTTCCAAAGACTCCGGTGTTGTTCGAAGCCTTCTCCGTTTTCCTACTGGTTCCACAGTCCTGAGTATGATTTTCAGGGGTCTTCATGACATCCTGCAGTGCACATTTCACTCTACCCTGGTTGGTCTGTGAGGTTATTTTTGTATCCATCGCTATCAGATTACTCAACAAAAATTTGTTAAAAATGCTTCTCTTAGATTCCAGTCCTATTTATTTGGTTGTTATGCTGCTGTTGTAAGACCTAAAATGTAATATCAGAGTTTTTAAATGACAAATTCTCCACAGTTAAAGTGACAAACTTCCACCGGCGACTTTCAAAGCAAGAATGACTAACATGCAATGACTTGCTTCTAAAGAAAATATTGCCCCGCCCACTCGGAATGTCTGTGATCCGCCCACTGGGAGTGTCTGTGACATCACAAGCATTCCAAGTGGGCGGGGTCACAGTCCCTCTGGAATAAAATTTTTACTAGTAAAGATTACATTTCAGATATCTACAAATCTTTACTTATTTTAAGAGGACGTTTTAACATATATCTGTTTGTATTTCAGATATCTGAAATGTAATTCTTACTAGGACAAATTACCTCACTTTTCCCCATTCTTTTGTATTGGGCCGTTACTTTCAGATATCCGAGATGACATTACTCCTATCTAAAATCAACATTCTGGATGTCTAAAAATGAATTTCAGATCTGTGTAATCCGATTGTTACTGTTCATTTTTATTTCAGATATAAAGAAACAATGACTAAAAATAGCATATCTGATTTAGTTTAAGGCTTTCAAACCTAAATTCATGACATTCGGTTTTATGAGTCTAGCTTCCTTGTGGTAGAATGCTTTAGTCCTATCTATAATAGAAATGTGACTAGTCAGCCTGCCTATTGTATGTTAAAACTGCACCCCATTTCTTTTTTAAATGTTAGTCAAAATATATTTTTAAGTATCTAAAACTGTAGATATCTGAAATTCCAATGTAACTAGTCATATATCAATAGTTGATATCTGTAAATCCAAAACGATACATATTTTCGTATCGCTCCCATTTCTTAACCATTTGATGTACTAACATGAAACTTAGTATAGAACATCTTCAGACCCTTCTAGCACTCACATTGAAGGAATTATTTCAATATCTTTCATAGTTTAGCAGTTTAGCTGACTTGTTCGGGCATAGGAAAACGTTGATTCCGAGAAAAATCCTAAAACTCAGAAAAAACACATTTTTACATCGTCACTGTGGCCAAATAGTTTTTAGTAGAAACATCAAAGTTGGCACAATCGAAGCCGAAGGATGGCTGACGTCCATGATGAAAGAATTGTTTGAATATTTTTTATGGTTTTGGCTCACCGCTCGTTTGTTCGGAGGGGAAGTTTTGCTTTTAAGAGCTCTGCTCTACCATTGAGCTGCATGTTATTTAATGAGACCAGCAGGTGTGACAAACCTTTTTATTTCTCCTTCCCATTAAGGTTGTGAATGAGCTACAGCCATGAAAGTTACCCCGATCAGAGACAAAGGATAGCTGTCGCTTAGACTGAAAGAATTTTTTAGATACCGTTTACGGTTTGTCTTCAGCACTCGTTTGTTCGGAGCTGATTTTCCCATTCAAAAAAGCCTGAGGGGAAAGGAACGAAAGTGAAGCGCTTTTCTCTCTTTCACTGACAGGCTCGTTAAGCGTTGTCAAGGTAACCGAGCTTCAAAGGGATTTTACCTCTGCCACTTTAAACAGCACATTTTAATCTAATGGAGGGAGACAACACTGATTTAACATTAGGAAATGGAATCAATATGACTACTGGCCATGACCCTTCCCTTAAGAACGCAACCCTGATAGACTTTCAAAATAAGACTCCGGGGACCCTACAAAATAAAAGCCCATACATTAAACTCATATTTTTTTCCCAGCATATGGCTCAACATTATGACCCAAACTCAACCACTTTTAAAAAATTAGACTCTAGGGGGGGTTTTCAAAACACACCCCACAGCAAATTTCCAAATAAAAGCATCCACTTCATCTACTGCCCTAATAACAGGGGAAAAGAGTGATGTAACGATTGGAAAGTCATCAAGTATCACTGCTGGGTCTGACCCTTTTCTCAACACACAACCCTGCTAGACTTTCAAAATAAGACTCCAGTAACCCTACACAATAAAAGCCTCTATATTATACTCGTGTATTAATTGATGCAAATGGCTCAGCATTATGACCCAAACTCTACCAGCTTGTTTCTATTAGACTCTAGGGACCGTTTCAAAACATACCCCAGAGCGATTTTCACAATGAAAGTCTCCCATTTACACTCTAATACAGCATCTATTCACCCAATAACATGGAAAACCAGTGATTTAATATTGAGAAATGGATTCTATATCACTGCTGGGCATGACCCTTCCCTTGACACACATCCATGATAGACTTTAGAAATAAGACTAAAGGGACTCTACAAAATAAAAGCCTCTTCCTCACACACACTCATTCATTGTGCTGTATGGCTCATAGCTATGACCCAAACTTAACCAATTTCTTCAAATTACACTACCAAGGCCTGTGGACCACACACCTTAGTGCATATTTCTTAATCAGGTTCTAAGATTTACACTGTAATAAAGCATCTGCTAACCTCGTAACATGCAGCCTAAGCCCGCCAACGGTGCTTTCATCAACACAGAGGCTCATAACATGCAGGTTAGTGTTTTTGATAAATTCAGCTCCTTAAGTGGTATTAACTCTCTTTCTATAAGCTTCTCTCTCCCTAACCATCTGCTTCTCATGATCAGTTTTGAACATAGGTTTGTAGATTTTCAATCCTCTAAGGATGACACTGTTTTCTTTATGCTGATCAACCAACACATTTTAAATAATTTCAAATTGTTTTGCCAAGTCTTGACATTTCCACATATGATTTCAAAATTTTGATACTTATTCAATACCATCGTCCTCAACATTTTACTTCCCATCCTTAAACTACTAATTTTTCCTTCAACCAGATAAGATTCTAGTTTTTCTTTGTAATTTCTTTTCTGATTCAGCTAATTTAATACTTTTCAGCCTATGCTGTGAACTTTGGCTTCATTCTGCTCTCTTTCTGGACAGGAATTAAGCTTTTCTGTTTGCTGCTAATTCATAACACGCCTGACATGTTTCTGGGCAGTAGGTGTCCCTCCTTCAAAATGTCTTTATACATTTTCTAGAAACTTGGGAGACATTATATTAAGACCCTTCTATTGCCCACATTCAAGATATTTTTTGATATCATGTATGGTTTGGCTGTGCAGCTTTTAAGATGAGTTTGTTTCTGCCATTTTACTGCCAAATGATTGTACCCTACAAAATTTTCAGATGATTCAATTGTTTTCTACAGTTTGAAGTTTCTGATGACTTCCTATCACATTTTCATATGTTCTTCAGGTAATTTCAGCTTTTTTCATTCAGCAAAAGCATTCCCACTTGCTGTTTCTCCGAAACAGCTTTTTCTAGTTATATTTCTACTAGCAGAAATATATTTCAGAAGTCAAGAATAGGATTTCTAAATATCTGTAATGTTATATTCAACACAATTCATTTTCAGAAAGGAAGTGTTTATTTTAGATAGGAAGAATGTTATTTTAAAAATATGGAAGTAAAAGCCTAATACACATGAATGGGAAATGTGATATCATTTGTACTAGTAAGAATTACATTTCAGATACCTGAAATGTTTATTTTAAATAGGAAGAAATCCATTTGAAACATCTGAAATATATATTCAGTCAAGCTAATAAATGTCAAAAGGGCCACTTAAAATTTGTAAAGATTTCTCAGTATTTTAATGTTTATCCTTAGTAGTGCAATATTTTTGGCAGCCTGAAATAAAAAATTTTGCTAGCAAAAATGTAATTTAAGATATCTATATTCACATTTCTAGGTAGTAGGAATGTAGTTTTGACTAGGAAAAATCGTATTTTAGAGATAAACAAATGGAACAATAGAGAAGACAGCGCTTCTAATAAATGTCAAAACGACCTGCCATAAATGTCTCACTGTGGGCAGTTCCTATGGTTTTGGCTTTCCCTTTGAAGTTTTTTTGTTTGTTTGTTTATTTTCATTATTCATGAACACAATAATAACGGCTTACAGAAGGTTGACCACAAGTCCGGTTTAAGGCCAATGACAGTCAGGACTTTGAATGCCCAAGACGAATATTTCTTCTTATTCTTGAGGCACTAGGCTTTGGAACAGATTTTTCTTTTCCGCAATTCTGCACTGCCTGCAGCATGGATCTTGTTTTACGTAGGGATCACATGTAATAAATACCCTGCGCTGCAGTGGCAGGACAGAAACAGAGCTGTGAACTCTGGGTCTGGGCTATTATTTCAGCTTTCACAAGCTGAAAGATTTTAGGTATGTTAAATACAGGATAATCCTGTCTAAAGCACTGTGCAGCACGAGTCCTCGCGCTGCCACTTTTACCTGACAGCGCGAGCCGGTGTTCAATCTGACCAGCATACCCATAGTCAATACCCCTAATATCAATATCAATATCCCTTCATTTTTTCTTTTTCTTTTTGGACAAAAAATATAGTTTGAAAAAACAAATTACCTGCTTTTTGTTGTTTTTTGAAGTGGATGTGCGATCTGACCTTAAATAGCTTTTTTGTACATGACTAAAGGGGTACACGCCTGTAGTCTGTATTTTAAAGTGTATTATTCGTACAAAACTGAAGGGGTAAACGAGACCAGCAAATGCAGGGGCGCCGCCAGGAAATTGGGTCCCCTGTTATTGCCCCCCACCCCAAAACAACAAAAAATGAATGCAAGCTTTGTTCCGTAAAAATTCAAAAAAATATCCACTGGACTTTACGGAGCCCCTCTGATGACATGGACAAAAAAAATGTTTAATTGTGGCCACGAAGTAGTATTTCGTGCGCACGAAGTAGTATTTCGTGCGCACAAAGTAGTATTTCGCAGCCACGCAATAAGTTTATCGTGTGAAAAACGTATTAATAATATCAATAAATCCGCCCCTGTTTTCAGGCTTATGTTAACTGTAATGACTTATCTTGGACAGGCTGCTATGTAAACTGGCCTTTAGTCCCTCCTTTAGCTATGCTGCGGTTGTTTACACTACGCCTTTTCCACCTAAAATGGCGTCTTAGCAACAAATGTCACGTGACTGGCGGAGACCGACTGGGTAAGCAAGTCGAGCGCGCCTTAGACCTTAGTGAAGGTGCGCTCGATTTGCTTACCCAGTTGTCCAGGAATGATATTAATATTATAAATAAGTATTTCGTGCGCACGTTAAACTTATTGCGTGGCCACGAAGTAGTATTTCGCGCGCACGTTATACTTATTGTGTGGCCACGAAATACTACTTCGTGGCCACAATTAAACATTTTTTTGACCATGTCATCAGAGGGGCTCCGTAGGACTTGGTTTCCAAGATTTGAAGACGTTTCGCCACCTCTCCAGGAAGCTTTCTCAGGTTTCTTTGAGAAAGCTTCCTGGAGAGGTGGCGAAACGTCTTCAAACCTGAGGATTTATAGATGTCTTTTAATGCTATAAGATGGTGTGACATAATATGATACTCTACAATACAATGTAATGTAATATAATATATTTATGGTATACAAATATTTTAATGGCATAAAAATCTAATCATATATTCAATATATTTATGCTTTTCTTCCGTGTTTATGCAAAAAAAACGAGGGAGAACACGAAGATTATTTATTTCACTGCTGGATTTTGTTTCTATAATTGAAAGATGTAGCAGGACAAATCTTTTCAATTCAATTTGAATTAGAGGCCTGCGAGGGACATATTTTTCACTCCCGCTCCCCCCCGCTCCCACAAAAAATTATGATTTTCAGTCCCTCTCCTGCACCTGTAATAGTTTGTCCTGCTCCTGCCCACAGTTCCCGCATGATTCCGACGTTTTCCTACTGATTAGTTTGAGGAATTAAAATTAGGTGGCACGAGCTGCAATATCCAGCACATTGTGATATATATATGATAGACATAGACTGATAGTTTAGTACCTTATTTTACGTTTTAAAACACGTTTTTAGTTCCCTGGACAACCGCTTATCACCGCTCCCGGCCGCACCAGCACTATGCGCTCTCCCTCCGGCCCACACCCGCAATGACCTTTCAATATTTGTCCCGCGCTGCACTGCTTTGCGTTGGGTCCCGCGGGAGTGCAGGGCTCTAATTTGAATTCAATTCTTCTTTTGGCCTCTCCGATGTCAAGGGCCCTTAGAATCTTCCTAACCCCCCCATATGTGCCCCTGCAAACAGATAATCATCTCCTGTCAGATGATCGTGGTCCCTTACCTGTGTTTCTCCCTCCATAGTGTCAGTGTTTGCCACTTTCTGTCTGACATTGAATACTCAATGCCCATCTGTCCCGTTTTGACCCACACATATAAAGGTGTGCACACTAGCAGGCTTCACACCGAGTACCTAGATCTAACATAATGTGTTTTTTAAGAGGTCGGCTGTGTCAATGGCTCTGTTCGTAATCCTGGGCTGCGTCCTCCAAAGACGCGGTCTACCTCGACTGAATCCTTCCAAGTCCGTGAAAATAAGGAGACCGGAAGAGTTTTGGCTGTGAATTCAAACAGGTCTACCCTTTGGTGGGTTCTACCGCCATATGCTCTGTTGCTTAGCAACCGTGAAACTTGACACACAAAGCAGGAAAAGAATAAAAACCGAAGTTTTCAAAACTGTTTTTTAATTTATTTATTTTTTATTATAAAGGGAACAAAGACTACACTCACAAGAATCCAGAGTGGAATAAAGGTTCCAACCACCGGGAGCAGGAACAAATAAAATCAAATGTAATGATAGAAACCTTAGTCAGTTAAATAACCTGCTGCTGTCATTCTGCACATCTCTGATGTTGCTGCTATATTCAAATATCCATTACTGTAAAAATGTCCATAGCTGCATATTGGTTATTTATTCTCCAGTTTTATATTGTTAAAACACTTTACAGTATTTTATTGTTTATCTTTTAACTCCTACCTATTATGTTATTCTTATACATTTTTCTAAGGTCCTCATTTGTGTGACCATTTTTAATAATCTTTCTGCTGCTGTAAATTTGCCCATTGTGGGACAATAAAGGGATTTTCTATTCTATAAAAGGGGTAGAAATATATAAGTAAATCTAAACAATGTATGTATAAAAAGTATATCTGCAAAATCTCTAATATTCAACAACAAAAAATACTTAGTTAAGCATATTGTGCAAAACAGCAATAAAAAAATTAAAATCCTATCAGATTTATAGTCCCCACACTGCAGATATATTAGAATCTGTCCTTAAATTCCAGCCAAACCCATTTACACAGTAAGAGATAAAAACCTTTAGATAAATCAAACATTACCGCCACATATCTGACTCAATAACAATTAAAACAACTATTTTCATTAATCTCAGACGGAACTATTCACTGACTTGTATTATATTAAACTGAACTACCAATTTTCACCACTGTTCGGCGCAAGTAACCTTACCTCTGATCACGGCTTGCTTGGTCTCGCAATGAATCCTGGGATATCCAAGGATACCGAGGATACATCGGACCCGTCCTTCAAATCGGGCAAAAAGAAGGATGCATTTTAAGGTCGCATAACGAGGACTGTTGGAATCCGACTAGACCTTGGCGCCGTGCTATGACGTAATCGGCCTTCGAATCTGGCCTTCTAAGGACGCGTCCTAGGATTTCAAGCAGAGCATATATGTCCATTCACACAAAGGATTTTGGGCTGCTATACAGTAGTAGCCATCCAAAATTTCCCCACTTTCCTTGATGGGCCCTTGCCTGGTCCACTACAATTACTTTTTAAACATCAATTTTTGTAATAAATTTATACGAAAATATACTTTCTGTCACGATTTGTGGACATTAAGATCTAAAGAGAAGCTTCTTCTCCTGGTCAGATCCTGTAATTCAGTGAAAGGGTGGATGGAGTCAGAGGAAAAAAGTATGTTTAGTTCATGGAGGGGATTTTCCTGGGAGTTGCAGGGAAGTGGGCTGCCATTCAGCAGGCGTTTGACTAGGAAGGGCCGTTTTGAATGGCTGCTACTGTATGGTTGCTAGCGGTGGATAGGGATGTCAGGAGGTCCCTATGCTAAAGTAGCAATTGTAGTAACAAGCATCCTGCCTCCTGGTCATAGCTGCTTTCTTACTGTCAGCACTGTTATCATTATCATCATGCCAACTTTGGCGCCTATATGCTTTATAGTTTTTACTGATTTGCTCGGTTTGGATTGAGCCACTAGGTTCCTTGCAGTCACCACATCCCTCATCCCTTTTAATTTAAGAAAAAGGAGATTGTCATCATAGATATTCAAACTAGATATACTTGATGAGCTTGGATCCTCTCCCTCCTCTTTATCAGAGGCATGAAATGAGAGATCCACATCAAATAAATATTAAGTGGTTGTAAAATCAAGTAGAACCCCATTTAATAAATCTGACCTATGCCTTTAAGATGTGAAAATGATCTGAACTCTAGAGCTTAAAGTCGTAGGAATTTCCTAATTCTCCCGAGTGGTGCACGACTTTACACGAGTGAATAAAGTGAATGTGATTGGTCGATTATCAAGGGGGTGGGATTATTGTGCCAGAAGTTTCCCAAGGGAGTTTGGTTGTGACCGGATTGCTGGAAGCATCAAGCTAACCAGTTAGCAACTTTGTGCTAGTAGGTTCCTAAGGGGAAATTCCATTGGGACCAAGTAGCACTAAAGGAAGTCGTGGATGAGTCTCCTCCCTCATACATGTTTTATTTAGAGGAGGAAAGCGGGGACGAAGATGTTGTGGAAGAGGACGCCAGGGCGGCAGAAGCTTGGTTTGGTGTAGAAGGCTTACAGCCGTACATGTTTGAGCCCTTGCCTCGCAACGCTGCCAGTTCTGTTAGCTCTACGCCTGCTGAAGACACAGACGTCCATCCCCGTGAACACTGGGACGGAACTCAATGGGAAAGGAAATTATTATTATTTCTTATTTCAACCGTTGCGTATATTAGCTGCGACATATGAATCAAGATGCTATGAACGCACAAATTTAATTGACAGATGACCGTTGATATATGATTGGCCGAATTTAGGTGTTGAGGCTGATGTATAACTAACTGGCCTGCATAAGATGAAGGGGAAAAAAACACCTTTTAAGACAGGATTTTTTTTTCAAATAGAAATTTTCTAACTTTTTGGACAATATGGGGTGATAAAGAGTACATTTATACACGTTTAAGCCAGAATGATTTGACATTTAAATATAACTTTCCTACGACTTTAAGAAAAAAGGTTTTCTTATTATCTGTCTTTTAGTGTTTCCTTTTGTTTGTTTTGATTTTCTCTCTCAACGCTCCTTCAAATACAGCCACTGAGACAATAGATTAATGTAAACAGAGTAAATATTTTACTATTTATTTCCTGTTTTTTTTTCTCTCTCTGTTAGTAACAAAGCCCCCTAGTTGCTAGGAAAGCCTCTTCTGTTTAATTCAAAGAGGAAAAAAGCTGTTTGTATGGCAGGCTTTTGAAATGTTCACTTTTTTTAACAGAGGATAAAAAAAATATACAACAGCAAAGCACTTTCAGGGGAAAACCTTCTCTTTTGCTTTGGAAATAAAAGAATGAGAAATAACGAGAATGCCACGGCTGGCAGCGTGGGCAGGCATTTTTCCTATATACTTCCCATCATATAAAGGCTTTCTGCTGACTTCTAACGTATTGGAGGCCTTTTTTAAACACCTGAGAGAGGAACGCGTTGGAAATCACAACAGAGAAACAAGCCACTACACATGAAGTGCTGAGTTTGACTTGTGTTGGGAGGTACGAGCAAAGCAAAAGGGTGTTCTGAAGGGTTTCCAGGGAGGCTTTTTCTTTGTGTTCTATAGAGGCTGCCTGGGCTTTTATTTTCAATGCAATTATGCTTCCAGCTTTTAGGTTTTTATCATTTGTTGGAGATTGCTTGGGAATGCAAGGCAGAACAAACAAAAAACATAGTCAAAGAAAATGAAGAAATAGTCAGAACTGTCCATTCAAGTGTTAATTGACTGAAACTAAAGACTAACACGGCGATCAGTAACTAAAAAAGACTTAATAAGTATTAAAGAGCACCTTAAAGATATTTTCACTCACAATTTCTTCCTGTAGCTATAGAACAGCTTATTTACCTGAAAGGAGGGCATTTATTTCCACATCTTGCTTCAATTTATGTACAAAACTTCCCTTTTTTTATTGGGATTTTATTAAATAGACATAAAATAATCAACGGTTGTCAATGTTTTGGTTCAATGATTCATCCTATACATTTTAGACATGTCATGTGTATGTGTTTTTAATTCTAAAAAAGAAAATGAAAAACAATCCACTGGACTTTGTTTCCAAGTTTGAATACGTTTCGCTTGCCATCCAGGAAGCTTTTCAATTCCAAATGTCAGGAATAGCGTTGAGTTTGAGGTTTTATAGTCAGGGTATTCCTGATATTTTGAATTAATTTTGAACTTATTGTGCTTCCCCTCGGGAAATGTGTTCTCTTTTTCCAGAAACCCAAATGTCAGAATCAGGTTTATTGCCATTGTTAGTGAAGGAGTTCACAAACTAGGAATTTTTTATGGTACAATCGTGCAACATGAAACATATCATATCTGTGGTCACCATAGATATGCTAGCATTGCTATCAATAGCTTAGCGACAGAATCATTTTTCCAGCATTTGGTTTGACGGCCTTACGGTGGGAACAGCCCCTCGTTTCAGTAAAAGAAGTTCAGCAAATCCTGCTTTGAACTGTCCAAGGTTTTGAAAGCTGTCTTCGGTAAAATGCTAAGAGCAAATGAACAACTGAGCATTAAACTTTGCAGGGATCTTCTGATAGACAAAAAAAAAATTGGATCCTTGGGAAGACTGTGAAAATGTTTTCTTTCTCCGTGCAGCCTGGAACACTCCATTTATGACTGTGGTTCTGTCTCTTTTTTAAAAGAGAAATTGCCTGCTTTGTAATTCTAGTAGAAGTAAACCCAACTGTAGGCTAAACAGGTAAACTGGTGTCTTACCTCTACCTCTATTAATGTTCTTGGGTCAGTGAACCAGTGGGCTGGTCTGTATGTCTTTACGTAAACTCGGGGCTTCGTTTAGTTTCGCCCATTTTATGGTGGAAGTTTAGAATGGTGAGATTTGCAGAGAAATGAGGTGTTGATGGGGTTAGAACTTCTCTGTACGTCCATTTCACCCACTGAACTATCGTTATTCATCTATGACAGTGTAAAGGTGGTTTTGCATTCTATGACCCCTTTAAGAATTTAACAGAAGAATTATTTTTATTGGTTATTGAGGTTACTGGTTGTTGGTTTATCCAGAGATTTAAGAACATTTGGGTTTTATGTGTGAGGGTACAAAAAAGCTGAAAACGATTAAATGTAAAAATCATAACATATTGCAGCCCAATAGTCTTGTAACGGTTGCATTTCTCTTCCTCCTCCCTATAAATCCCATCAGCCTGACCTCCCAGATTAGAAATAAATACACAGAACAGTTGCTACATCATCTGTCCTGTACGTTTCATTGGGTTTCCTGACAGCTCAGTACCAAATGCTGGCAGTCAAAAGTTGAACATTCACCAGCGGCATCTCTAGCCAAGAACATGGAGGTCGGTTTGTCTCCTTCCTTTATTTGGTTTGTCACATCAGTGTGCACCCAACCTGCGACTAAACTGGAAAAAAAAGACCTTGGCGGTGTTTGAGTAGGAAAACCCCCCAAAAGGGCTTTTTGGCAACCAGTGTACGTTGTTGTGACAGCTAGAGCCTGACTAGACCTGCCTCAGTTCACAGCACCAATCCTCAGGTTCATGTGCAGTTTTTTTTTACCGTAGGGAAAGAAAAAATTCACACCCGGTTACAGGCCTGCTGCACACGATGCCCTAAAATCAAATACTCTCTCATCATTTATATGCAGCATGAGGAGGAATGTCAAAGACAAACATTAAGATATTTCCATTCAAGGCCTCTCCTACAATAGAAATACATTGGTTTAAAATGTTTATGAATTACTGCATGTTGTCCAATGACCGTGTCTAAATTTCCTTTGCGTGGCTTATCCGGTTTGTATGGTAATGCCATTCGTAGCGACCGGCACCAGGTTGCACAAACTAGCCAATGAGCTGCAGTCAGTCTGGGCTGCTGCTGCTAGCTACTTAGACAAAGCAGGCAAGCCTGTGGCAAGCCAGGGCCATGGTTAGTATTTAACTGCCTGGTACAGTAGCAGTCATTCAAAATGGCCCTTCCCAGTCAAACGGCAGCCGAATGACGGCTTACTCCCCTGCGACTCCCAGCAAAATCCCCTCCAACTTCCAGCCACTGGCCTTCTCCTGGGCATGGATTTTTTTTTAAATCTGACTGCACCCTTTCACTGAATTACAGGGTCTGACCAGGAGATTATCTTTAGATCATAATGTCCTAAAATCATGACAGTAGGAATATTTTAGTAAAAAAGATTGATGTCTAAAAAGGAATTGTAGGGGACCAGCTAAGGATCAGCCAAGGACCATCAAGGAAAGTGGGGACAGGTTTTGGCTACTACTGTATTGCTGCAAGCCGTGTGCCCTGGTCCACCTTTCCCTTTGCTACTTTTAAGTGCTGCGGGTCGAAGCCTTCTACTCCGCTTGCCACACTTGAAACTCCTCCTAACTACAAAATCGCTCATATAAACCTGCTCAACACAAATACACTTATTTCTAGAAGTAGAGATGCCAACCCACACACCAACAAACAAATCCAAACAGTTGAAGGTCATACAAACGCAGGCTACTGTTCCATCAATCTGGCCCTACTTTGATACCTTACTGAATCACCATTCAATGATTCAATCATGTAATTAGGAGACTGTCTTTATATTTCCTCTCTGTAGAATTAAACTGCCATGGCAAAGAAGAAACCAGCTCCTCTGTGTGGTATACCTAATATGCTGCCACAGGACATGTTTAACAAACAAAACAAAAAAACTAGAGCCTGAACGATTAATCGGTGAGCTGATTTTAGCGTCTGGCTCATTAATCGACATCAGCCAAAATGTAGCCACAGTTTACTCCATTGTAAGCTTTGATTTTGTAAAACTACACTTCAATGCCCCATGACAAAAGATGTCATAGTGGAAACATGTTGTTAGGGTGCTTTAAGGAAACCAGACGAGTTTTATATGCGCTAGTTTTGGCAAACATTTTAGCATTTTAGCTCTATGTAAGTTTTAGCTCTTTATGAAATAAGATTAGTACATTTTGTCCCACTATACTTCATGCTGCCATGCAGGTTGTACTGAGGCTCATAAATACAAAAGTTAATGTTTTCATTAAATTCATTTTTAAAAGGCTCCAACTTTTGTATTTAGCTGTACTGTAATTCTGTGTAGATATTTTAAAAGATGTAGTAGTGCTATTTTAAGGTATAGTGGAGGATTTTCTTTTTTCAGGTGGATCATCAAAATAAGTGGTCCTCCTAATTGTCAATCATTCTGGTGATATGTTTACGTAAGGCCTCCTACATGCTCCTCCCCATTTTCACTTATAGCAATTTTTAAACAGGGCGTGCACAAGGAGAAATGGGCTCTTGCATACTCTCCCACGCGTTGAACAGACGTTCCCTCTCAGGAGTGAGTACAGGGTTGTGCATGTGCTTTTTTTTTTTTTTAAGTGGAGAGGGTAGGTCTTAAAGAATAATGAAAATCCTCCACTGTACATTGAAATCTAACAAAATTTTCAGTTTCTTTAAATTATGCTTCCATAAATGATTTACTTTTTTAAAGCACCCTGACTCCCAAAAACACATTTTTTTTTCTCAAATGAATAACGAATTAATTTTAAAGGTAGATTTTTTTTAAATAGAATAATACAAATAATATTTTTATGTAAAACTACCGATCTAATCAGAGTGTTTCCAAAAGCATTTTGTACTGCAGAGACCAAACACAATTTAATGAAATGTAAGTTTATTGTTAAAACAGAGATGTTTCTGTCTATTCTTGAAGCTCAGTTGTGGAATAATGTCAGCAGAGAGATGAAAACTCTGTGCTAATATTCTTTATAAAGAATGTCACAACATATTTAAGACATTAACATGATTGAATGATGAAGGAAGGACCAAAATTGTTCTCTTTTTTTCTTCTCTTTCTGTATTTTCTTTAAAAGAAAATATTAAACAGTGGTAATACTATTTAATTCCTGTTAAGAGACAAGCTGATGCAGTCTAGATGGTGTGTAATTCATACAGAGCTTATTTATCAACCCCCCAAAAATAAAAATTCAACAAAGAGAATAAAGAAATGATAATTTACTTGAAAGCTGTAGAGAAGTATGAATCAAACGAGACATTGCTTTGCTACCGATGCACAAAATACTTTTCTTACTGAAGCTTTTAAAATTTCAATCCAGAGGGTAGTGTCCTTAGGCTCTCGGACAGCCCTAACTACTGCAAACTAAACAGAGAACAGACATATTCTGCATGGTAGCATGCCAGAGCTGCAGCACATTCAGCTCGGCTTGCCTAATGAATGAACTCCAACGGCAAACAGGGTGCTGGACTCGTAGCAGCAATGAGCTCAGGGACATTGCTGCAAACATGATGTGAACATATGACTTAACAAGCCTGCACAGTGAAATTTGGAGGGGAAAAAAACAGCTGCTTAGCACTGTAAAACCCACATTTGTCAGATGGAATATTGCACGATCAAACAGCCTCTTCAAGTATTTCCTGGAGTCTGTTTGGTGCATCGCCGTTCAAACGCAAGAGGTCAGTTCAAACACAAAAAGCAGCCGCACGTTGATGTTTATACAACAAAGAGGCGATATGAGGCGGCTTGTTGCTCTACACACAGACACACACATAGCCATACAAGGGTTAAGCACCCACTGTAATGAGATGAGTAATCACTTGTGTCAGATGGCATGTCTGCCAGCAGAAGAGGAGAACATGTGCCAAGACTGCACACCTCTCCCCCTCCTGCCCTTCGTCCTCCTCCGCCCCTCCATTCACTTCTCCTCCTTCCTTGCTTTCTTGACCACAGGAAAAGATGAGAAGCAGAACAGTGTTTCCCTCCAGGGTGACAGAGTGGAGCATTTCCTTTCTACTACCGTCTCTGAGGTTACATCTCAGAAGCTTATGGCCGACCACCTCTTCATCTGTTTCCAGAAGAGGACAGAAGTTGACTGAGAAATATGGCCAAACTACCAGCCATGATATGGTGTAAGAGGCTTGAACCAGAGACAAACAAAAAAAACAACCCTCCATCAACTGAAATATTAATAGTGTTTTTGAGGAACAACGTCCTGTGCTGTGGTCCATGTTGGCGAAGGCAAGCCAAGGCTAATCTATACCTCACAATTCAGTACAGAAACTCAATTCAAAGTGCTTTAGATTAATTAAATAGTTAATTAAAAGTATAGAGGACAATGTTTTCTTTCCGGGTGGATCCTCTAAATAAGTGGTCCTCATTCTGGTTAAGTGTTTACGTAAGGCCGTCCTACATGCTAGTCCCCAGTTAGCTATCTTTTTCTGCTCATGCGCACTTTCAGGCGTATATCTGTGGTGAGCTACGGACAGTCATTGACGCTCACCTTTCTAACCATGGTTCTTTAAAAATGGCAGAGGGTCGTAAGAGAAAAAGTGTCAAGTGTATGAGAAGAAAAGAAAGGTCTCAGAAGAGGCAGATATATCCCAGAATGCTTTGCACTGGAGCTATGCTCGCAAAGCATTATGGGATTTGCTGTCACAGCAGCCCGATGTCACCATAGGCTGCCGTTACCCGACAGCAGCGACTGTCCCTACCCGATCCGCCCCGGAAGCACGATCCGTTCTGCTCATGCACCATCAGCTCATTTGCAAATCCAGATATACATCCAGGTCGCCCTTGATTATATTTTGTTAATAGACCTAAATTACGTGTTTCCCTCCCCAAAAATAGTAAACGTACTGAAATATAATGTGTTAAAGGTTAATAATGTATTTCTTGAGAAAATAAATGCCTTTCTGTTTTATCACTCGTCTCTGCCCGTTCTGCACCAGGAAATGGAATCCAACACTGCTTCCGGGAGCTAACATTTTCGGCTTTGGATTTAAACATATAATAAGTCTTTTTTAGTTTTATGTTTTTGTTTCGTTATAACCTTATGCTATATAGTGCGTAACCTAAAGAAAGAAGCAACTAAAATGCAGATAAATGTGGTTTAATCATATTTTGCCAGACTGCTCGGAGCATGTCCCATGATAACGTCAGAGAAGCAGTTTAACAAAGAAAATGTAAAAAGCACATTGTCTCACAAATGTCATGAAATATTTTTTAAAGATGTGTAATAGCATTCTTTAGACAGTTAAGGATAGAAATAAGTAATTTTAGTACCATAATGACATTATTTATGGAAACCCGAATGTATATCTTTTCGCGCATGCGCAGGACGGATCGTGCTTCCGGGACGGATCAGGCAGTGACAGCACTAATAACAAAGATGGTGCATGCACCGTGCAGTGGACCAAAGGGGAAGTGATCATCTGTCTGAACGGTCTGTTAACTGAGTCGCTATAAAGTCCCCTATATATAGACCCCGCTCTATATAGTGAGGTTAGGGCGGACGTTTGGGCACAGTACGCTTGTATGAGCTATGAGAACAGCAACATTTAAACAGAGTTTGCACAAGGAGAAATAGCCCCGTGTATGCTCTCGCAAAAGCATTTTTTTTTAAGTGGAGAGTCCAGGTCTTTTAAAGCTACAGTGTGTAACTTTTAGCGACATCTAGCGGTCAGACTGCAGACTGCAGCAACATGAACATCTCCCCCCCACCGCTTCTCCCCCCCAACAGTACGGCGAGCGTTACGGGACAAAATGTCTTCCACGACGTCCGCATCACCTACTTTCTCAAGTGATGAGGTTTGTTTACATAGATAATTTTACAGATAGTATTTCATTAGTCTGTGTAGGGTATAGATTTCATGTAGACTTAAGATAATAAATATACCCGTTATTTTTTCTACATCGTTGTGACGTTTTGGCGATCTCGCATTCGCTAATTTGTTGGCTCTGCGCTGCCGTAGCGCAAAGATGTCTGCCTCCATGGCTGCGAGACCCGCTCCTATGTAACTATAAATAACGAATTCTAAGGCAACGCAAATATTAAGGTTAAGAGGCTGAGCTCGTAGATGATGATAAATAACATAGTTATGTATAATATATTACATTTCTGACTATATCCCTGTAATTATTACACACTGTAGCTTTAAAAAAAATTCAAGAAAATACTCCACAATGCCTTTAAGTTAACCATAAGTAAACTTAAAGATACAAAAGAGAAAAAAAGACTTCCTTCCTTACTTCCTCCAACTACTTTATCTATAACTACAAGATAAGCAGGATACAAAAATCCCAAAGCGCATCAAAAATCAGACTGGAGTCATGCTTCTGGACTTCCTCCCTTTGAAAATGTCAGCCCTATGTTTTAAAGCTGCATTCTGTATCATGAAAAAAAAAAACATTTATATAGAAGTCCAACATAATTCTATTTCAGCCTGTGTGGCTTTGAGAAAGTACCGTACACAACTCCATTCCAACTGTGTTTAAATAAATATCTCAAACCTAATACTAGAATAAAAAAGCTGATTGTCAGTATTTATACGCTTTTGATCTAACTGTAGGAGGTAAGCACAAAAAATAGTTACTGAACTGCAAAATGTTCTCTCTAAATGTTGGTGGATGTCCAGAAAAGAGAGCTTGAACAGTGAAAAATGCAATATGTGGCTAAAGAAAACACTGCAATTTGCAAATCTGCATATCATAACATGCATAGCTGCTTTCTTAACTTGCAAATTAATCATTTTAAGCTCTTGCAAGGATAGCTTTTTTCTTATATAAGGTAACCTTGCAAAGGAGAATGAATACTTTTTGTCTTAGTTTTGCTCTTCCTTTTCTTTTTCTTTTGTAAGGTTGTCTTTTCGCTGTGAGGCCACAAGTTAAAGAAGTTTTGTTTGCTCCTCGATCAGCTTTGTGTCACATACATATTTGATCAGCTAATGACCTCTTGAGGTGCTTGTTGGTAGAGGTTAAGATCCTTTACTAGGCTTCCTCTCAGAACTGTGTTTAAAATGATTAGGGGCAAGAGTGGAGAGGGCAATCGAGCTCTTTGACAGGATCCTGCTTCAGAAAAGATACGTTCTTTTTGATAATAAATAAGTTAAGGAGATGTGCTTCATTTCACCAGCCATAGAGATAGATGGAAAGATGAATAAACAATTCAATTCAATTCAGTCTATCTATATAGCACCAATTCAGAACACACGTTATCTCAAGGCACTTTACAGAGACAATTCACCAGATCATCCAGTCAAATTGATTCAAAGTGTTCTATCTAAGGAAAACCAGTTGATTGCATCGACTCATTGACTGGAAGGGAATTCCTCACACTAAGCATGCTTGTAGCAACAGTGGAGAGGAAAAACTCCCTTTTAACAGGAAGAAACCTCCTTCAGAACCAGGCTCAGTGTGAGCGGCCATCTGCTGAGGCCGACTGGGGTTCAAGGAGACAGAAGCAAACATACAGAAAGAAGCAGAGATACAAAGGAACTCATCAACCAGCTCTGCAGGCGGCCCCGTCCAGGAAACACACAGCCAGGCAGACGAGCTCCGAGCCAAATTCCATGTCAGAGGAAGAAGAGAGCACATCCAGTTAGTCACAGTCAGAGAAACAGGTCTACACTGGAAAAACAGGCCGAGCTCAAACATCTATAAACAAAGGTGTTAAAGGCAGCAGCACAGCTGATATTTCTCTCCAGGATGGAGTCACAGCCAAACAGGAACAGGCCTGATGAAGCAACTATAGCTAAATAAACAGATTGTCATGATTCTGCTCTGTTTAATCCTACTTCTGGTTGGCAAGAGTTGCCAGATTATCGATAGCCTTTGATGAGTAACTGTCCAGCGTTATTGCTGAGCTTGATCACATTTCTGCCTCCTGGATTTTCTCCCTTCCAATAGTTCACTTCTTTACTTTTACCTCAGTCGCCTGTCTGATTTCACAGCTTTGACCCAGGTTCTGTTCCCCACACCCCAGAGTTCCACCTTTTCCAATGTGTATTTTGCAACTACAGCTTAGAGAAAACTCCCTTATTCAACCAAGGAGCTCTTCTCCACATCTCTAAAGCCCACAGTGACGTCACATTTTCCATCTTCATCACCTAGTCTTGGATGCGATTGATGGGCGTTAATGCTCCAAATGCGTTTGTGTTGTGCATTGCACCAGACAGTAAAAATGCACCATAGGATCTCTTTTCACTCCTTGACATGAGTTTACCATGGACTTTTTAAATAGGGCATATCTGATTCTCAAAACACATTTGGTCGCAAAGCAGCAGATGTGTGGTGCAAATTTTGCACTTAAAAGCTGCCAGTTCAACAAATGTCTGACAAGATATCCAAAACAAAAAGAACATTGTTTTCCAAGCTTCAAATAGCCTTGAAAATATGCAGATTGGTAGTTAGGATTCCAAAAAAAAAAAAAAAACATTTCATAGTTTAGACAATAGGAGAGAAACTGGTATGAGATTGCCACTACTGTACAAAAACCTTAACCAACTATTAAGATGTTGTAAAATCCTTGAAATGAAACAATGGATGAATAAATGGAAAGCAGAGCAACAAAGACCGTCACAGATGAGAAAGACAGGCAGTATGTAACAGCAGAAGAAGAGAGATTTATGTCATATTAATTAGCAGCTAGTGTAACATTCTGGAGCCAAACGCACATTATGACAGATGAACATGTACACATTCATGCACATGAGGGAGCTCTGACAGACAGGCACAGAAAACATCCATGTTTTTATGCATTCACTAACATATCTGCAGCCTCCTCTAGATGTTTTGTTTCAGCTCCACCTCCCTCCGTCTCCATGAAGAAAACCCCTGCTGTCACAAGCCACCGTAAGTAAGTCGTTTAAGAGCAAAGAGGTCACTATTGTGCACAACACAGTCTTGCCTCCCCATATGAGGAAGAAGGGATGAGTAAAAAGGCAATAAGAAAAAACTAAATACCTATTTTTAAATGCATAACACACAAATGAGGGTAGAGGATCAAAGGAAAAATGAAAGATTTGCTTGTAGATAAATAAAATCAAATTAATTTACAAAAGTAAATTGTTTCTCTGTATTCAAATGTAAATGTTAAACGGTGCGTTCAAAGCTACTCTGGATCTTTACTGAGGTTCCTGCTGACTCTGCCACTGCTAAGGCTTTTATTCCTTTAAAGATCTAAAAATGTTGTTCTTTGCATTCAAAAGCAGCTGAAACAGGCTTATTACGACCAGATTGGGGAGACTACTAAGAGAAGAGTAATTATTTCCCATCAGGGCCTTGTTAAATATCAGAGTAATGTGTCTTTTACGAGACAGTTTAACATCCAAACGACTTTATTACCACCTCTGGCAAACCATAACCTACTGCTGCTCCTCTCACTTCAGCAGCAGATTGTATTCCAATCCAGTCCCATCAAGTAGTTATCCTGGTTCCATTAATATGATAACCTGGGTAGGAGGAATGGATTTCCTCCAAACATGGCCATACTTCTCTGACGGGTGCAAGTGGGGACAGAGGTTCAAATATTACAGTGGGAATAATTTGATTTACAGTTTAAGAAAGCTGATGAACATTTGATATTCTGATAACCGCTGGTAAAAAAAAAAAAAAGCACTGACAAGAACTTGGTTGGCCCCCGACCAACCCTCAAGACAATGTCAATATGTCTTATTTTCAAAAGACAATTAGAAGAAATGCATTGACATAGTTTGTTAGTCTTTGGCGCTCAGACCCCGGCAGGAAACATAGTGCTGAATTTTGATTGATATGGATGAACGGGAGTAAAGAACAGGGCTGTTTTCCCCCCCAGGACTGAAACTGGTGGTGGAGTGGAGATAGATGAAGTTGGTCAGTCTGTAGACTGCTGCTTAGTGAGACGGTCTGCTGAGCTTTATGGGGAGATCCAGTGGACTGCAAGACCTGATACTAGAGCTTCACTCAGGGACCTGGAAGATGGAAGTCCAGTTTGGATAACACAGGTTGAGAGAACCTGTCCATGATGAGCAAGCATGAAGCGACAGCGGAGAGGAACAACTCCCCGTTGAAAGAAACCTCTGGCAGAACCAGGCTCAAGGAGCAGATGAGTTGCAGATCAGAGGCCTTTTAAGGTGAACTTTGGTTGCTGTTTGGCTTTCGTGGCGGCGTGGTTCAAAGCTGATTGGCTGTGTCGTTGGTGTTTGAAGGCGAGTAATCAGTTTACTCAGTTGAACTTCCGCCAAGGCTCCATTTAATGGTATTTACCTTATCTCCCTCCTACTTCCAAAAAAACATATTCACTAAGAGGTGGGCCAAGTGGGTTAAATATGTTGGTCTTGAACAGAGAGAAATATGGTATGGGTGTTATTTACTTTTTTCTTTCATTTAATGTTTTGTAGAATCTAAGGATTCATATTTCAATGTATCTCTCATACTTTACTTCAAAACAGCTTGATAGACAGTTTATTTATTTATTTTTTTGCTTTTTCATGTAGGCCTGTCTTTCCCAGTTTATTCAAAGTTGTTGATGTAATTTTTTACTTTTTATTAAAAAAAAAGTTTAAAAATCAATGCACTAGACTTTGTTTCTAAGTTTGAGGAAGCTTCACTTCCCATCCAGCAAACTTTTTCAATACAAAATGTTAACTTTGTCTATTATGTCTATAATTATGTACACACAAGAGTGGTGCTAGTAACATTGTACGTTCCCTGAAAGTAACTACCACTGTTTTGTAATGCTCTCACAAAATGAAAAATAAAAAATGTAAAAAAAAAAAATAATATATATATATATATATATATATATATATATATATATATATATATATATATATATATATATATATATATATATATATATATATATATATATAACAGAGGGAAGATTTCGAGGTTTTCCCTCTTTTGAGTCTTTAATCATTATATGTCATCATAACAAATCTGCCTTTAAGCCATATTTTAGTCAAGTCAGTCTTTTGGTCCAACAGTCAGCTTAGTAGATAACTGGTGTCTGATTGGCCTCACAGGCAGCCAGCCGCAGATTACCAGCCAAACCTACAGTGACTCAGTCATAAGCCTTAAACATCAGCTATGAAAAGAACTGAGTGAGGAGGTCGCATTTTTAGTCAGTCAGCCAGTCACTGAGTCAACCTTCCTGTCATCCATGCACATCAGTCTTCAACACCAAAATAGATCCAGAGCAGCTTCAATTTTCACTTTCTCTTCCTCCTGGAAATTCATCCTGTCAGCAAGTCAGAAAAGCAACCTGCGGCTCACCGAGTCATCTTGTTGGTAAGTTAGACAGTTGTCTATTATTTAACATCCTGTCACAGACAGTCACTGTTAGTTCTGCATTAGTTGTAAGTTTTAAAAAACCTTAAACTGCCTGAGTTTTGATCATTTATTCAAGTATTTCAACTAGTGTTGCACCGATACCGATATCAGTATCGGACGGGGCCCCGATCCAGCACTAAAATGGTGGTATCGGTATCTGCGAGTACCAACAAATAGGGCACCAATACCAGTTTGAGAGCCAAAAGTATTCAACTATTGCACCCATTCCAGGTAGGCAATAAAAAGTTCTACTGGATTCACTTTGTATTAGTTTTTTTCCTGCTAAGCAAAGGTAGGCAGCAGCTTGACAAAGCCATGATGGCAATTATTTTACATCCAAGTAGTTTGCCGTTATACACATCAATTTCAAACAGATGATATCAGTATCAGCTCATACTGCAAAGCCAGGTATCGGGTATCGGTGCCAAAAAATGGCATCAGCGCAACAATAATTTCAACATGATAAAAAAAAAACAAAAAAAACAGAAGCCACTTTATATATTTCTGTAAAGTTTTAAGGATAATATTTTCATTTAAAACAAACACAAAACCCAGATGAAACAAAAGACCAAAACAACTCAGGAGAGCGACAGGTGGGTCTTTAATTTGCATTTTGTGCTTTAGTAGAATTTACCTTTCTGTGATACAAACCAACAGAACTGACAAAAACTCTGATGAGGGTGGAAATGTCTGGTTGCCTGCAGACTGTTTTCTGCTTGCCATGATCGGAATGACTGAATTTACACAGGCATTTTTCATCCATCTCAGGTACTCGGGCGGATGCGTCACCAACCCATTGCAGGGCAACACAGAGATGCACAGCAATGCATAAACACCAACCGACCTAACAACGTAGATTCTGGACTTTAGGAGGAAACCACAGCAGCTGGAGAGAACATGCAAACTCCATGCAGAAAGACTTCACTCTGGGAATCGTACCTTCCTGCTGCAGGATAACAGTGCTATAAACTGCGCCTATAACATTATGACCATGCTTATTCATTAAAAGACAGACAAGATTAAAAGACACTTCCCACAAACAAATATTGTTTGAAAAGACGTCAGTATTTACGTCCAAACGACGTCTACTTTTGTTTGAAAAGTGAAGGTAAATTATTATTGGACTATCATGGGAAAAAATAAATAAAAACCAACATCTAAATGACCGCTTGTGTTTGGGGGTAAAGTCACCTACTGGTGCATCTACAATAAATCAAAACATTTTATTATTAAATGTTATTCAAATGTTACATCATTTCAATAATTCAGTTTAAGCAGTGAAATATGTTATATAGATAATTAAACACACATTTTTTCCACCTATAGATAATAAAATCATTATGTTAAGGAGTAGGATGTTCACACACATAGAACACATGTGAGATTAATAAAAAGGTTGTTTTAAACTTTTCAAAAGGTGCTTAGAGTCTGATAAACGTACCAAATCAGAATCAATCATACAAATAGAGATAACTGCATTTTGTCATGTTCATTTATTTTAGGAATCCAAGCCAACAATGTTTTTTTTCCCTGCAAGATATGTTGTTTAAAAGGACCTTGATTTAAACTAGCAGGGGCTTCTTGTCACTCTGATTTACCCTCACGGTCTATCCAAGCTTAAACCAACCATCTCAATATAGTGACTTAAAGCTCTTCTTCTTATTTACCTCTAGAGTAGCGGCCATTCAAAATGGCCCTTCCCTGTCAAACGCTAATCGAATGGCAGCCCACTCAATGCAACTCCCAGCAAAATACCCTCCAACTTCCAGCCACTGGAGTGACCCCCTTTGCTTATTATTCTACTCTGACTCCATCCTTTCACTGAATAACAGGGTCTGACCAGGAGATGACACTTCTCTTTAGATCTTAATGTTCACAAATAATGACAGAAAGAATATTTTAGTACAAAGATTGATGTTTAAAAAGGAATGTAGGGGACCAGCCAAGGACCCATCAAGAAAACTGGGAAAATCTTGACTGATGGCTACTACTGTATACCTAAACTGTTAAGCAGAAAGAACCTATAAATTAAAATAGATCTCAATAAGATTTGTCCAAATATTAATACATTTATTGCACTTTAAATTAACACCATGTCAGTTTCAGCCACTAGCGGAGCTGGATCTGTATCCTCCAGGTTCAGCCCCCAAAAAAGCCACGAGGAGCAATCCACTGTCTCAAAATTAAACAGTGTTTTGATTAAGGAAAGCTCCTATATGTTTTTTTTTTTTAATTAGTGATCTGGGTCTCTTAAGATTTTTTAATTTAGATTATCTCTGTAATCATACCCTCTGTTTCTCCCAAAAAAACTGTTTTTGTGTCTGTTAGCCATTTATTTCTAGCTTTAAACAGTAATTGTGAAGTTTGAAACAACCAGATGAGAGAATTTAAGCAAACAGGTATGAATGAATAATGGATGGATGGTTTACGGTAGGGTGACCATATTTTCATTTGGGAAAACCAGGACACCTTGGAAAAGGGGGGGGGGGGGGTTGATTGAAAGAACAAATGTCTCAACATCGGGATTTGCTCCATGATCAGAGGAAATGTTACTTGGCGCAGAACAGTGGTGAAAATTGGAAGTTCTGTTTAATATAATACAACTCTGTGAATAGTTCCGTCTGAAATGAATGAAAATAGTTGTTTTAATGGTTATAGAGTCAGATATGTGGCGGTAATGTTTGGTTTATCTAAAGGTTTTAATCTGTTACTGTGTAAATGGGTTTGGCTGGAATTTAAGGACAGATTCTAATAGATCTGCAGGGTGGGGACTATAAATCTGATAGGAGTTTAATTTTTTTATTGTTGTTTTGCACAATATGCTTAACTAAGTATTTTTTGTTGTTGAATATTAGAGATTTTGCAGATACATTTTGTAGATACATTGTTTAGATTTACTTATATATTTCTAACCCTTTTATAGAATAGAATAGAAAATCCCTTTATTGTCCCACAATGGGCAAATTTACAGCAGCAGAAAGATTATTGAAATGGTCACACAAATGAGGACCTTAGAGAAATGTATAAGAATAACATAATAGGGAAGAGTTAAAATATAAACAATACAATTCTGTAAAGTGTTTTAACAATATAAAACTGGAGAATAAATAACCAATATGCAGCTATGGACATTTTTACAGTAATGGATATTTGAAAATAGCAGCAACATCAGAGATGTGCAGAATGACAGCAGCAGGTTATTTAACTGACTAAGGTTTCTATCATTACATTTGATTTTATTTGTTCCTGCTCCCGGTGGTTGGAACCTTTATTCCACTCTGGATTCTTGTGAGTGTAGTCTTTGTTTACTTTAACTTTTAAAAAAATAAATAAATAAACGAACAGTTTTGAAAACCTCGGTATTCATTCTTTTCCTGCTTTGTGTGTCAAGTTTCACGGTTGCTAAGCAACAGAGCATACGGCGGTAAAACCCGCCGAAGGGTGGATCTGTTAGAATTTACAGCCAAAACTCTTCCGGCCTCCTTATTTTCAAGGACTTCGAAGGATCCAGTCTAGTAGACCGCGTCCTTGGAGGATGCAGCCCAGGTTTTCGAACAGAGCCTCTGATTAAGAACAGGGCTGCCCGCACTGACGCGGCTCAGGGATTACGTCACACGGAGCGTCGTGCGCAGTGAAATCAGGACATTTCCTCACTTTCTAAAAAAACCCGGGACGCCCGGGACAGGACGTGAAATACGGATATGTCCCGGGAAATACGGACGTTTGGTCACCCTAGTTTACGGTAGTGAGCCTTATGAATTATCATGATGGCTCTTTTCTGCAGCGTGCATAACACTGAAGGTTTTACCCCAGACTTCTACACATTAGATTAGCCAAACTTAGAGTAAAATATGCTATAAGTAATAAAAATCTACTGCGGAGGACCCCGCCTCTCGCCCATTGACTGCTGGAGATAGGCACCAGCACCCCTCGCAACCCCACTTGGGACAAGCGTGTAAAGAAAATGGATGGATGGATGGATGAATAAAAATCTAATGCTTTATTATTCAGAAAATATTTTGCTTTTCTAAAATTGTGATGCTTCTAGAAAGTTCAGTCTGACTGATTGAATTAAGAATTTCAGACTCCTGTAGTCAACAATCACACTTAAGGATTTTAATTCAATATATTGCATCTATCTTATTTATTTCAAAATCCTCAGATTAAGCCATGACTTTGGTAAAACCTCGTAGAGTGTTACTTTACTTTGAAAGGAGAAGCATCTTGAGATAAAACCATCTCAACTTCAAAAGGGATCCTTAGGAAAAACCAAATAAAAAAACAGCAAACAACCAATGCTGCTAATGCAAACGATCTTCTGAATATGAAAATGTGAAATGATTTTGATATGCATGAGGAAAAATCCTGCTGCATGCTTGAATGCCATGCCTGGCGACTTTTGCCACTTTATGGTCCATCTGTTGCTGCCACATGCGGGGCCTCATGTTGTATGTTTTCCATGCTTCTATGTTAAATGCTGGATTGTCAGCAAAAAAAAGCAATAGCATTAGGGGGCGCACTGTTCTAGTTAATAATGGGTTGTGTTTGCAAACTTTTTCACATCGTGAAACAAAGATGATGTGACGTTTCCACAGTCAGTGATGGTTTGGTGTGCTATGCCATTTGCTGGTAATGATTTAATGCATTTTTAAAAGTCAACTGTCAATGCAACCTTCAACCAGAACAATCTAGAAGACTTCATGCTCTCCTCTGCTAACTAGATGAATGGAAATGTTGACTTTGGCACCTGCCAACAAAGCTAAAGGCACCAGAAGCAGGTCCAATTACCATGGAGTTCCTGATCTTGATTAGCCAGCAAACATCCCTAAGCTGAACCCATGTCTATGGGCTGCTGTCAAGAGGAAGACAAGAGACAGGACAAGATGTCTAATCATAAGGGTCATGACAAAAGTTATGTTTGGCATTTCAGAAGTCATAGTCATTGCAATGAAGTAAAATGTTTTAGTACATTCAATTTCTACCTGAGTGATGCAAATTTATTGGTAGATTAATGTGTTCTGTCCATTATTCCAACACACTTCCTTTTTATAAGTTCCCATCTAAAATTTTCAAACAGAAAGAACCCCTCATGAATGTCTCCAAAAGTTTTTATATTTATTGGCTTAAATAAAAAAAAAAAGGCTTGGCTGTTCAGCTGGATGCAGGGGTGAATGAGTCTTGAATCAGGTCATTAGTGCAACATTTGTCCGGCTTTTGTCCTGATTCCCCAGTATTTGCACACTTTATATATTATATAAAGGCTTAGATGTTTCTGACATGCAAAAATAGAAATCTATGGCTGGAACCCTTATTGTGGAGGATTTTTTAAAAGACCCTCCCTCTCTACTTAAAAAAAAAATGCACATGTCAGAGAATGCGCAAGCCCATTTATCCCAGTGCACAGCCTGTTCAAAACATGCTCCCTTCATAGCTCATACAATAAACTGTGTCTACATACAGTGGGGACTATAAAGTGGACTTTAGAGCAAACTGACTATTCAGACAGATGATCACTACTTTTTGCTCAAGTTGGTCACGTAAATCCTCTACTGCGCAGTGCCTGCGCCATCTTTGTTATTAGTTGCTGCTGTCGTGTAGCGACAGCCTATGGTGAGAGCGGGCCGCTGTGACAACAAATCCCATAATGCTTTGCGCAAAGCATTTTAGGATATATCTGCCTCTCCTGAGTCCTTTCTTTTCTTCTCATAAACTTCATAGACTCTTTTTACTCTTAAGACCCTCGGTCCTTTTCAAACAACCGCATTGAGAAAGGTGATCTTCAATAACTGTCTGAAACCGTAGCTCACCACAGATATACGCCTGAAAGTGAGCATGCACAGAAGAAAATAGCTAACGGCACGAACATGTAGGACGGCCTTACGTAAACATATCACCAGAATGATTGACAATCAGGAGGATCACTTATTAAGATGATCCTCCCAGAGATAGAAGATCATCCTCTATACCTTTAAGCGTTGTCAGGGTAACACTGTCAGAACTGTTTCGTATACTATGCATACCAAAAGTGGATTTGAATCTGGAACAGAATACGGATGCTTTAAGGTAAAGCTTAAGGTAGATCCTGCAATGGATAAAGGATTTCTCTAAACCTGAAACAGAAACAACCTACATCCCAGTAGTATATACCGCACAGCTGTATGAGTGCTCAGTGGTCACAGAAAAGTATATGGCATGGGTTTGAAGTCTCTGCGTGTGAGTGTGTGTATTTGTGTGTGTCTTTGAGCGAAGGGACACAATATGGCACCATTAAGCCACTTCTTATAACATCACATCCAGCATGGAGCCTCTAAGACCACAGTGGTCTCTGTTCAGGCCTGTGTTAAGGAATGTGAGAGGGTGTGTATGCTTCTTCAGGTGTCCTTGTGTGCAGTGTGTGTGCGTTGATAAAGCGAAAGGGCAAACACATGTGCTCAGCACGGATTACAGTGACGAAAAACGCTCAGCCACTCAGGCCAGCGTGATATTATTCTCAGCTTCACCTTTACAGCTGCAGGGAGCGTGCTTAGTTGCCTTTCTTACCAAGAAATGTTGGACAAACGAATGTTTTAGAAAATAAAGCAGTGACTGTAGGTACATCAGCAGAGCATATGTCAACCAAAGTCATACATAAATCAAAGTCCTACATTTAAGTCTTGGTGAACTGGTAAAGTAAGGATTCTGTTTTTTTTTTTATTTATTTATTTTTATTTTTTTATTCTTTATCGTTTACAGATTCGATTAATTATGCTGACCTCTTGTCAGTATCAGTCAATAATTAACCCTGCATACAAAAAAACACAAGAATCCATCTTGTCCTGAGCTGCTGAGCCCAGACAGAGCAATAAAAACAAAGGCAGTGCAGGCGGATGTATGGCTACCAGCTGCTTAAAAGCATAAGATTTTATGGTTTCTCAAGGCGTCTGCTGCTATTTATTTTGCCACTGTGATTGGCTTAAACCAAACTTTGGTAGGTGGGCATTTGGCGTCCCTTCATCCAATCCATTGGAAAGGCTCTGGTAAAGTTCCCTCCTTTCTCTGACACAATTCAATCGCAGTAGTCCCAAATTGCTGCAGATGATCAAACTGGTTGCTGATCTTGGCTTTAAAAATAAACCTTAGACATTCGCCAATCTACTAATAAAACTCACTGATATAGAAAGCACTGTTTTTGTGACAATCATGAGAGGATTGTGGCTTCTAGTGACTATGTGTCAGTATCCATCTTTGAGAATGTATTACCTTCATTGAGCAGTGAGTGCTGCTGACAGGAAGTCAGACTCAGCAGCAAACAATGGCTGCAGTCAGAGAGAGAGGAGCGACCTTGCTCCACATTTAAAATGAGTTACACATGAACTTCCTCTGATCTTCCTGCATTAAAAAACTAGATGCAAATATATTAACCTTAAAGGGTTTTTTATATCCTCCCTGCATTTAATTTGTAAACAGCCGAATCCCCTAACTGTACCTCAGCAAACTGTCTTTAACTCAAATGTTATAATGTAGCCAGACTGATTTACTGAGGTTTTGGTTCAGGTAAAATATTTCATATATATTTATATATATACTTGCAACAACAAAACAGAGTATTAGAGTATTTTAATCAATCAAATCAATCAATCAAAACAATTTCTGTATATAAACTGATTTTCACCTTGATAGTTTAGCGTTGATGTATATCTGGGGGTGAAAATGAATCAGTCTTCCAACCTGTTTAGGCCTTAGGCTACTGTGAAATTAGCACTTCGAATGTGACATGGTGTTGGAGACTCTTAGGAATTTAATAAATTTTTTTTTTGTACAATTATTAATGTTAACATTAAGGTTATGTGAAAGATCTATTGTTATTTATTCATTTGACCCTCCTCCTTGTCAGGCTGCTGGGTCGCTGACTGAACCGGACCAGGCATTCAAACCGAGCCATCAGTTCCGGGGCTGGTCCGGGTCCGGAGCCAGCCAGTGGCGGGGCAACCGAACCTGACCCGGTGACAGTATGCCCCGGAAGCACGGGGCCACTACCATCACTGGGTCGGGTTCGGTCGCTCCGTCCCCTGCTGGCTCCCTCCCCCCGTCCGCCTGGGTTCCCAGACCAGCCCCGGTTTTGCTGCACTGCAGTCGACCAAAATCCCAGACAAATTTGAAATTTCCCCCGGACATTTTGTATGCAACAATTTGATGTTTCAGTGAGTGAGTGCTTGTTGCTATGATGCGTCTTTTCTCAGCAGCTTCGCTCGTTGTAAACCAACCAATCAGCACACAGCTCATCTAAATATTCATGATGATACCATAAAAGGAAGAAAACCTGTTGTTTTATTCTCTGGCTTTTAATCAGGCTTGCATTAGGGCTCATAGAACAGCAAATATGCCATTTACAGCCCAACCAATGTTACACACCCTATTCAGAGACCTTAAGGACCAAATACCCTGTTCAATAATTTTATGACACCTTTAATGATGTCTGACCCTGAATCTGCGTCTGACAACATGTTAAACATGATGGCAGCTATAAAGACGTCAGGTTTGCTTCAGGGAAAATGTATTAAACAGGTTATTATTTAGGAAGCACACATATCATAAATTTCTTTAGTAGAATTCAAATGAGGGAATTAAATCTAGATTAATTCCAAGATTACAGTGAGATTACCCTAGATTAAAAACAGTTAATCTGTGCCCACCACTAATAAATCTAATATATACAGTGTTTATTAACTCCCATTCATTAATAACGCTACAACAGTGCAACAAGAACCGTGTTTCTGTCCAAATAAGTGACTTTCTCTGTTGTCTGTACTCAGCCTGCTTGGCTTGAGGGCAGCAGATAATAAAAGTTAATGAGGTTTAGGGAAAAACCAACTGAATTAATCAATTTCTCATCTCAATGCCCTTTTTATTTTTATTTATTTTCTCTGCGTGTCCCATCGTGATCAAAATGTAAAACCAGGAAAATAACTGTCAAATGAATTTCATTTTTCTTTTCTCCTTTTCTATCAACCAGGGATGAAGGCAAAAAAAAAACAAAAAAAAAACACAGCTACAGTTATAGAGAGAAATCTTATTTTTCTGCTTCATATATGCTGATAGGAGTTACTTTTGAAGATATTTCTATACATCACTATACACAATGCTAAAGAAATTTCTGCCTATGTCTGAAAAAAGGGGCTAAAATCAGTGAATTTGCAGAAACAAATTGTGGGAAAAGAGCTCCCTGTTTTGAATCCACTAATTTATAATCTTATGTGAAGCATTTTCCCAAACCCAAACTAAATAATGCATCCACATAAAAACAGTGGCAAAGCGTGCTCATACATTTAACCTTACATAAACACAAAAAGCCAAATCTATGAAACTAGATCTTTACTTAGATTTTGACCTATTGTTTGCTGTTTTACAACAAGCTGCGATAAACTTTCCTGTTTTAAGTCTCCAAGGATTACCTAAATGATTGTAATTTGGTAAATGTCAGAATAATGACAGAGCATTTCATAGCGAGTTTAATTTACATGATTTAAAGTCAAATGTTAACATAACACAAATGAATTTAGATAATCACGGAACAATGCAGATGGTGATATCATAGCCATGTAATCTTCTGATTAATTCATGAGGCTTCAGCTCATCGGAGCAGAAACAAACACGTGAGGATGTATTTTAAGGCAATACTTCAAACACACTCCTTCCCTGTGGACCTCTGCCTGCAAACATTTAAATCTAAGAGAGCTGATTTTCTAAAATAAGTGTATTTTCTCTGGACTTGAACAGGTAGGAAAATGTTTCAGTAGAATAAATAGATTTATGTTTAAAATGAAGATAGAAACAACTCTGTGATGGTATACATAATACCTGATTATGCACATGATGGACGAAAATACTCATTCCGTTGACAGATATTCTGATTGTATCACTCTATCAAGGGCAAATGTATGTATTTATTATTTTTTACTTATTTTTTGTTGTAGAGATGAGCAAACTAAAAGGCAAAGAAAGAGTCCTTACGAGGATGCAAACATAAGCTGCTAGAACTAACCACAGTAAAATGAGTCCTGTTATTCCAAAAATACCTTAGAATCTAGTATACAGTTGGCCTATGCAATAAATGCAATTAGGACCAAACACTGCAAAAAACGAATTTCTCCCTGAAATTATTTTTTGGAACTTGGGATGTTCTGTAACATGTGGTGGTGCACTGTCACCAATGGTTCTATTCAAGGTGTGCAGTCACTATTTTTCCGTGTGTGATGTGTGATCATATACTACTGAAAATTGCATAACTGTATGTTCTTGGCCGATTTATGGAACTGTGGTCATATCCTGAACCTTTATGACGTGTTGGACTTCATATTGGGCCCACCCAGATAAAGTTGCTTATGGGCCTATTGTTGTGTTGTTATGTCATTGGGCAGCGGCACATTGGCGTTCACTGCGAGACGCAGACGACCTGGTTTCAGAGAATAAATCGGCATTTACTCTACCATGCAATCATGTCTTTTGTCTCTACTCCACCTAGGACTGGACGATTAATCAATATAACTGGTAAATTTAAGTAATTAACTGTTTATATAATGAACTTTTTGGAAAATGGGGAGTGGCAGCTTAGTGATTAGGACATAGAGCTTTGAATCCAGAGGTTCTGAGTTCGAGCCCGACTCCCACAGACCAATAGAGATCCATAAAGTTCAAAATCTGGATTTTTTTTCACCAGTGCACTTCTTTGGCTTCCATAGCTGAAGAATCAGTTCATCACCTCTTGTGTACGTATAACTGATACACTAGCTGACTGAGTAGCACCTATAGCTGAAAACATTTAGATTTATTATATTTTCATAGTTTGTTGTGAAACATTAACACATTTTGAATTGTGTTGCCATTTAGATTAAGGTGGGCTCCCAAAAGGCATGGTTGAAATGAAAACAAGTTTTTGAAAGTAAGGTATGTCATAGCCATTTTATTATGAGAATTAAGAAAGAAAAAATGTATCAGATGTGGTTGGAAAAGAATCAGACATAAGATTTTTAATCCATATCACCCAATAGGGGTGTAAGTCACCATCACGGCGATTCGATTCAGTATCTATTTCCTGACCCAACCATTCGATTATTTTCGATGCTCGAGAATACACCACGATTCGATTCGATTATTATTATTTTTTTTACCTTTAAAGGCTAGACAATGTTTCAATTTTGAAATAAATCAATGAAAGCTGTAATATCGTTATGCATTTTATTTGTGAAACAACAGCAAATAACAGCAGTAGAAAAGTTGCACTCCATTCCTCTATTCCTATTAAAACCTCATTCACTGAAAAATAATAATACCCCTGCGTCATAGATTCTGGAAGGCCTTGCAATAAAAAATACTGCACAAAATCAGCGCAATGAGTGCAATTCAATACCTCGGCTCCAGACGTCCCGCCCCCTCCACAGACGCTCCGCTGCACCTCTCCCAAATTGTAGCTGACCGCAGACAGGAGGGCGGCTTGTTTTGTTTTTATGACCGAAATTGTGGGAAACAACTCGTGAAGCCGCATCCAGACCCACAGTGTGTAGGGCAGACCACACTTAAATATTGAGCATAAATAAAAAATGTCTGTGTCAAGCTCACGGCAACACACTGCTGTAAGAGTATAACCAGGAAGCGAGGTAGGAGGGCAAAATAGGTTTAGCGCCACCGCAGTACATGAGGGAGAATTACGTCCAGGAGCAAATGGGTAAAAATAGACCGGAGAGAAAAAAAACATGAATCGATGCATCGACACGTCTCTTGCAGACGTGTCGATGCATCAGATCGTCAGCTGTTGGATCGATGCATCGATACAAAACGATTATTATTTACACCCCTATCACCCAACCCTAATTCCACCAATCAGAGGCTGACCTGCAGGCAGTCGCTGAGTGCTGCTGCCTGTGTAACTTCTAACCTATTATGTAAGAGACCAGGAAACAGTGCTAAATCATGTTGCTAATGCTACATCCCCATAAAGAAGCACAGATACAGGTCAGATTCTTATGTGTAAAAGGATAAAAGGAGCCAAACTTTGCTCCATTTACGTGTTCTTTTTCTTCCTAAAATGGTTGACACAAATTTTTATAAAAACAATAAAATATTATATGACTTCTTTAAGCAGCCTCTCCTGTGAGCAGCCAGTAAAACATGGAATTAGAGCCTTATCACATGCAAACATATGAGGATGTGATGAGTGTCACTACCCGATCCGTCCCGGAAGCACGATCCGTCCTGCCATGCGCCATCAGCTCATTTGCACATCCAAATATACGTCTGGGTCGCCCTCGATTTTATTTTGTTAAAAAGACCTAAGTTACTTTTTCCCTCCTCAAAAATAGTAAATGTACTAAAATATAATGTGTTAAACGTTAATAATGTATTTCCTGAGAAAATAAATGCCTTAAAGTCCTTTCTGTTTTATCACTCGTCTCTGTCCGATCTGCACCGGAAATGAGATCCTACGCTACTTCCTTTGGATAACTTTTTCAGCTTTGGATTTAAACATAAATCAAGTCTTTTTGAGTTTTATGTTTTCCTTTCATGTTAAGATTATGGTATATAGTGCATAATTTAAAGAAAGAAACAACTAAAATGCAGCTAAACATGGTTTAATCAGATTTAGCCAGACTTCTCTGAGCAAGTCCAATGATGACGTCAGAAAATGTAAAAAGAAAAGAAAACACGTCTCACAAAAGTCATAAAACATTTTTTAATGATGTGTATTAGCATTCTTTAGAGAGTTAAGGATGGAAATAGGTAATTACAGATATCCGGATGTATATCTGTTTGCGCATATGCAGGATGGATGGTGCTTCCGGGACGGATCGGGTAGTGACAGTGAGGTAATGTGGAACAATAAGCCAACAGAGTCCATATTGTGGCTGATTTAACATAGACCTGATGTCAATAGCACGTTTATATGAGCAAAGCAACCCAAACTTCCCTAATTTATGCAAGGAGGTATAAACCTAAATCCCAGTAATCCTTTCCAATGTCCACAGTTATAAAAACTATAAAACAATTAAACAAATCTATGGCTGTCAAACTTTGAGTATAAGGAAACCGCTTAAATATATAGAGTCTAAATTTTGTTAATCCATTCTGAAAAGCTTAAACCGATTTCATTTTGCTTAGAAAAAATGTTTGAGCTTTTTTTTTTATTTATGTTATTTTAATATCTAGTTTTAACTATGCAAGTATTTTCTTAACATCCAAACATGATTGTAAATGATGGTTTGGGTCCAACAGCAGAGCTTGATGCAATCAAAGCCTCAACTGGAGAAATGTCAAAAAAAGCCAAATAAAATATTCAGCCCCCTGTGGTCTGGATTAGAGTGGTAATCGCAGCTACCATTAGTGGACTGATGGCGTGGGCCAGGCTTGCATATCTGTGCGTTGAAAGTCAGATGGAAAACAGACACAATGGCCCGAGCAGTGGAGCCAATCCACAGATCTGACGAATTTATAAATTATCTGGTTGTTCTTACTATGCTTTAAATGCTTCATAAGTAATAGCAACACTTTAGTCTCGGGGGGGTAAACCTGTACATGAAACATAATTTCATGTACAGGTTTACTTTTTGTACATAAGTCTTGCCCTTATGAGGCTATATTGTTTTAGAAACCTAAAAAATTAATGTACAAGTTTAATAACGGAAATACTATTAGTCAGCTTTATATTCTTTAACATATAAAACTATTTTCTGAGAATGTGTTTATTTAACAGCAACTATGCAAATTAACAAATATCTAGAAAAAGTAAACTATAATATATTATTTTCCATGTGAATCCCAGATTGTTTATTCTTCTTTCCCTTTACTAAAAACTGCTTAAAATCAGCCCTAGCTGTCTCTATCCATGCTGGGTCAGATCCTAACCTTTGAAAAAGGAGGCAGGGATAGCAGGATACAGCGTTAGCCTCGCTGCATGCAGTTAGTCTAGCCTTTTAGCTAAACCAGGTCCTGGAAAAGGATGGTTCTTGCGTGCCTCGACCTGTTGATCACCGGCAAACGTCTGCACTGTGGGAGGTGGTGAGCAAATACACTCCTACACTATACCTTTGTACTGAAGAGGAACTCCTGCGCATGTACAACTTTTAACGAGAGTCAATGGGTAAAGGTTTTTGCACCCTAGGGCGAAAATACTTCACCAATCCGATGAAAACTTGAATGACGCTTTAATAGTCATTAAATATTAAAAATTTATACTTTAAAATCTTACACATCTAAATATATACATATCAATATATTTCGAAATATTTTACAAATTAAATGAAGACAAATTTTTTTGTATGTCATTTGGTGGGTGGGGCGGCGCCCTAGTCTCCTCTATTGGCCAGCCGCCACTGGTTTAGTCTATAGCTATGGAGGCAAAGTTGTTCCAATATTACTGAAAGCAAAAAACACAATAAAAACAAAGAAATTTAAGAAAATACATTTTTAAGAACACAAATTTGAAAACCTTCTCAGTCAAATAAATGTTTTGGGAATAATTTATAATGTGTATGGAAAATTTCAACCACATTTCTCAGTTTGCTATTTTTGTCATGTTATATAACAAACTTTATTTTTTCTGGTTTTATTTTTTTATTCATGTGGGGTGGGGAATTACATGTTATGAATGGTATTATTCCCACGTACTGTTTAAAAGGTATTACCCTCTAGATTTCTGGGTGGACTCTTTGTGACCCAATAGAAACCAACCTGCTCTGCCTGGACCTTAACAACAACATTTCTATTGGTCTGTTTGCGGAACCAATGGAAATGAGTCTGCTATCTGCGGACGGCAACTACAGCATTTCAATTGGTTCGCTCACAAACCAACTAGTACTGTGGAGAAGAAAATCTGGAAAACAGGATTTGAAAAGAATTAAATTTGTAAAACCTAAAAGGAGATAAAGAAAAAACATCTGAAGAAAATAAACCCTTTAAAATAATAACTGAAACAATAAAATCAGTAAAAAATAACAAACTTTGAAGATATTAAACAATTGCATCCACATTATAAATAACTCTCAAAACATTTTCTTATTAAAACCTTCTTATTATAGAAGTTTTTTCAAAGTTCTATTTTTGAAACATTTTCAAGAATACTGGAATACTGGAACTAATTTCTCTCCATACATCTCTGTACTCTGTGTTTGATTAAGAGATTTGTGGGGAGAAGAAGGAAATGAATCTGCACTCTGATGAATCAGCTTTTCCATTGTTAAAGTGGTGAATCTCTTCATTCTCATCCCAAAAATCACTCCTCATATATCAAACCAAATCATTTGTGTTAAACAGAACCACAGAATTAAATAGCAGATGAGAAAACAGGAGCTGTAGCATCATTTTGAAGTAAATACTGGTTATAATTTGGATTTTAGGGTGAATCATTCAGTTAAAATGCTCCTCGACAGTTTTCATATATATTCATAATTTTTATATATATATATATATATATATATATATATATATATATATATATATATATATATATATATATATATATAAATATATATATATATATATATATATATATATATATATATATATATTTATATATATATTTATATATATATGCATTCATTCTAAAGTCCAAAAACATGCATGATTGCTTAGCTAATAATTCTTAGTCTTTATGAGATACTTTGAGTACGGATGTTTGTTTGTGATGTACAGTATTTTATGAGGGGCCGTTTAGGACAGAAACTATTTTTCCTCTCACGTACACCAATAAAACCATGCACACACCTCAGTAGACACACACACACTCTAAAAAAAAACTATGTTTTCCTCTCAAACACACTACTATGACATGCACACATCACAGTAGAAACACTAAAATTGAATACATGTCTTATGTGTGTGTGTGCACTAATACTAGACTGTATGAGAGGGCATAAGTGTGTGTGTGTGCACTAATACTAGACTGTATGAGAGGGCATAAGTGTGTGTGTGTGCACTAATACTAGACTGTATGAGAGGGCATAAGTGTGTGTGTGTGCACTAATACTAGACTGTATGAGAGGGCATAAGTGTGTGTGTGAACTAATACTAGACTGTATGAGAGGGCATAAGTGTGTGTGTGAACTAATACTAGACTAAATGAGAGGATATACATATGTTTGTGTGTGTGCGCATATGTGTGTGTGTGTGTGTGTGGGTGTGTGTGTGTGTGTGTGAACTAATACTAGACTGAATGAGAGGCTATACATATGTGTGTGTGCGCGCGCGCGCGCGTGTGTGTATGTGACTGATATCGTAGCAGACTGAATGAGAGGCTTGTACTTGTGTGTGAGAGTTCAACCTGTCACGGAAGAGGCGGGGCAAATTGGCTAGCGCATGCGTGGAACCCAAACTGAGCAATATAATGTAAAACGGGGTGGGCAATAGGGGGCAGCACACAAGCCAGTTACCTGCTGAGCCAACAATAATGAGCTTCCGAGAAGAAGACGTAGCATGGCTGATACAAAACCTGAAAATTATAGACCAATTGCATTAACCTCAAATATTTGTAAAATAATGGAGAAAATGAATTTTGAAAGAATGATTTATTATATAGAATCTAATGGATATTTATCAAAATATCAAAGTGGTTTTAGGAGGGGTAGGAATACTATGGATGCAGTTTTGAGTTTGGAATTTGAAATCAGAAAAGCTCAAATTAGTAAAGAAAGTATTGTAGCAGTGTTTTTTGATATTGAAAAGGCAAATGATATGTTGTGGAAAGAAGGTTTATTAATAAAAATGTTAAAGATGGAAATTACTGGTAGGATGTATTGGTGGATCAAAGATTTTCAAACTGAAAGACAAATATAAGTTCAAATAGGTAAATATCATTCTGAGAAATATATTGCTGAAAATGGTACTCCACAGGGAAGTATAATAAGTCCTTTATTATTTTCGGTAATGATAGATGATGTATTTCAAAATATAGATAATGGAATGGGTTTTTCTCTTTTTACTGATGATGGAGCAATGTGGAAGAGAGGTAGGAATTTGGAATTTATTACTAAAAAGATGCAACAAGCAATTGTTAAAGTTGAAGAATGGTCATTAAAATGGGGATTTAAATTCTCAGTGGATAAGACTAAAACAATGTTCTTTTCAAGGAGGAAAATTAATGATCGTAAATTAAAATTATATAATCAAGAAATAGAAAGAGTGAAGCAATTAAGATTTTTAGGGGTTTGGTTTGACGAAAGAATAACATGGAATATACACATTCAAAAAATTTTAGACAAATGCAAGAAAGTAATAAATATTATGAGATGCTTAATTGGTAGGGAGTGGGGAGCAGATAGAGTAGCTCTAAAGAATATATATACAGGATTAATTCGATCGGTGATAGACTATAGTATTGTGTATAATTCAGCAGCAGAGACAAATCTTGAAAACTGGATCGGATTCAATATCAAGCATTGCGATTATGTACAGGAGCAATTAAAACTACTCCAACAGCAGCATTGTTAGTAGAAATGGGAGAAATGCCACTTGCATTTAGAAGAGAGCAATTAACATTAAACTATTGGGCTAATTTAAAAGGTCATAGAAATGATCACCCAACCCTGCAAGTAATAAAACCCTGTTGGGAAAAAGAAGTAAAAGATATTATAAGTTTTGGTCGGACTGTGCAAGAAAAAATAACAGAATTCAAAATAGATCAGATTAGTATAAGCCAAACAGTTCCATTATCAGTTATACAACCATGGATAATTACAGATGCTAGGGTAGATTTTACTTTGTTGGAAAGAAGAAAGGATAAGGAATTCATATTAAACTCATATATAGTACAGGATTATATTAATCATTATTATTAGTATGTAAATTTATACAGATGCCTCTAAAAATATAACAAATCAAATAGGAGTAGCCTTTATCGTACCAGAATTTAATGTTAAAATTAGGAAAAGGATAAGTGATGGACTTTCAGTTTATACGGGAGAAATGATTGCAATATTATTAGCTGTTCAATAGGTGGAAGAAGTTAAGCCATTAAGATCAGTCATATGTTCAGATTCTAGTTCATCTTTAATTAGTTTGCAGTATAGTCACTCAGAAAGCAGGCCAGATATAGAACAGAATAGAAATTCAACAGACACAATATAGAATAAATATGATGGGTTTAGTTATAAATTTTGTATGGAAGCTCATTATTGTTGGCTCAGCAGGTAACTGGCTTGTGTGCTGCCCCCTATTGCCCACCCCGTTTTACATTATATTGCTCAGTTTGGGTTCCACGCATGCGCTAGCCAATTTGCCCCGCCTCTTCCGTGACAGGTTGAACTCTCACACACAAGTACAAGCCTCTCATTCAGTCTGCTACGATATCAGTCACATACACACACGCGCGCGCGCGCACGCGCACACACACATATGTATAGCCTCTCATTCAGTCTAGTATTAGTTCACACCCACACACACACACACACACGCACACACACACACACACACATATGCGCGCACACACAAACATATGTATATCCTCTCATTTAGTCTAGTATTAGTTCACACACACACACTTATGCCCTCTCATACAGTCTAGTATTAGTGCACACACACACACTTATGCCCTCTCATACAGTCTAGTATTAGTGCACACACACACACTTATGCCCTCTCATACAGTTTAGTATTAGTGCACACACACACACACACTTATGCCCTCTCATACAGTCTAGTATTAGTGCACACACACACACTTATGCCCTCTCATACAGTTTAGTATTAGTGCACACACACACACTTATGCCCTCTCATACAGTTTAGTATTAGTGCACACACACACACTTATGCCCTCTCATACAGTCTAGTATTAGTGCACACACACACACTTATGCCCTCTCATACAGTTTAGTATTAGTGCACACACACACACTTATGCCCTCTCATACAGTTTAGTATTAGTGCACACACACACACTTATGCCCTCTCATACAGTCTAGTATTAGTGCACACACACACACTTATGCCCTCTCATACAGTTTAGTATTAGTGCACACACACACACTTATGCCCTCTCATACAGTCTAGTATTAGTGCACACACACACACTTATGCCCTCTCATACAGTTTAGTATTAGTGCACACACACACACTTATGCCCTCTCATACAGTCTAGTATTAGTGCACACACACACACTTATGCCCTCTCATACAGTTTAGTATTAGTGCACACACACACACTTATGCCCTCTCATACAGTCTAGTATTAGTGCACACACACACACTTATGCCCTCTCATACAGTCTAGTATTAGTGCACACACACACACTTATGCCCTCTCATACAGTTTAGTATTAGTGCACACACACACACTTATGCCCTCTCATACAGTCTAGTATTAGTGCACACACACACACTTATGCCCTCTCATACAGTCTAGTATTAGTGCACACACACACACTTATGCCCTCTCATACAGTCTAGTATTAGTGCACACACACACACTTATGCCCTCTCATACAGTCTAGTATTAGTGCACACACACACACTTATGCCCTCTCATACAGTCTAGTATTAGTGCACACACACACACTTATGCCCTCTCATACAGTCTAGTATTAGTGCACACACACACACTTATGCCCTCTCATACAGTTTAGTATTAGTGCACACACACACACTTATGCCCTCTCATACAGTCTAGTATTAGTGCACACACACACACTTATGCCCTCTCATACAGTTTAGTATTAGTGCACACACACACACTTATGCCCTCTCATACAGTCTAGTATTAGTGCACACACACACACTTATGCCCTCTCATACAGTCTAGTATTAGTGCACACACACACACTTATGCCCTCTCATACAGTCTAGTATTAGTGCACACACACACACTTATGCCCTCTCATACAGTTTAGTATTAGTGCACACACACACACTTATGCCCTCTCATACAGTCTAGTATTAGTGCACACACACACACTTATGCCCTCTCATACAGTTTAGTATTAGTGCACACACACACACTTATGCCCTCTCATACAGTCTAGTATTAGTGCACACACACACACTTATGCCCTCTCATACAGTCTAGTATTAGTGCACACACACACACTTATGCCCTCTCATACAGTTTAGTATTAGTGCACACACACACACTTATGCCCTCTCATACAGTTTAGTATTAGTGCACACACACACACTTATGCCCTCTCATACAGTCTAGTATTAGTGCACACACACACATAAGACATGTATTCAATTTTAGTTTTGTGATTGTGTGTGAGTGTTTCTACTGTGATGTGTGCATGTCATAGTAGTGTGTTTGAGAGGAAAACAGTTTTTTTGAGAGTGTGTGAGTGTTTCTACTGTGATGTGTGCATGTCATAGTAGTGTGTTTGAGAGGAAAACATAGTTTTTTTTGAGAGTGTGTGTGTGTCTACTGAGGTGTGTGCATGGTTTTATTGGTGTACGTGAGAGGAAAAATAGTTTCTGTCCTAAACGGCCCCTCATAGTATTTGGTACCATGGCCTTCTGATGGCTCCGGCGATCTGCCCAGACGTTGCTCGCCTCCCGCCTGATGACAGCAGGGAAAGGTGCCAGCACAGGCTGCAACCCTGGACCGCTTGAGGCGGGCACAAAAAATACATAAAAAATCAGTAAGTGAGGCAAATTGTGTCCAAATGGTCACTGCAGACATGTCTGAGTTACCGTCTGGTGCAAGCTGGGCGTGTCTAATCCAGATTATCTCACAGTCACAGAAAAAGAGGCTTTGCCTGAAACCCTGTTAGGTTCTGATTATACAGGAAATTAAAAACACTGATTACCAGCTGTAGCTCTCACTCAGGTAGAAACATTCTGGAAAACTAACAGGGTTCATCTTTTCTGTTTTTAACAAAGGAATTTGACATTTCTCCAAATAAAGTCTGTGTGTTACACCAGGTGAATAACTTAGTTATTATTTAGTTTTCTCCTTTGCTATTGTGGCCTGGCTGAAGCAAATCACACATTCAGTCTTATCAAGAACACCATAAACTAGTGATTACGTTTTAGCTCAAACAGCAATTTAATGCACAGTAGCTGATAAAAGAACAAACAAACAGATTTTTCAACATATATTAACTGTTTTAAACTGAACACAAATGAGTTTCTATTTAAAATCTAATGAAAATATGATTTCAAATAATTAGATTTTTGTCTTGGAATAAGAAACTTGAACCTATATTCTAACAATCACAGTTACCGATCAAAATATCACAACTAGACAGAAAAAGTTTTGTCTGCTCTTTATCAAATAGCTCAAGATCGGCCAGATTAATTTATTAGTGAATATCAGACCTGTTTTAATGTAGATCTGGATGCATGTTTACAGTGAAGAGTTGTCTGTGGGCTTGTGTACTAAAACGTTAAATCACTGTGTCACACAACCAGAGGTATAGCGGTCAAGAGGCCCAAGCATGCTGCAAATACATAAACGGGCACCTCTTCACACACATATTAATGCTAGTAAACACCAAAATCAGACCAACACAAAAAACTCATAGGAGCAAATTTGCAATTACAGAAAAAAAAGATTGAAGCAATGTGCAAACCCTCTGCAAATACAAAAACTCACTGCGAACATTGTGCAAACCTTCAGCAAATACAAAAACTCACTGCGAACGATGTGCAAACCTTCAGCAAATACAAAAACTCACTGCGAACGATGTGCAAACCCTCTGCAAATACAAAACCTCACTGCAAACAATGTGAAAACCCTCTGCAAATACAAAAACTCACTGCGAACGATGTGCAAACCTTCAGCAAATACAAAAACTCGCTGCAAACAATGTGCAAACCCTCTGCAAATACAAAACCTCACTGCAAACAATGTGCAAACCCTCTGCAAATACAAAAACTCACTGCGAACGATGTGCAAACCTTCAGCAAATACAAAAACTCACTGCGAACGATGTGCAAACCTTCAGCAAATACAAAAACTCACTGCAAAAATGTGCAAACCCTCTGCAAATACAAAAACTCACTGCGAACGATGTGCAAACCTTCAGCAAATACAAAAACTCACTGCAAAAATGTACAAACCCTCTGCAAATACAAAAACTCACTGCGAACGATGTGCAAACCTTCAGCAAATACAAAAACTCACTGTAAACAATGTGCAAATCCTTTGGCTGCTTTTTCCCATGGTAGCCTGGCTGTGTGTTTCCTGGATGGGGCCGCCTTTTACAGCTGCTTTTTGTATCTCTGCTTCTGTCTCCTTGAACTCCAGTTGGCCTCGGCTGATGGCCACTCACACTGAGCCTGGTTCTGCTGGAGGTTTCTTCCTGTTAAAAGGGAGTTTTTCCTCTCCACTGTCGCTACAAGCATGCTTAGTGTGAGGGATTGCTGAAGAGTCAATGAGTCGATGCAATCAACTGGTTTTCCTTAGATAGAAAACTTTGAATCATTCTGACTGGATGATCTGGTTGAACTGTAAAGTCCCTTGAGATGACATGTGTTGTGAATTGGTGCTATAGAAATAAACTGAATTGAATTGAACACAAAACACATGTAAATGAAAAATTTTAAAAACAGAAAGAAACCCTGCAAGTTAAGAAAAGCAACAAACTAGCTTTGCATAAGAGAAGTGCTTCAGACCACTAGGGGGACACGATCACAAACTCATAAGCAGGATTTTCAGAGACATAAAACTGCTGATCTTCAATGATTCCAAATACGGAACATGGAAAAAAATGTAAAAAATTCATGAAAAAGATGATAATACAAATTAAAGTTAGATCAAAATAAAATTTTGTTGGTCTGTAGTTTTAGACACCTAACCATGTTTATAATAAATGTGCAATAATTTGTAAGAATAATACCTGAGACATGTAAACTGAACTATAGCATCTCTCTTTATACAGTTTATCAGCCCAAAAATATAGATTCAGAGATGATTGATTTTCCTTCCAATTATGCACTTCTGTTTTTTGGACGATTACATATGATCCCAAAACGACCGACATAATAAGACCATTTAGGAGCCACACTTCAAGAAAGAATTATGGCTCTTATGTTATATCTCTTCAAATAAACTTATTTTCTGACCTAACTTGGCAGCCCGATGCAACTCGGACCCGTATCTGGCTTTGTGCCTGGATCCCTGTATTAAGACCTCACAATCCATGACACGCCCATATGGAAACACCATATGTCCTCATCAATACAACATACTGATCCATAATGCATCGCCATACACAGACTGCTAAAAAGACACATGCAGCAGTACACTGCGGTGCAGACAGCGTGTACTAACACATAGGCAGACTCACAGCCACTTAAGTCGGTTTAATGACCCATTTGGCATTGAGCAGCATCTGTTTAGCAAATGAAGACTCATAGAAGGGATGCTGGTAATTTTTTGCCTGACACAGTAAACCGACAGGACAGGCAGGATTCTGTTTAGCGCTTACAAGCAATGCTCCGTCCCGTTCCAGCATGGGGCTGTCATTGTTCTCCGTCCTAGCTATCTGTCCTGTCACTGTCCACACAGGAGCAGCCTTTAGAAATACAAGGAAGGGCTAAACTCTTTTCTAAAAGGACAACAGCAATCAATGCATTTCATACACAGATTACCAAAAGAGGCAATGGCTACAGAGTATTAGGGCCATATGAAGATTTTTTTTTTAATTATGGGAAGTCAAAATACTAAGAGAATAATGAGGAATAAGTTGTAATATTATAATACAAAATAGCTTTAATACTGTTTTTAAACAATCACATCCAAACTGCAGCCTGGGAGCTTTTTATCTCTTTCTAGTAAGAGTTAACATTAAAGCAGGTACTTCTTTAGTCTGGCGATACGGCATTATTCCTGTTATATGTGATGTTGTGACTTTGATTTTGTAATATGATGAATAACGAGTACTATACTGGTTAGTGCATAGAGCTTGGAATCCCGAGCTTTTGAGTTCGAGCCCCACTCCACCAGACTGTCACTCTGGAATTGTATGGAGAGATATTTGTGCAATCAGTTTGAGCGCGCAGGAACCAAGCCGAGCGCGCAGTGGGACAACACGCGCGCGCAAAACCGGTCTGGCGGTTATAGGTATAGGTATACTACATCCGGTTAAATGGAAAAAAATAAATAAAAATACAATCAGGAAAATGAAACAACTCTTGCAGTTATTTGGTCAACACTCCTGTGGTGGATGATCCTCCCACCACCACATTGTGTTAGTATTTTCTTTTCTAGCTTTATACTATATTACAATTTATGTTTAAGTTGGTTATTTTAGACAGGTTTTTTCTAATGGGTGCACACTTTAGTTAATGTCTGTCTGAATGGTTTATTTACACTTTTTCTTTTGTTTGAGGTGCTACTGATACAAACCAACTGGAGAAGGAAATCTGGAGCGTACCATCTTTGAAAGACTGACAGGGGAGACTTGTTTCAAGAAGTTTTCAATTAGTTTGTCACTTAAATACTCACTTATTGTTTCTGTTAAGTAAGTTAGTTTTGCTTCATTTGTTTCATAGAATGGTTAATTTTGTATTTATTGGTTCTATGTTATGTTGTGCCTCCCTCATTTTGTCGACTTGGGTTACTCCATCCCTTTTTAAGCAGCCTTTAGTTCTTTGTTTGCAGGTCAGTTTTTTGTTTGAGTTGGATCCTCAGTTGACCTCAGTTAAGTTGGGCCCAGATTCATGTTATTTTGTATTGAAGTTATTTTGTATTGCTTTTGAGCCTTCGTTAACCATTTTTACACAATTAAATGGAAGCACTTTCTCAAATTTTGAACACCTTTTGCCCTTATTTTAGTTTGGTCCCTCACAACTCCTAACCATTTGAAGGACAGAAGATAGTAGGCTACTTTAAAATATCTTGAATTATCTCAAATAAACTTCAGTAAAACAGTTATTAGATCATTGCCTGTTCCATCTCTTTTGCCTGCTATTGACATGGATTTAAATTTGCTGTTTTAAAAGAAAAATAAGGAGGATATTTCAGATTCAAGCATGGTTCAACAATATATAGATAAAAAAATATTATCGATATGTTAAATTTTTTATGGATGCTTCAAAATATTCCAATATTAGGAATGTTGTTTTGTTTTGTTCTTGGGCAGTTTTTAATTTAACCCAATGTAGTATTTGGAACGAATGCTTTCATTGGATGAAAAGAAGCTGAGCGTGATTGGCTGATGGTATGGTTCATTTACATACATTGCTGAAGTCGCGAGCGCAGAGAGTCAAAAGAGTGAGAGAGCAGAGACGGATCCGAGCACGCGCAGAGATGAAACTGTTTGCGAGAACAGTGTGTTGTGAGGGGTTTTTCAGAGTTGAACGTGCACCGGACCGGTGCATGTGCGTGCGCGTGTGTTGTCTCACTGCGCTCGGATTGGTTCCTGCGCGCTCAAACCGATGGTACAAATATCTCTCCATAGAATTGCCTGGTCTGACTATTGGGACATACTGCACGACCACAATGACCAAAACAGTGGCAGAGCTACTGAGGGACGCCGCTGCTGCTTTAGAGAAAGTGCCTGCTTCTAACGGACCTGTGGCAACAGGCATCAGACCCAGATATACTATTGGATTCTACCTGCTCAGCTAATTCTAAAAGTCGTTGTACAATTTGAGGGAGTGCCATGACCTGTGATGCTAAAGACCCGGAAATCAACCAGTTTCCCGCTGGCATCTCACAATGTAATGCAATGCAAACCTGCACAGCGCCCCCTACCGAATAAGATGGGTAGCCCGGTCAGCAAGGACCTGAGGAAGAGCGGCTGCTGACGTCACTCTGCTGTGCCCGCCACTCAGAATGCTTTTTCTTTTTCGAGTTGTGGACAGTACTTTGCTGGCAGACCACGAAAAGGAAAAAGCAATGTCCGCTATGTTTTCATTTGATTATGGCATAAAATTTGCAGTCTTAAAGAAGAAAATGCAAATGCAAATACGATGATTGATTTCTAATTTCATTTATGAGTCAAATAATGCAGCCACATTCTTAAAATGAAAAAGCATTTCTGTAAATGCTTTTACATTTTTAAATTTTACATTTCAAATTGAATTTGTATTTGCTGGGGTACATTTTGAAAAATAAATCTCAAATGTCTTTTTCTTTTTATTTAAGTAAAAGGATGAGGAGTCTCGAAGAAGAAATTGCAAATGAAAACAGGGTGATTGATTACTAATTTTATTTATGAGTCAAGTAATGCAGCCACATTCTTAAAATGAAGAAGTATTTCTCGAAATATTTCTAAGTATTTCTACAGCTTAATGCTTCATTGATGGTTAATTCTTCTTCAAGCTGCTGACATCCAGTCCAGGTAATTATGAGGGATGTTCAATAAGTAATGTTCCTGACCCACTTCCAGTTGTTTGATCTAGCTGAGATTTTGAATGTGTAATTATTTATATCTTCATAGATATGTGGAAAATTATGGCTCTGAACTTACTTTGCTTCCTGTTTTACAGGTATTTGAACTGAATCAAGTCTGAATTGGAGCCTGTTGAGTGTCGAGCAGTGATCAAGTTTTTGTATTTGAAAGAACAAACACTACGGGAGACTTTTGATAAAAGGAAAGTAACTTGGGGTGATAAAGCCCCATCGTATGGCCTTGTAAAATGTTTAACAAAGTCATATGATGGGGCATCATCACCATAACTGCGTTTGTATCCTTTCAAAAACTGGATCATTGCTCCACACTAAGCAGGCCCCGTTTTTAAGACTTGAATTTGTTCAAACACCTGTCAATCAGAAACCACAATTAGTTCAGAGCTATAATTTTCTACCTAATCTCTACACAAGGGATAACCAATTAAAAATCAGCAGGGTCCGAATAAAGAAAATCAACAACCAGTAAAGGTCCGGCAACATTTATAATTAGAATCTGTTACTTTAACACTGAAATCAAATGCATCATTGATATACACTTACTTTTTTTTTTATAAAAAAAGAGAATTTTTCCATTTTAAAAAGTGTTTTTTGAAGTAGAGAAAAACAATCATAAATGTCTTAAATTAAGTGTATTTACCCTTAATTTGAGTAGGCAAATGAGATGATTTGGCAATGGAATGAGGATTTTTCCCCCTAAAATAAGATATTACTCTCCAGAATCTGTTAATTCAATCTCTAATATTTGTTTATATCTAACTTTTTTAACTCTAACCTTTGTTTATAGATGTTGGAGATCGGCCTGTTTTTCAGTGTAGTCCTGTTTCTCTGTGACTGGCTGGATGTGCTCTCTTCATCCTCTGACAGCTCGTCTGCCTGGCTGGAGGTTTCTTCCTGTTCAAAGGGAGTTTTTCCTCTCCACTGTCGCTACAAGCATGCTTAGTGTGAGGGATTGCATTTGAGTCAATGAGTCGACGCAATCAACTGGTTCTCCTTAGATAGAAAACTTTGAATTAATTTAACTGTATGATCTACATAAATCTACATGTTGTGAATTGGCGCTATAGAAAAAGGCTGAATTGAATTGAATGTGTAGACGGAGTAACTCTAAATGTATTTTTATTATGCTTTAGTTTGGCCCTGTGATTTGTGTTGTTTTTCTCATAACATCTTTTATATTTTATATTTTGTGTGTGTGCTCCATTCCAGTGCTCATGCAAAAACGAAGAATTTCACTTCATATAGGAATGTCAGTTCCAATGTGCCAGAGACAACACCACCTTGAATTAAATCAAACCTCAGCAGTGCACAGAGCTGAGAGACAATGCAAAACCTTTCTGCTACAACTTGGTCCGATCCCTTCTATGGCAGCTTTCACTGTGAGCATATATACAGGTGCTGGTCATAAAATTAGAATATCATGAAAAAGTAGATTGATTTCAGTAATTCCATTTAAAAAGTGAAACTTGTATATTATATTCATACATTACATACAAACTCATATATTTCAGATGTTTATTTTGTTTAATTTTGATGATTACAAATGACAACAAATGAAAATCTCAAATTCATCATATCAGAAAATTAGAATATTACTGAAGACCAATAAAAACAAAGGATTTATAGAAATGTTGGCCAACTGAAAAGTATGAACATGAAAAGTATGAGCATGTACAGCACTCAGTATTTAGTTGGGCCTCCTTTGGCCTGTATTACTGCAGCAATGCGGCGTGGCATGGAGTCGATCAGTCTGTGGCACTGCTCAGGTGTTATGATAGCCCAGGTTGCTCTAATAGTGGCTTTTAGCTCTTCTGAATTGTTGGGTCTGGTGTATTGCATCTTCTTCTTCACAATACCCCATAGATTTTCTATGGGGTTAAGGTCAGGAGAGTTTGCTGGCCAATTAAGAACAGGGATACCATGGTCCTTCAACCAGGTACTGGTAGCTTTGGCACTGTGTGCAGGTGCCAAGTCCTGTTGGAAAATGAAATCTGCATCTCCAAAAAGTTGGTCAGCTGCAGGAAGCATGAAGTGCTCTAAAACTTCCTGGTATGTGGCTGCGTTGACCCTGGACCTCAGAAAACACAATGGACCAACACCAGCAGATGACATGGCACCCCAAACCATCACTGACTGTGGAAACTTTACACTGAACTTCAAGCAACGTGGATGAAGTGCCTCTCTTCTTTTCCTCCAGACTCTGGGACCTTGATTTCCAAAGGAAATGCAAAATTTACTTTCATCAGAGAACATGACTTTGGACCACTCACCAGCAGTCCAGTCCTGTTTCTCTTTAGCCCAGGCAAGACGCTTCTGACGCTGTCTGTGGTTCAAGAGTGGCTTGACACAAGGAATGCGACAGCAGAAACCCATGTCTTTCATACGTCTGTGTGTGGTGGTTCTTGAAGCACTCACTCCAGCTGCAGTCCACTCTTTGTGAATCTCCCCCACATTTTTGAATGGGTTTTGTTTCACAATCCTCTCCAGGGTGCGGTTATCTCTCTTGCTTGTACACTTTTTTCGACCACATCTTTTCCTTCCCTTCGCCTCTCTATTAATGTGCTTGGACACTGAGCTCTGTGAACAGCCAGCCTCTTTAGCGATGACCTTTTGTGTCTTGCCCTCCTTGTGCAAGGTGTCGATGGTCGTCTTTTGGACAACTGTCAAGTCAGCAGTCTTCCCCATGATTGTGTAGCCTATAGAACTAGACTGAAAGACCATTTAAAGGCTTTTGCAGGTGGTTTGAGTTAATTAGCTGATTAGAGTGTGGCACCAGGGGCCATCAATTTTGAACCTTTTCACAATATTCTAATTTTCTGATATGATGAATTTGAGATTTTCATTTGTTGTCATTTGTAATCATCAAAATTAAACAAAATAAACATCTGAAATATATGAGTTTGTATGTAATGTATGAATATAATATACAAGTTTCACTTTTTAAATGGAATTACTGAAATCAATCTACTTTTTCATGATATTCTAATTTTATGACCAGCACCTGTATGTTAGACACGCAACATTTTCTATGCGCCATCAAATCTAATCATAGGCAATCGTTTGGATTTCATGAAGAGGAAAGATATTCCCCCCAAAATCTGTGGAGCATTAAAAACCTATAATAGGATGACAGTTCTGGATGTGATGAACATGATGGAATATTACAGAGATGCAAGCTTAACTGTCAAAGGCAACACTTTGGAAATGCAAATCTGAACGGCTGACTAGAATATTATCATTAAACATGAAGCAATGAGAAGAAAAACGGCATCAAACTTAAAAAAAAGGTAACTTCATCCACAGTGGATAAAGAATGACATACAGGAAGCCACTGTCACTAGCTGATCCGCTCCAGAAGCACGATCTGTCCTGCAGAAAAATAAGATTCGGATTGCCGAAAAACTACTAAAATACTAATACTAAAAATACTTATCTATATACTTAAAACATTAAAGAATGCTAAACTACATCGTAAAGAAAATATTGTAGACTTTTCTAGAGCAAATGGATACGTTTTGCATTCTCTCCGTTATATTGCGAGACGTCCATTAAGACAAAAGAATAAAAAAGTAAGAAAAATGAAGTATTGTCAACCCGGAAGTTTTTCTGTTCGCGCATGCACACGGCTGTTAGGGCCTTCAAAGCCTTCACAGATGGCCTTAAATCAATCAGAAACACTAACCTACATTCATAACCTAAACCTTCATTTTCTTGTTTCTAACTGTATTCATTTATTCCAAACAATCTGTTCTCTTAATTTTGTAGCGTTTCTCTTGCTTCCATTACATTTATATGGTGTTTATATTTTTTGTCCAATCAGATTTCAGCGTTAATGCGTTGCTATGTCAATTAAACATGCCCAGGGCCTTCAGGATCAGCAGTGCTGGCTGATATTACCTTAACTATATTAGTGAAGGAACGCTTTCTTCAAGCCGGTGTGATTTTTTGCCCTTTTTGGGCGACTTTCCAGTCGTGTGAGAATTTTCATGACCACCTCCCAATCAGGAATCATAAGCAAATTGCGTAGTTTGCAAACAAAGATTCTTCTTCTCAGATGATAACGAGATGTCTGATGTATTTCCATTGATCTGCTGTAACTCCTCCAGTTTGGGGGTCACTGCACTGAGGGCCCCCATGACCACGGGTACCACTGATGCCTTGACCTTCCAGGTTTTCTCCAGCTCTTCTCTGAGCCCCTGGTATTTCTCTAGATTCTCATGTTCCTTTTTCCTGATGTTGCAGTCACTTGGTTGCTATTTCAACCACAACGGCTTTCCTCTACTTTTTGTCCACCACCACAATGTCCAGTTGGTTTAAAATTACTGTTCGGTCTGTCTGTATCTGGAAGTCCCACAGCATCTTATTGTAGCTCGGTTGTTTTCCACCACCTTTAGAGGTGTTTCCCACTTTGACCTTGGGGTTGCCAGCCCATACTCTGCACAGATGTTCCTGTATACTATTCCAGCCATTTGGTTAGAATATATATATAGACATCAAGGAATAAGAAGTAGATTAAATTGAGGGGTTGAGGCGTATGAACCATATGGACCGCCCGCCACTGAGTTTTAATATTACCAGGTGTCTTTACACCCCAGAGCACAAAGCTGAGTTTAAAGATAACTTTATGGTTTTCAGGCTAATTGAGCCATGCTGTACACAAAAAGGGCAAAAGGGTTAAAACAGCAAGTAGTAGTTTACGGTAACTTATTAAATAAATGCTAAAGAGTTCATGAAAGTATAAAGGTTGGTGTGTTACCAAAAGTCTGACGCACAAGAAGTGAAGACAAAAGGAAATAAAAATAAAGACTGTTTGTTTTCAGCAGCAGGTTGGTGTCCCTGTGCTCCTGGAGGTACGAGCTACATGTCAGGTAAGGTCAAAACACCGGCAATAATGGAAACAGGAAAGTGGAGGAAAAAAGTTGGACTGAGGCTAAAGAGAGAGGAATGACAGACTCACACAAACCCGAAAGAAATGAAAACATCAGGGTCAGAGAAAAAGGAGCACTTGGGGCGAAGAGCAATGAAATCAGAAGGAGACAAAAGATGCCGGGCAGAAGCAGAGTCTAAACGGTGACATGATTTTTCGCCCGCTCCCACACACCCAGAAACTGTTAGCAGCAGATTTGTTTCCTATTCCTGGCTCGATCACTTCATATATACTCCTGCTCCTCTGCTCTGTCCTACTTACAAACTTTATTCCATGAGCAGAACATCTCTTTGTGATTTAAGACCGATTCACACTACGGATGAATCTAAAGCTGTTTCTTTCCACCGGGCCTGAAACGACGCGGCCTTCAGAGCTCCCTGCAGGCTGGTTTTACAGGTTCCGTCTCGCAGGATGCGACGCGTAAACAGGACTTGAAAAGAAATGATGTGTGCACAGCAGGCACTCAGATCCTCATTAAAAAGTCGTTCTGTCGGAGCAGTTATAGAGAGAAAAACTTCAGGTGTCGTTAGCTATAGAAGGTAAAAAAAACAACACTTCCCTGCTTTTTGTATTGGGACATATGCTAATGCTGCTGTGTTCGCTGGGTCATGGGTGCAACTTTATCTGCTTTAATGGTTTATTCAACAGCTTAAGCAGTTTTATTGCCTTTCTGGCTGCACAGAAACAGACAGTTCCACTTATAACTTTACAGAGCTTTAAATTTAGAAGTGTATGTATGTTTTTTAACCATCTTATTAGCATTATTTCTGTCAAATACTCATGCAAATTTAAAATATTCCAACAAAGAAAATGGGAATTAGACATTTCATCAGTTGGAGCAAAGCTTCGTTTTGCAATACGTTTAAATTACGCTCAGCTGTATGTTAATGTAAACAATTCATTACTGTGTTCTTTTTGTCAGTTTATGGTTAATATTAACAGCTGGATAGGACTCTAATTGAACGTATCACTGCTAAGGCCATAGCCACACATCTACTTCAACATAAAAACAAACACTGAGTTTATATACATATATCAAATTCTCCATAATGAGTGTTATCATTGCTTTATCCCTCCTCATGAAGTTATTCTCATCCGTCTTCTTGTCTGGATCCCACATCTAAATCTTTTAAGCCATTTGTAGCTTAATTTGCTGTTCTGATGTGTCTTTTTCCTCCGCAGTACCCACCAATCCTTTGTAATTGGTTTTAGCAGGATTTACTGTAGTTTATGCATTTAAGTGGAAGATTCAGGGTGAATTTCATTACACCAAAGGTGTTTGAACATTCTGTATTTTCTAGTACATCTCTGCTGCAGACTGGTTTTATCTATATTATATAAAGCCATTAGGAACTACATCAGCTAATACTGTTACTTTTTGTCATAATACATCAGTAATCAATAATTATTTTTCTAGTTTTCAAAATAAGTCTATCCTCCATGTACTGTAGCTGTATTAGTTACTTACATCTTATGTAGTAGAAAAAAATCAGGCAGGATATGAAAATGATGGTGTAGACTACGCTGCTGCTTTTTGAAGCAGTCTGTTAGTTTATCTCCAAGTGTCGTATGTAGTGATGTTATGAGATGATGGGAGTAGCCAAAATCGATGACGTCCAAAGCCTTGCTACCCGCCATACCTCGTGATACTTCAGGAAGTGGTTCAGCTCGCCTGGTGTAGGTACCAGATCTGCTCAGGTGGTCAGATCTGCTTATTACGTCAAAATATGGCAACTCCACTCGGACAAACTGTATTGCGCCCATTTTTTAAGGATCAAATCTCTTTTGGATTCTTAAAGCTACAGTGTGTAACTTTTAGCGACATCTAGCGGTCAGACTGCAGACTGTAGCAACATGAACATCTCCCCCCCACCGCTTCTCCCCCCCAACAGTACGGCGAGCGTTACGGGACAAAATGTCTTCCACGACGTCCGCATCACCTACCTTCTCAAGTGATGAGGTTTGTTTACATAGATAATTTTACAGATAGTATTTCATTAGTCTGTGTAGGGTATAGATTTCATGTAGACTTTAGATAATAAATATACCCGTTATTTTTTTCTACATCGTTGTGACGTTTTGGCGATCTCCGAGTCACTAGTTTATTGGCTCTGCGCTGCCGTAGCGCAAAGATGTCAGCCTCCATGGCTGCGAGACCCGCTCCTATGTAATTATAAATAACGAATTCTAAGGCAACGCAAATATTAAGGTTAAGAGGCTGAGCTCGTAGATGATGATAAATAACATAGTTATGTATAATATATTACATTTCTGACTATATCCCTGTAATTATTACACACTGTAGCTTTAACATATTATCACCTATATTTGCTTTTGTTTTACATTTCATTGGAGATCTAGTCGCTGAAAGTAGAAAACAATAATTTTCAGTCTTGAAGGAAAGTACTATGTTCTAAGACTGAGCTCTGCCATTTAACAAGATGACAAAAGTCTGGGCTTAATTTTATTCTTTTATTTATTGTTTTATTAAAACTTTATTGGTCATTAGACACTTTAACACTGCATACTGACGCTGTGTGATGTTATTATCTTTGTCTGGGCAACCACAACGTTTTACATCATGTGGCAACGTTCATACGTTCATACACACTCCGCTTTGTTTTTAAAAGATATAAATATTAAAAATGTAACCGCAGATTTCTGGGGGACAGTGATTCGCTTACATGTTAATAATGCTGGTGTACCGTAAAGAATAAATTATGAACAGTTTAGTTTGTGCCTTCAAGTCGTTGCCCATAGGAAGACATTACTTGGATATAACCTAACGGAATATCTTCAGAACGGCTCCAAATGACACAAAACTCAAATGGGTGAGTAGAACATGATGTAATAACATAAAATCAAGGGTCCAATGTAAAAAACAAAACAAAACGGCATTCCCCTTTAAATGGGAAAAAAAAACTATTGCAAAAAAATCCCAATTTATGTTACTATGCCTCATGAGGCTTCATTTCACCATCACTATTTGTACGTTAGTAGACAGCCTAATCCAGATTCTTTTTTTCCTTTTCTAAGCTTTAATAGAGGAGGTCAAGTGGAAAGTTATGTAACTGAGGAGCATTGAAAGGAATCAACCGCAGAAAAGGCCTAAATCGAACCAACCAGACGTTCACTCGGTTTTTCTGACATTTCCATACCTATCCTGGAGTCTGTCGATTTTGTCAGACTAAAGCAACCGGTAGTGGAACCGCTGATGGTTTCAAGCACCATGAAGGTTCATCCTTAAGCACGTTCCAAGTCAGAGGCAAATCAAAGGGTTGCTGGGGTCTGTTTCTTTGTATGGGTTTTGTGTTTGGCTAATCATTCGTAGTAATTCTGCTTGGAGCGAGCTCCAGGAACCAATTTTCAATTCTTGGAAGCTGAAACTCCAATTCTCTTCCTCTGTTCAGTGATGTTTTTTTTTTTTCTTTTCACAAAAATGGCTTCTTTCCCCCCTCTTTCAAACCACCTGTCATCTTTGTCCAAAATCTGAACATATTGTTCTTCTAAGGTATGTCCTTTGTTCCTTAGGGTCCAGCTGAATCTTGCCCAGAGCTGCTGGCTCTCCTGCTGCATCATGGTTTTGTGCATTTCTTGTTCGGTTTCTTCGATGTAGGAGGCTGAGGTTGCAGGCCTTTATTATGTTTTGTGTGCTTTGTCTTTGGTATGAAGCAGTTTCTGTCTAAGTTTGTTGTTTTATAGAACATCTTTCTGAGTTTCTCCAAAACTCCTGACACATACAGAAGCACAACATTTGTGCGTCTCTGTTTTCTCCTGTGTGTTTGATGCAGTGTTGTTCTTCCTGCATGTTTCCTGATCCAACAAACGTCCAGTTAGGATATTCACATGCTTCAAGGGATTTCCTGACATGTTTGGCTTTTTTCATCTCTCCTCTGTTATTGAGGGAATATTGTCAGCCCTGTAACTCATGGTTCTGATCACGGAAAGTTTGTGTCCCAGTGGGTGATGGGAGTCAAAATGGAGGTCCTGGTCTGTATATGTAGGTTTCCAGTAAACCTCCACAACATTAAAACAATGGAAGCCTGTGCACTGCTTTGGATGTCAAAATGTTTTCACAAAACGGAGCAAAGGTCACTTTTGGCTCCAATTTAACCCTGTTTTGTGGTTGATTCTGTTAAACACTACTCAGCTATATAACTTTTAAATTGACCCGCCTATATTTCCATGACCAATGTGAACAAATATTTGAACAGACACACTGAAAAAAAAAATGAAAATCTATATAGGTAATTTTTTTTCTTAAAATAAGGTAATTTGTTCTTGAATTGAGGAGATAAAAGAGACATTTTACCAATGGAACAAGACAATTTACACTTAGAATAAGAAAACACAATCGTATTGTCTTATTTCAGATGCATATCATCTAATTATCTTATTTTAAGAGTAAAAATACTAATTCCATTCACAAACTATCTCCATTACCTACTCAAATTAAAGTTAAATACATGTAATGTAAGCAACTTTTAATTATATCCAGATCCTTTTTCCAAGTGGTAGTACAAAACACAGATTTTGTGCACACTGGAAAAACAATCTAGAAAAAAGTAAACATTTCTTACATTTAGTGTATTTACCCTTAATTTGAGTAGGTAAATGAGATAGTTTGTGAATGGAATGAGTATTTTGACTCTTAAAATAAGATAATTGGATAACATGCACTTGAAATAACAAAAAGCAATTGTGTTTTCTTGTTTTAAGTGTAAATTGTTTTGTTCCATTGGCAAAATGTCGCTTTTATCTCCTCAATCAAAGAACAAATGCACTTATTTTAAGAACAACTTATCTAGATTTTAATTTTTTTTCAGTGCATTAATGAGTAACGAGTAAAAACTTTCTTCATCTCACATATATCTAAGAAATAAAAACTGTAATGAGACTGTGTTTCTCTCAATATGATTTCCTTTTCATTCCTCTTTAATTAAAGTAAAGAAAAAAGATCCTGAAGGTTTGTTTGTGGTTTCAGATAAAAATAAACCACCTCTTTTTCCAAAGAAAAAACAAGGTAAGCCCAGCAATACTCCACAGTTTCTTACAAAAGTATTTTTTTTGTAAGGTGTTCTAAAAACGAAAAAAAAAAAAAAAAAATCAAATTACATATAAATGCTATATTTTATCTCGCTCTGGAATTGGTTTAACTCGAATGACGTCTTCTGTCTAAAATTCCTCCCTGCTCAGAGTCTGCCTTACTGTAATTAATGATGACATTTGGATTAAACCACGGATCAAACATTCATCCCTCAGTGTCAGTCATAACTTCAATGGACAGTAAATTTAATAACACATAATGAAAAAAGTCACAGCTTAAGCTGCATAATATAATTCTCCAAGACGACAGCTTATATTATTACAGGATTACATTCAAAGTCTACAACTGATTAAGATTTCAATCCGCCCTCATAGAAACTTTTCACACCAAACTTTTCACCTCAGATTGTCCTGCGGTTAGAAATCTAACCAGTAGTGACGTCCACCTCTCTGCGTTTCCCATGCAGAACCCTCCAGAAACACCACCTTACCTGCCTCCTATTTGACTCCTATTGAGTGGAGGCTCTGAGGACCCAAATGCAGAGATTAGAAGGCAGAGATGAGTTTTGCTTATTTAATGAATGACTCACAGGCAACTGAGCAGAAATCCAGAATTGTATAACAATAACGAATAGAGAAAAATCCAGAATCTATGAGACATCAGGGGAAACATACATGAGTAGCCAGGAAAAGACGAGGAACCAGCACTGAGGAACTGCATAGGGAGAGTATATATGGGAGACAGAACAAAGACTGGAATAATGAGCTGATTGGGAGCAGGTGTGGAAGGAAAGCATCTAGATCAGGGGGAACCTGATCTAGATGCTTTCAGACCCAGCTGATTAAACATCATAAAGAAAATTATCAACCAGTAAAGGTCCAGAGGCATTTTTAAGAATAATCCAGAACTTCAAACAGAATTTAACACTGAAATAAAATGAGGTTTTTATGCATCCATGTTATACATTGACTTTTTAAACAAAATAATTATGTAAAAAAAAAAAATAATAATAATAAAAAAGTAATTTTTTGAAGTAGAGAACAACAATAGTTCAGTTTGGTATACAGACAATTTCCTGATTCACATATTTTATAAAACACCTGAATTGACCGTTTGTTTGTTTTTTTCTAATTTTCAATGGCTTAATGAGAGCAGTGGGCTTTAGGCCGCCCTGCAAGGCTAAAATTCAACAAAGCCAATCTCAAGCACAAATCATTTTGATTCTGTTCATGGTGGAGAATCCTGGTTCACAGCAGCAGGTTGAGCGAAACATACTTAAAAATCATCTTTGAGCGTCATTTCACTTTTCTTTCACCAGTTCACCACAGTTCTTCCAGCAGTCCACACTTTCTCTGCTCTCTTTTTCTCATCATCTTCTCCTTCTTTCCGATCGCCCGGCTTGCCACAGGTTTGCCTGCTGTGTCTAAAAGTAGCAGCAGCAGCAACCCAGACTGACAGCAGCTCATTGGATTCTTTGTATTACTTGCAGCCTGGTGTAGGACCCTAACATGCCTTTTTACCTTATTAACAGGAGAAGCGGCGCAAGTGAAATTGGACACTGTCGTCAGATAACATGCGGTAATTTATAAATCCTGCCATATTAGCCAGCAGGTGCGTCCAGATCCGGACCGTCGTCCGCTGATCTGTGACCTCTGCTCTAGAAAGAAACCAAGGGGAAAGGAAACAAACACAAGGGGGCAACAGAGAGTAACTCAAGATCAAAAACACTGCTAGAAAAAAAACTACAAATACAAAGAAACTAAAAATAAAGGGCAGAACTCTGATTCTATTGATCTATCACATAATATTCTATATTGAATAGCATTAATTTGGTTAAACTATTTTAAATGTCACAAACTTTCTTGTAATTAAATTAAATAACTGTTTTTTTTTCTTCTCACATGTCAATACAGAGAATCTGGTTCAAACCAAAAAATTTACTCTGTAAGTCCAATGGATGCCATCCTTTGACAGGTTCTTTGATTTTCTCTGCTAGATGTTGGATTTAAGAAGGTAACCTTGCTTCTTCCTAGCCTATAGGAAACAGCTTAATGTGGAATAAACTGTGTTGACAACATTAGCAACTTCATTCACTCCAGCAAGTCTCCTCCTGTTCATGTCTGTCATGGTGACAAATCCTGTGACAGCAGGGAAACTTGGAGGGAGAAGTTGGTAGCAGTCTCAGAGGGTAATCTCAGGCACTGAGGGACTTGTGTGGACATCACAGCACAAGGACATCTTCCACTGCTCTCTGAAAAGGGATGCCAGAGGGGAGCCCTGTCTGCTCCAATGTGATGGAAGGGGGTGGCTGAGCGATAGCCACAGTGTGTGACTTTCTAGAAGTGAGATTGTCCTCCAGAGGCGTTCCTCCAACGCTATAGTTGTCAAAAGTCAGCAGTATTTTTTTTTTTTTTTTATGGTTAAAATATCAGCTGTCATTACTGTGATCTGAAAATGGCCATTTATGGATAAATGTGGAAACATTTTAGACAGAAGCTCTTGTCTGTTAATGTCATTTAACAATAACTTTACTGTCATCCAATGCGGTGCTGTCATTAGGCACGTTTCCATCAACCATCAAATTGTAATTACAATAAACTACAGGTGCTTGGCTCCAGGTACTTAGAGATTCACTCCCATACAGAAAGCCCATATTCTTAACTTCAGCTTCTAAAGTATACATGTCAGATTAAATAATACTACTTATACTTCAGTGATAGAATCAAGGTGCTACTTTATTGTATCTCTTATCAGTGGTGGCCGGCCCATAGGGGGCGCTGGGGCACCGCCCTCCCTGATAAAAAGAGAGAAACGTAAAATATATTTTTAGAAATTAACTCATAAATGTCAGTTTTACTCTCTAGACTGTGTACCTATAAGCAAAACAAATTATATAAACTACATTTCCCTATCTACTGTCATTAATTTGTGGATTTCCACAGACAGACTCCTACCGTCTCTGTTCTGGGGGCTGTGATCAGACTGACCCACATTTGCAGAGAATCTGTCAATCATGTACTATTGCTAGGTGAATTTAATGGCCAATCAGCGTCTCGGAACTTTATGGTCTTGGGGCGCTGAAAATACTGCGCGTTTACAGGCTTCTGAACCCAAGCGCAGGTGCAGACAATTAGAGGGACGATGATGAACGTAACGAGCGAGATGCAGCTTCCACCAAATTCGGTGAGATCCTTATTTATCTACCCGTTTGCCAGAAGAACATCCCTGTTGTAGGATATGAACATTTCATGTCATGGTTATTGTGACTGTGATGAATCCACATCCTCTAACTTTGCGCGCCACACACACATTCCTGTTATACTGTGTTTGTGAGGACCAATTCACTCGCGCTCAGCCCAGTAGCTCCATTAACTTAAACCACACAAGCTGTTCCTGGTTACCTGCTGGCATATTGAGGGTGCACACTTAATATTTCAGTGGGGTTAGCCGTGTGTGGGTGTGTGGGGGGTGTGGGTGTGTACGTGTTTATGCTATGGGGACTTGTCGTCTTCAGTCTGGCTGCGTCTTTGCTGGTTTCAAACCCAGTTTGGTGTAATTGAATAAGTCAATGAATCTGTGTAAGATAATTAAGTTGTAAAAATTATTTGTTTTTGGATATCAATTGTTTGTGGAGGTAATATATGGACAAAACTGTTTATGAGAAGAAATCAGAAATAAGAGAGCCTGAGGTGAGGGGCTTAAACTATTTAATGAGGGCTGTGGGAAGAAAAGCGGCAATTTTTGTTTTCTGTTTCTTTGTTACATTGCTGGTAACTGGAGGGAGGCTGAGGCCCAGAGGATCTTGTACATGTTTAGTTTCTTTTGCACCCTGTTTTGAGTTTTTGAGCACAATAAATCACCAACACCAGTAACCAGGGGCGGATTTAGGAAATTTGGGGCCCTAGGCAAAGACAGGCACGGGGCCCCCTGAGAAGAAAACCCATAAAACAGACCCATTCTGCAGATAGAGAAATGTTAATAGAATAGACATCCATTATTTGTTCTAGGTTTTGTCCCTCTCTTCTTGTCCCTTTTTCCTCTCTATTTATCAGCGTTCTGATGGCATTTTAGCCAAAGGATTTTTATCAAAAACATAATTAATGTGCACAAATAAGGATTAGTTGTATTAACCATACATGGAAACAGAGTTTTATGGGGCCCCCAGGAACTTGGGCCCTAGGCAACTGCCTAGTATTGCCTAATGGTAAATCCCCCCCTGCCGGTAACCCGACTGAGCCTGGATTCTTGGAGGCCAAAGAACCCCGTCACAGTGACCCAAATCATCACTGTTACTGTTATTATATAGTAAATTAAATCATTACTGTTAAATTGTATGTATTGTCCAATTGTTTATTTGAATTCTTATTCCGGATTAGTTAGAGACATACACTAGGCTATATCAGCCCCACCAAAAATATTTTTCACCAGCCGCCACTGTCTCTTATACTTTATCCATTGATTGTGTTGTTCTTTCTACATCTCTTTGCAGGTGATGAAGCAGACTGAAGATGTTTTATTGTTGTCTCCCTTTTATCTCCACTTTCGTTCATCTTTTCTCCTTTTTTTCAGTTTTTTCCTTTTGTTCTACTAACATTGCAGTGTCCATATAATCTGTAATAATCCCTACATGAATTATAATAAAGCTATTTACATGCAAAAATCAAGCAGAACACTATGGTGATAGTCGAACTGCTCCAATTGTAAAAGTAAAATCTGTTGGACCCTTGTTTTGGCATTCACACAATTATTCTTATTGCCACATTGCCAGACACGACACTGTTGTTATTACGAAAATATGTTTGCAAAATGGAAGCACTACGATTTAGAAGAAACACTTGTGTTTGGATAAAAAATTCTTGCGCTTCAATTAGATGTTTTTTTTTTTTTTTGGTTTCCAAAATGCGATGGAAAAACTTTGAATTGTTTCAGTCAATCACATGATCTGCAGCTGGACCCGACTGCCTTGTAAAGAGACAAAGCAGAAGAACAGAAGTAGTTGGAGAACGATGGAACCTGCTAGCACTGTGGCGAAAATCTGGATATATCTCATGTTCCACTATGTTGTTTTTAAAAACGTATTCATGTGCAATTTCAGTTGTAATTGTTATTGGTCAATTGCACAGTATTTTCCATCCTTTTTATATTGTAAATAAAGACAAAGGCCTTCATTTACTGACAAACTGAACAAAAACATGGAGTAAAAGACAAAAACAACAAATAATAAACGATTGCGGATATTTTAAAAAACTGTATGAAACCAGAGTGAGCTACTGGTGTAAAAATAAAGTTAGATTATAATACTTTGCACCTTTAATCTACACCGCCCTAACAAAAATGTCAACAAAGTGTGCAAGTTTTTTCATACTGTCATGTTATCAACATAAACTGATGCAACAGATACACAACTCTTTGCTGAAAGAAAGATATGGAAAAGATCAGCAGCTAGTCTAATTCTTAATTTACAGAAACTAAATGGTTATATGGTTACATTGTTATAACAGCTTCTCACCCATGACGTCCATTTAAATCTACTTAAATTAAGACATTTCTGTGTCAAGATATGAGAGGCGGGGTCCACCCTGTTGCAAGTCCATCGCAGGCCAACACAGAGACACTCACACCTAAGGAGAATTTAGAGAAGCTAATTAACCCAACGGTCATGTTTTTGGACTGTGGGAGGAAGCGGAGTACCCAGAGAGAACCCAAGCATGCTCAGGGAGAACATGCAAACTCCATGCAGAAAGACCCCGGGCCGGGAATCGAACCCAGGACCTTCTTGCTGCAAGAACTGCTACCCACTGCGTCATTGAGCAGTCCGCTCAATGACACATATATGTATTTATTTATCCTATATTTGGATTTGGGCTATTCCTGCTTTCTTTCTTCAGACCAGTACAGCCTGCTAGCCGGGCTAATAAATGATTGCTGTAATGAATTTCCATCTCAAAATTTTCCTTACTTTATTCAGAGTTCTAAGTGACGGCAGTGACTGCTTCTAAGTCAGCATGTTTCATAACAACAATGGCTGTTATGACTGGCCTTAACTTCAAAAATGTCAAATGGCACAATTTTGTCTGTATGACAAGAGTAAGGACTGTGCAGCAGAGTAAAACTCATTAGGTAATCCATCTCTAAGGCGCTCTCCTCTTCAGGAGGGAATGGTGCCAACTCATTTTGCAGCGCAGACTCGCTGAAATAAACAGAGACGGAGGAAAATAGAACAACTGTTGCGTTTCACAAGGCCAAATCCCTGAGCGTGAGCAAACTAGATGAGCTTCAGGACACGAGTTGACATTATGTTTCATTTCAATAACAATGCCACTGTGAAGAGGGCTGCCTTGGCACTATCCCCAGAGGGAAACACACACAGCAACACAAATAATAAAAAACAACTCGTAGTCGTCTGTCAAGAATTAATGCCGTACCATTAAATCATAAAACACTTACTGAGAATCTGATGTAAAAATCCTTCAAAGATGGCAAGTTTTAATGACTTTCCTGCTTTTTTTTGTCTCATTGTCCCCATAGGAAACTGGTGTACAAACTCACACACAGTAAACTGTTAATTCTCTCTGATATTTCCTCCGCAGCCCTTTTTACAGCCTGCTTCACTGACACCACAATGCACCACTGGGACCCTTAAGAAATTATCTGCAGGCAAGATTTATTGCACACACATGCTGAAGGAATATGTTTATCATACACATTCTCTCTCCCTCTCACTTAAATCCTTACACTGTGATTCTCTCTCTTTCTCTCCCAAACACACCCAATATGGATAATGGCTTCAATCACACCTTTTTCAATAGACACACTCCCATGAATGCAGCACGGAGAGAAGCCAGGTCGTTTGTAATTAAGTTCTACATGTGCAAATCCAGTTGTGAGGCGCTGCTTATGAGATTGCCTGTGTAATGACATTGCCCCAAAAGGGGGAGACCGCTTACTTAGCATTTAAATAGGTTCTTTCCCCCACTGAAGCAGTTTATGTGCATTTGGAAAACAGACGTCGCCTTATGCAGTACTTTATTATGTGTGTAAGCCTCAGTGTGAAATGGGAAAGTGTACATTTCACTAGTGTGTGTTTATGGTGAGTGCAGGTGTGCGTGAACACATGCCTTTATGTGGCCGATCTTCTGCAGTTTAGCCGTGATTAATGTTAACATAAACAGGTGAGCAGTCGGGTTGCCAGGTTCTTTTTCCTAGAGGTTCCAGCTCCCGCTGGCTTTTTTACAATTCTCTTTTATTAGTTTTTAGCAATCAGCTACATATATGATATGATTTATACACCATCTGTTACGCACTGTGGAAAAGATCTGAAATGTTTGCAGCAAATCTCTGTCCACATTAAGAGAGAGAGATTAGATTTCCTGTTATACATTCTCTGTTAACTTCATTTTCCTAGAGATATTTATTGTTGCAAAATTTAAAAACAATCAGTTTTATGTATAAAGTCATAATGGAAGCTTGATAGATATTTAAAATTTGTAAAGGTATAGGAAATAAGAGATAAAACAAAGGAATAAAGGACACAAAAGCAAGAAAGCAAGCAAGAAAGAAAGAAAGAAACAGGGAAGGAAGGAAAGAAAGAAAGAGGGAAGGAAAGGAAGGACATTAGGAAGGAAAGATAAAAAAAGCCGGAAGAAAGGAAGGCAGAACCCAACGAGAGAGAAAATAAATGACACAAAGAAGAGAAGACTGAAAAAAATATGAAGGAGAGAAAGAAATGACAAAGAAGAGAATGAATAACAAAAGAGAAGGAAGGATTGCGGGAGGGGAGGTAGGAAAATGAAAAGGAAGAAACAAATGTAGGAGGGAGCTAAGGAGAATAGGGCACACAAGGACCTATAGAGAAAAGGAAAGAGAGGATATAAAGGACCTTTGTACAATTCATTTCTGTATCAGTTTATGTCACAGTTAGTGTTCAGGCAAACCTGAACACTAACTTCTGTTTTATCATTATGCAGATGATGATAAGGATCCATCTGAATCAGGCAAATCAATAAGGACTCTTAGATCATAGGTGGATGGACGGACAGACGGACGGGCTGATGGACGGATGGACAGACAGATCGATAGAGAGATAGTTGGATAGATATAGTATGAGATAGTATTTACTTTTAATTTTCAGCTGAAAGGACAATACGGTCATAATGGGCTTTAAAGATCTGACCAACATGCAGAGAACCACTCAGAGACCAAGGGTAAAAGTTTAACAGGTTCATTGCAGGTTAGCAAACACTGATGGAGATTGAAACTCTGTGGGGAAACAATGGTGGAACTCAGCAGACTGGTGAACCGGAACCGGAAACTCTTAGGGGGAGATCACAGTGACCAGTTCAGGAACAGTGGGAAAATAGGCTGAGGCTTGAATATTGCTGGAGAGGCACTCACTTTTGGGGGGCTCTTGGTTTATCCTTGGATCCAGTTTGTGGGGGTTTAATCCAGAGAAGAGGGAACTCATTGGAGATTGGACAGGCAGACATATGTTGGACCCAGAGGAGTAAAGGAGCGGACTGTCACTTGGTTTTCCAGAAGTGGACTTGAACGGATCATGTGGAGGTTTTCCCCTTGCTCAGTGAGACTCAGTTAATCCTTCCAGGGGTAGAAGGTCCAGGCTTATCCAGTAACACAGGAAGTCTTCCTAATACTGGCAAACACTCTGGCGTTGAGGTGGTGACAGCCCACTGCTCAAGTACTCCTCCTGGTAATGACCCAACGAGCCACAGGTGTGCAGGGAGGCCCAACAAAGACAGGGCACCGCCTGGTGGTGGAGAGGGGAAAACACAAAAAACAATCCACACAAACTGGATTCCTAACAGATACAAATACTACAGAAACTGATTTCTTGATAAACTGAAGTGCTGCTGCTGTTATTGGTCCCCATCATCCTCTGTCCTCCTGTTACCCCTCCTCCCCCTAGAGAGGAGTTGTACAGTCTGATGCTGTTTGAGACAAAGGGATTCATCAGTCTGTTGGTCCTGCACTTGGGAAGAAGCAGCCAGTCACTGATCAGGCTGTTCTGGTCACTGAAGACGATGTGCATAGGGTGATTGGCATCATTCTCAATATGTCTAGGATATTTCTACTTTTTGTAATATTTCAGAGATGGAAAAAGGACCTTCCACAAACTTTTTTGATATGGAATTTACACCAAGGTTTTTTATTTATTATCCGAGATTTAATCCCTTCCAGATGAAGCGACTGACCAATCAGCTTCCTTTTCAGAGACTCTGGTCCAAAGATTATAACTTCTGTTTTGTCTGCATTCAGGAGCAGAAAGTTAAGAGTCATCCAGGTTCTTATGTCTTCAAGACACGCCTGCAATTGATTTAATGAGTTAACTTCATCTGATTTCATAGACAGATATAGCTGAGTATCATCAGCATAACATTGGAAATTAATCCTATGCTGTCTAATAACTCTACCGATTGGGAGCATATATATAGTAAAGAGAATTGGTCCTAGCACTGATCCCTGTGGTACTCCACAGGTAACCTTTGAGCTTGAGGAAGATTTATCATTAACGTGAACAAACTGAAATCGGTCAGATAGATAAGATTTAAACCAGTCTAGTGCTGTTCCTTTAATTCCTACAAAATGTTAAAGTCTTTCTAAAAAAATATTGAGATCAATTGTATCAAATGCAGCACTGAGATCCAACAGGACGAGCACAGATACAAGTCCATTATCTGAGGCCATGAGAATATCATTAGTGACTTTCACCAGAGCTGTTTCAGTGCTATGATGAGCTCTAAAGCCAGACTGAAACTCTTCATTAAGTTCATTATGGTCGAAGTGATCACACACTTGTTTGGCAACTAGTTTCTGAAGAATTTTAGATAAGAAAGGAAGATTGGATATAGGTCTATAATTGACCAAGTCATCTGGGTCAAGATACGGTTTCTTAAGAAAAGGTTTAATTACAGCAACCTTAAAACCACCCTTAACGCCTCCATTCCTGACCCCAAACCAGGGACACATTTCTAGCTTTCTATTAATAACACTATCAATTTATTCATTTTATGAATCTTAGGAAGTAATAACAGAGAGGAGAGTCCCATTCCTGGTTTTTACACTTGATATTGTTGTTTAAATGTTAATTCGTAATATTATAATTTATTTTTTCATTTAGTAATGTATCAAATAAATGAAACCATTACTGTCCCAGATTTCTACAGTTAAATGTTCATCACATATATTTATTTTTATCTACCAGCTGGATTTTATTTCAGAAATCTGGTCACTTCATTTTAAAGACTGCTCTGAAAAAATAATAAATAAACAAGATCATGCTGAGCTGAATGAGGATTATCTGGAGTTTAGGGTTTTTAATGTATCAAGTAAAACACAAAATGCAGGATTTTACAAACTGTTTTGAAAGCAGCAAGGTTGCAAACAGAGTTTAAGCAACAAAGTTGTGTGAAAACAGGAATAGTGATTTCCCTGTAATTTCTTTGTGTTCCTGTGAACGTCTGGTCTCTGATCATGCACATCAATAGCCTTGGGGAAGGAGCCTGAACAAAACCTCCTATTCCTGAACTGTAAGCTGTGCTATTGTTTGCCAGAGGCATCAACAGTCCACTGATAGGTGGGATCACTCTCTCTCTATTATTGCCGCCCTGTTCAAGCAAAATTCCTTAGCTTGTTCTTCAACTCCTGAAAAAATACCCAGTTAATTTTTCAACTGAAACCAAACAGCCTTATTTACAGAGGTGGGAAGCAACTAGTGATATTTACTCAGTTAATTGAATACATTTTAGTAAGAAAATCAACTTTTACAAGTACTTTTATGGCAACATACTCTTTACTTTACTTGTTGAATATCTTGATAGAACATCTGTACTCCTACATTAGTAAACAGTTTGGATCCTACATCCTTTGTGAGAAACTTAATAACTAAAAAACTTGTTTAAAGAAATGTTCCAGAGAAGGACACATATTAATGTTTATCTAATTATTAGTTTTCTTTTTTTAACACAAGCTAAGATGGCCATAACTAGGTCTAGTTTTGGTTCTGTCCAAGTTTTATCTCTAAGTTTTCTTTGGTCTTATTTACATTTTTTCTTTCTAGTTATTTTTGATTGTATTGAGTTCTTAGATATTTCCTGTTTGCCGTCTTGTGTCAGTCTCCTTTTCCCTAGTTCCCTTCTAGCCTCTGTTCACACCTGCTCCCAATCTGCTAATTAGCCTGGTCTTTGTTTCTGGTGGTGGTGGACCTACTGGTCTTTGTTTCTGGTGGTGGTGGACCTACTGGTCTTTGTTTCTGGTGGTGGTGGACCTACTGGTCTTTGTTTCTCTCTCCCATATATTCTCCTGCTATTCAGTAGTGATGGTGAGATGAAGCCTCATGAGGCATTGAACCATTTGGCCAAATTGCTTAATTGATCCACACAGTTCATAAAGCTTTTTGTGAACATGTCACCACCTACTGGTGAAAAGCAGAACTACAGTTTGTAATATAACCGATTAAAAAAAAAATAAACATTTGGTCTGTATAATAAAATCTATAGATTTTTGTGTATGTCTTAGAAGAGAAAAATAATTTTAGGTACACTATTTTTGCCATTTTTGTGAAATAAGCTCAAGCAGACAGTGAAAATGTTTGTGCAAATTGGGCAATGATGAGCAAAATGAAAGGTGTTAGTTATTTAAACATAATAGTTTTTCCACAGTTTGCGGTTTTAATCCGGTTGGAAGTTATGTGGTAAACCAATCTTTTGGTTAAACCCACCAATCTATATTTATACTAGGGCAACAAACGCAAATTAGCCACACTAGCCAAATTACTAGAAGTGTTTCATCAAAACTTTAAAAGTCTGGAGACAGATTGGAAGTCCATCTCCTACAGCTAACTCCACCAAGTAGGTAACATATCAACACAAAGCAATACTAATTAGAACCGTTACATCTATGATCAGTGGCTTGCTCAGACTTTGATCGTTACATTGTTTAATCTTACCAAACTAGTTTTAACCAACTAGATTGGTTGGGTGAAAAAAAAAAAACCAATAGAGCATTGGACAGAACATTTTAAAAGATGAAAAAGTTGTTTTTTTTTTATCTTAAATGCAAAATGTTTATACATTTTTTTTTTACATTGTGACATAATTACTGCTTTGAGTAGGTTGCTCTGTCAGCTAAAGGTAGGTATTAGACTCTCTATACTCCAGTTAACAATTAATCGATCACTAAGTTAGTTGACGATTATTTCAATAACTGATTAATCAGGATTAACGCAATTAATTGTTTCAGCTTCTAGTTAAGAGGTCAAGCTACTATACAGAAAGGAGAACATGTTGTAACTGGAGGCATTGGTCAGTAAGTCTTACGATAGAAACTTATCAACCTTGTTGGTTTGAAAATGTTTTTACTCTTATTTAAGCGAAAGAATGAGGAAGTAGTTTTACTCCTATTTGAATAAAATCGCTGGGTACTCTACTCACCTCAGAGGGTTGACAGCGAACTCATTTTGAATGACTGCTACTGTAGGTGATTATATACCTCAGTTAAACTGTTAATTGAGTTAACATTAGTTTAAGTTTGTTCTCCAGGTGTTTTATTTACTTTCCATTTGTCCATTTGTCATGTTTTGTCATGTTTTTATCTTTACTTGCCTTTCCTTGCCTGTTTCTGTTTTGCTTCTATTTTATTATTTAATTCATATCAAGCAGTTTGAAAGGTCGGTTTGCTATGTTTTGCTGTCAGTCAGTCCTCCAGCAATAAAGCTGTTTCTTTTTACCAAAGTAGCATTTCTGATGCCTTTCCATTCAGAGGGCAAATTGATATTAGGGGTGTGAGTTTCTTAGTGTACTGGTGAGAAAGGAAGATATATATTAATATGGAATGTTACGGCGTATCGCAGAACCGCAGTAGAGATTGACCTGTGCAAGTTTTTTAAGGACGATTATTTTGAAAACAGGATGACGTCCTTATAAAAACATGCGTATCTGCCTAAATTTAAATGAAAGTCAAAATACTCAATTAGATTTAATAATTGTATCTGTTCATTGTTGTCAAACCATACCTGCATGTAACATCAGGTCGTCTAGTGGTGAGAACTCAAAGTCTCAATTTAAAAAATAAAGAAACATTTATTAGAAAACAAAACATTAACAGTAGGTAGAAGGAGAAGGAGAGGCAGTCTATGCTCTAAAGTCACGGCTGCTGAATATTCTAATGAATCGGTAAAACCCATAAAAGTATCGGCTGATATCGATACAAGTCAAACGCTAATAATTAGGGATGCACGATATAATCGGCCCCCTATCGGTATCGGCCTGTATTGGCCTTAAAACTGAATATGGGACATCGGCCACCCACCGATATTTAACTCGATATTTGATCAGCTTCGTTATGCTACGAAATCCCCCGAAAATTCACGACATTTAGCCAAATTTTTATATGTTGATATATTGACGCGGTATCGATCTATTTTACTAACAAAATCTCACAAGAATTTGCAAAATATCACGAGAGTTTGTAACAGAACGATGAACTTTCACGAGATTTTGAAAGTAAAATAGATCGATACCACGTTTTTAAAAATCTATTTGATATCAGCATATGAAAATATATTTGAGTATATTATTTTTCAAAGTGTCAGAAATGGATAATAAAACTGCTATTTTCAATGACTACTTATTTTTGTCCAGCTTTAACATCAGTATCGATATCGGTTATCGGCTACATGAGTTTTAAAATATTGGCATATCGGATATCGGCCAAAATCCCAATATCGTGCATCCCTACTAATAATAGTATTTACCATCCATGAGTCAGTCTAACTCTATCTATTGTAAGGATCTGGAAATTATATTTTAATGCCTAATAATTACCGCTAAGTAGATAGCAAATAGAACTGTTTAGCACATCAGGGCACATTAAATGTGTTTGGCATCATGTTAATGGCCTGATATAGCAGAGGCCTAATTAACAAATGTAGCGTATCAGCTTCCTGGTATTCTATAAATGCTTCATACATCCAGTCTGCTGTCAGTTTTACCTTTTTAGTGGAACCTTAAATAATTCACATTTAATTAGGCATGAAACTTTGCTCTTGTTATTTGATTCAAAAACAGAGCTAACCCATTTGTTCATTCACTTTCATGTTAACATGAATTATTGAGACTTTCCCCCATTTGTTAAATACTGAGGAGGTGATTGCACAGGCTGCCATTCTAATGCAGTTCTCCAACATGGTGGAAACACCACCTGCTTCTTCTAACAATCTCTGGTCCACTGAGTCAAAGTGGCATTCTGGGAAATTTGCTAAAAAGAAACATCAAACTATAACAAAAGAACAAACATTAGTAGAACTTAAACCTATTGAAATAACTTACAAGTTAAAAGTACGTGCTGGAAACAGCAATGTTACATTTAAAACTTTTATTTTTTGATCAGACCTAAATTATTGTCCTTTTTTAACAATTTTTCAGCTTTTCACCTCTGAAAAAAGTTTGCTGTTGTTGTTTTTTTTAACAGGTGTGGTTAGTTTAACATTGCCTGGGGGGCTGTGGTGTTCCATCACTCAAAGCTGGCAGTAATACATTTGGATTAAGTATATAAGGTTTTCTCTTTTAAGTCTAATCTATGTATTTTGGTTGTTAAGTGTTACCTTTAAATGAGATGAAACAAAATTGCTGCTCCATAATGATATTTTCCTAAAACCCTCCAGCTTTTGCATTCTGAACAAACCTTCAAGTTAAAGAGGCCAATAAAGACCATTGTTCAGGATCATAATTTATGTCCTGCATTGATTTTAGACCTTCTGTATCATCTACAGAAATCCAGCATTGGCAAACAAAAAGAAGAGACCCCATTGTAGCGGGAAAACAGACAATAGAGTCTCATAGCTTCATCCTGACTCTGGCACCGTCGGAGTCACCAGAACTGATGCCAGAGGGAAGTCGCTGGCCAACGAAGACGTGCAGCTCAGCATCACAATCTTCCAGCTGCAGCCGATGCACAAAGCTTAGCCTAAACGATGTCATTCTCTCACCTCTGCCCTGAAAGGCTCGTTTAAAGCAAGCCAGTTTTTAGGTCATTATAGGGTCATCGTAAGGAAAGGTTCAAATCTCATAAACGTCCATAAAATTCATTAAAACATTTTCTTTTTCAATTTAGTCCAGTGTGACTAGAAATCTGTTGTCTCACTCCTCTTTCTTTCTTTTTTTTTTTTTTGCTTCTAAAGCCATGGCTGCAATGAAGCAAAGCTGACTGAGATTAATGGAGAGCAAGAGGATGGTGGAGGAGGGAAAGAAAAGAGACTAGAGAGCATGACACAAGGGGATGCAGGAAGGAGCCTTGCTTGTTGCTTATTTTCTCTGGCCAATATTGCACACAAGGTTTCTACTTTTTTTGTTGTTTTTCTACACTGAGGGGGAAAAAAAATCTTTCCCCGGAGACAGAAAGGTTAACCTGTCGTTTTAAAGCCTCCATGCACAAACACACGTGTAAACACACAGGGTCAGCTCACTTTCACTGTCTGGGAGGAGATTTGGAGCCAGCTGGAAAAATTGTTGGTATATGAAACTAATTCACATCCCTGTTCAAATGTCGGGTCTTTGTGCTGTAAGCAGGCATGAGCACAAATACATAAAAATGTATTTCAAAATAAAATACCAAATACCCACCTTAAAAATGTTTCAAAATCAAATACTGTATTTTTGCATTTTCAAAAAAACTGCAAAATCCCTTCACCTTACACTCTCTGGAAAAACATCAAAGTAACAAAGCAAGCAATGTAACTGAAACTTGTAAAATATTACTGAAATTGTATTGGTAATGCTTTACATTGCTGCATTACTGTAGCCTAATTAAATTACCCTTTTTACTTCTTTACTCCCAACACTGATAGTGTGTATGCTACATACAGTCAACATCGGAACATTATTTAGGTACAATGAGATAATGAGATATAAAAGTCCTTTGTAGGCTATAGGCTGATTACATGAAACAAAAGGAAACAGTGTAACGTAGTAATAACTTTAAAAACGTGATTCTTAGAATGTTCACTGGTGAAATCAACGACAGTGAAACTAACACAGAGAGTTAGTTAGCAGCGAACATTCAAAAGTTAAAGTTACGAACACTGAACGTTACTCTGAACAGGAACATGCATTAAAAAGAGTGATTCATGGTTGAGAATAAATGAGTTACTGAAATAAACGAGGTGAATTTAGTTGCTCACCTTGTTTTGAAAGAACTTCCTTGTCTGGACAAAGTACCAAGTAAAATATACCTGACTCAATCTAATATGCTCTACCGTGCGTTTTGTGTTGATTGTGCGATGTGCCCATAGCAAGTGTGAAATGGTGCCAAAATTCCCTAGTGGCCAGGAGCGGTATGACAGGAACCTGACGGCGAAGAAGCCACAGACACTATTTCATGCTATATAGATTGTTAGATTTAATCCCACACTGTGTATCAGAAAGTATTTTACAGTATTTTGAAAATACAAAATACACAACACTGAAGTATTTTGATACAACATAGGAAGGCATTTCACATCATCTCAATAAAATACAGATTACAAAATAATATTTTGTATTTGAAATACGTATTTCACATACTTGTATTAGAAATACTGCCCATTTACCGTTATAACGGGACACTGGCGAGTCGTTTGACCCTCGTAGACACGCGTCACTGAGATATTCCCACAGCCACTAAAAGCCAATTGTTCCCGCGTTTAAACGGACAGCGGGAAAGGAGTATAAGCTAAACTAAAGAAGAAATTTAAATATATTACCTGCAAAGAATAAATATCTTGTATCAGAAATTCAAATCCTAGAAAAGGTTTGATTCTAACCAAACTATATTTAGCATGTGTTGAATTTTTATATCCACTTTATTTTCTAACTATGAGACATTCAAACAAAATATTTCACAAAACCTAAAGGAGAAAATACAAAATATATGAAACGTAAATCTGGGTTTAAAGTGAATATTTCCAACAGATGTTATGCTGGATTACTGTATCACCACACACAGTCAAATATGATTTCTGCATAATAAAGAGACCAACATTGGCAGTTAACAGGCAGGGTTATGTCATACCCACTGGCTTTACTTGCTGCTATGTTGATTTAAAGCTTTTTAAACTGGTAATGACATGTTTAATCCCTGATGATTTAGATAGAGCTGCAGCAGGCTTTGATCAGACACAAGCCTCAGCACCTCTCGCCGCCTACCATACGGTCTCCCTGCAAGCTGGGCTTCACCCTCAGAGAAAGTCTCTGCTGCCATGTGAGAAAGTTCATGGAAAATGACAGTCTGGCAAAAGTATTCACACCCCTGGAAGATTGAAATGTGCCACAAAGTTAAGAGAAGTACTGGAATGATCTCCTAACTGGAGTTCTTTAATGTCCTGTTTGGCATTTTATCCACATTTCTAAAGGAATTTCAAAGGCTTTCACTAATGAGTTTGATTTATTAGTAAAAAAAGAAAAAAAAACACTTTATTTGTTAGTTTTACTTTTAAGGTCACAGATTTTCTGTCGTTCTGTGTTTTATTTGGTTTCATACTTTTTCCTCCAGATTCCACATCCTCTGTGCTCGCTCGAGTCCATTTCCATTCCAAGATGGTTCAGACTGGAACAGCGTTTGGAGCACAGTATAAACGTTGGTGTTCACTGGAGCTGAAGCTAAAGAATGTCAGATGTGGCTGCTAAGCTGATGAAGTCCTTTAAAATAGTAACGCTAGCGAAAGCAATGCTGTTCTTACCTCTGCAGTCATTATAGCTCAATATTAATTATCCAGGTTTTTTCTTTATTTTAGTAGTGATGTGGGAAAAAAATCAATCTCCTATTCATTTCCTTTTCAATAAATTGCTTTATGAGGGATGAGTTTCATTCATTGTGGCCTCAGAGTCGTCTAAGGGAGAGAGTTAGTTTATTCTAGTAGGAAGTGTTTGGGATAAAAATATTGGTTCTCATAACAAGCTAGATTGTTTCTCGTGGATTATTTCATAACATTTCATGTTGTTAACTTTCTGTACATGTTCAGGGTAACGGTATGTGGAGACCTTCACAGCGTTTCTGCAGGGCTTAAATTGGTGAGACAAAGTTTGTCAAACCGAAGAAGGGCTGGACATCCTGCCATCTTCTTCTCTTTCCTTTGCAAAGAAAATAAAATGCAGACTAACTGAAATCTATCAATCTCTGTTTAATTAACTGCACTGTGACCTAGTTAAAACAGCCAATACCCCTGGAAGAATGTCTTTCATAGAGGGGGCTAACATTAGGGTGTAGTATAGTCTATATTCCACCAATCAGGGACTCTTCTGCAGACAGTCTTTAATAATTGCAATTAATTCAATTTAATTCACAACACATGTCATCTCAAGGCACTTTACAGTTCACCTTTTAACCAATTTTGTAAGTTCAAAGCTTTTAACCAATCTAACTGTAGAATCCAGTTGAATTGTCTCTGTAAAGTGCCGTGAGATGAAATGTGATGTGAATTGGCGCCCTATAAATAAACAGAACTGATTTGAAGACACCAGGAAACATTAGTTAACAACCCATAGCTTGTTGCTAGTGCTGCTAACGCTACATGCACATTAACACGCGTAGGTCAACATCTGGTGCGTAACATTGCTAGAAGAAAAAAGGGTGTGAAAAGGTGGTCAAAATTACAATTTTTTTGTTTTGTTTTTGTTTTGCTTGTTTGTTCATTTATCCAAAAAAAAAATAATGAATATGAATTTAAAGACAAATTTAGAAGAACTTTTTAAAAACAATGTCATTATTCCTTTAAATCTCCTATAAATATATTTTCAATTAAAGGGACACTATGCAACATTTTTCAGTTAATTAATGTGTTCCATAACGTTATGGATGACTAAATGATTCATTTCAGGTTGAACAAAGGTATTCTCGGCCGCCCTGGTGGTCTGTGGGGGAAATACTGCACTTGCAACTGCAGGAGCACCGACCCGCACCCACAGGCTCAGAAGTCTCGTGAGACTCAGTCTTGCTTTACGGCGAGAACTGCTACACGCCCCAGTTAAAAGCATTCTCGTTGCTAGCACAGTGGCAATCTTTGTGCAGTTATGCTACGTTCACACCGGACGCAGCAAAAGCAGCAAAATCGCATCTGCTGCTTCATTTTTGCTGCTTGTACCAGTTAGTACTGACGCGCGGCTGAAGCAGCTTTGCTGCTCTGGCTGCAAAAGTGTGTCTGAGGCGCGTTGGGCGGAGCTTCACTATCCTTTCTCTGCCTTGCAGCTATATTTGCTGTGATCAGTGGGAATAAAGTAGTTTTAATATGTGTTTAAGTGAGAAAATACACCTGAAAACATAATCAGTGCAGTCAGTTCATTCAGATTATTATCCTGCCTTCAATATTTTTTCTGTCAGAGCCGCTCAGACCCCCACATACCAGGGATGCGCCGACAGTATGGATCCCTTCATCAGCAGCGGTTCACCGCGGCAGCTGGTAGGTGTTTTTCATCTAAATAATCCAAACTGCATATTCTGCCGGCAGATTTCTGCATTTTAAGTTAATTTAGGCGTCAATAAACTGTTTAAGAGCAGTGATCATCAGCGCTGTGTCTCTCTCCCTGCGTTAAACGCACCCGACGTGCTGCTGCAGCCGCTCAGACGTGCTGCGCCTGCAGCTCAAAACGCGCCGCGGGACCTTTGCATGTAAACTCGCTGCTTCTGTCGCGCCAGCTACATCCAGTGTGAACGCAGCGTTAGTCATTCGCTGCTAAGCTCAAAACAACCGCGCCTGGCTTGACGGAGAAACCAGGAGAACAGCTGAGCATATTTACGACAGTGCACTTTTACTTTCGCCCTCTGGAGGGAGCCTCACTGGAAAATCAACACCGGTTGCATAGTGTACCTTTAAGGAGAAAAAGTGTTTTCTCTTTAAATATACTCTATCTTATGGAAGCCAATTACTACCACTGGGAAGTAATAAAATAACCAACAATATGTCATAATTATGAGATTTAAACACATATTAATGACATTTATAGTCATAATTATAACATTTAAAGTCATAACTTTCACTTTCAAAGTCAGCATCAGGATATTTAAAGTTTTAACTCTTGAGATTAAAAGTTAATAATTATGAAGAGACCAGGAAACAATAGTTAACAACCCATGGCTTATTGCTAATGCTGCTAACGCTACATGCACATTAACACGCATAGGTCAACATCTGGTGCGTATCCTCACTAGAAATAAATAGGGGGATGGAAATGGGTAGGAATGATCTCTATTAAATTATTCTGCTAAAAATAATTAAATGGGAATTATAGACACTTTCAGAATGATCGTATATCTAAATACCAGATTATGATTCCACCATCCTTCAGTCTCTGAAATGATTTACCCAGCGAGGTAGAATCAGCAGATAAACGTGTTGAAGCAGTTCTGCGGGACGCTGATCTTTACCGTATTACAGCTGCTGTTTTAGCAGACTGGGGCTGTGCTGTTTCTGCTGTGTACACTACTGCTCTATTTGATCAGAATCCATAGGGATTGCTCTGTCAGACCACGTTAAGTCAACTAAGAGGCTACACACACTACTAGATGTGCTGAGAGGGAATGGGCCGCTCACAGAGAGGAACAGGAAGAGGCATGTGGAGCAGCAGGATAAGATTGAAGTATGAAACCGTCCTTCTTTGCTGTATGTTTATTTTATTTCACTCTCAAATGTAGCAGCCAGAGTTTATATTCATCTGAACTGAGACATTTGACAGAAATGCAGGGTTTCAGTGCAGAGGGAAAGAATACAGAGTGAGTCATGGAAACGAAGGAGGAGAGGAGGAAGGGTAGAAACCAAACATGAGGAAATGTGAGCAGAGTCCCAAATCTGTAAAATGATGCTACTGTTTGCCTAAAGAAAGCCCCTATTGCTTTTATATTTTAATCACAATATCACACATCTTCCTTTGAAGTCATTAGCCTCCAATGAAGCAGGACTTAAAGGTACAGTGGAGGATTTTCGCAAATTTCTAAAAAGACTTGCCCTGTGCACTTAATAAAAAAAAATTCACATGCACCTGAGCTGCAACGTCTAATAAACGCATGTGAGAGCATGCAGGAGCCCCATTTCTCCTCGTGCACGCTCTGTTTAAAAGTTGCTGTTTGCATCGCTCATACAAGCTTACTTTCCAAAAGAAGATTTGCAATTTTTCCACTATGTCAGACTCAGTACCGGTAAGTGCAAATGGGGACGAGCCATAGGACGACCTTACGTAAACATCACCACTATGACTGATAATTAGGAGGACCACTTATTTTGATCATCCACCCAGAGAAAGAACATCCTCCAGTATACCTTAAAAGTAAATAAGATGAATCTTTCTCTGAAACTGAAGCAATGTTTGTGGAAGCATATTTTTCCTTGGCCTAATTGTGAGATAAAATATTCTGAGTGTGCCTTTTCTCTGCCTAAATAGGGGTGATTGGTTAGAAGCCTTGTACCAGTCTGTATGCTGGAGTTAAGTAATGGAGTCAAGAGTAGGGGTGACAGAAAGCAGTCACCTCCCTACTAGACCAGGGTGAAGGGAGGGTAGTGAGAGATACTAATGAGTTCACACAGCCTCCTTCATGCTGTGAACAGGAGACCTGTTCTGGTGTTTATCTGGCTAAAATTTAAGTCCTAATGAATTGAAGTGTTTTTTTTTTCTTGGGAATAACCAAATGTTGGTGTGTGAGAAAGTTCTTTATGTAGGGGGAGGATAGTTCTAAGGGAGAGAGTGAGTATTGGGAGTTACTGTATTAATGTATGTACTGAGCTTTGCCCCGTCAGATACTATCTCTCTGTCTGAGGATGTTAAATAACTTGAACCTTATTTCTTGCAACAAATGCCTCAACTTCCTCACTCCACACATTCTACAACCTTCAGTCAAGCATCCCCCATCATGACTGTCATACCTTCAAGATGCCATTTAATACATATTTTTGTCTCTAAGTAATTTCTGTGTGGAAAATCATCAGCTCCAGCTGGTTTTTCATTCACAACCTGCAAAAAAATCTCCAGTTTCATTGCTTTTGATCACTTGATATTTAGCCAGAAATGAACCTGGCTTCAACAGTAGTTTGCACAGCGAGTGAAAGGCTCTGTCATCGAACCTGGTGGTCGGTTTCACCTCAACATTTTACAGAGCGAGTGGAGCTGGAGTGAATGAACTGAATGCAGGGAATAATTTATTAAAACAAGTTAATTTGCCCTTGATTTGAAAGGAAAAAATAGATGATCTGCCAGTGGAATATAGACTAGATATTACACACTTGAAATAGGATAACAGTTTTTTATTCTTATTTTAAACAAATTGTCTTATTCAAATGGAAAATAGTCTCACCTACCTGCTCAACTCAAGGGAAAATACACTTATCTTAAGACATTTTCACTTCCTTAGTTTGCTTTTTGCATCCGGTCCCCTTTTAACCATCTACTGTCCATTAATCTGTGAACCGGTCCTGCAGTCAGATCTGTGATCAGAAGTCATTCAGTCGATGTTTTAATGTTAGTGCTGTTTGGTTTAAGGCAGAATCCCTCCAGGCTCAGTTTGACCCTGTAAATCAGGGGGAACCAATTAAAAATCATCGAGGTCCGAATACAGAAAATCAGCACCCAGTAAAGGTCCAGAGCCATTTTTTATTATAATCTGTTTCTTTAAACACAATCTATCACTGATATAGAAAGCAGGTTTTTATGCATCTATGTTATACATTTTAAAATATGAAAAAAGTGCTTTTTGATGTAGAGAACAACAATCGTTCAGTTTGGAATAAAGAGAATTTCCTGATTCGCATATTTTATAAAACACCTGAACTGACCAATTATTTTATTTTCTGTCTTAATGTTGGCAGTGGGCTTTATGCTGCCCTGCAAGGCTTTAAACCTGGGTTTGAATGGAGACAAAGCCATTCTAAAGCACATATCAAGGAGCTCATTTTGAGTCTGGATCCATATTTATTTTAGTTTCTGTTCATGGTGGAGAATCCTGCTTCACAGCAGCAGGTTGAGCCAAACATCCTCTAAATGTTCAGGATCATCTTTGAGCACCATTTCACTTTTCTTTCAACAGTTCACCACAGTTCTTCCAGCAGTCCACACTTTCTCTGCTCTCTTTTTCTCATCATCTTCTCCTTTCCCGTCGCCCGGCTTGCCACAGGTTTGCCTGCTGTGTCTAAAAGTAGCAGCAGCAGCAGCAACCCAGACTGACAGCAGCCTATTGGCTAATATGTATCACCTGCCGCCTGGTGCCGGACGCTCTGGAGAGCTTTACCGTATTAACAGGAGAAGCGGCGCAAGGGAAGTTAGACACTGTCGTCGGACAACATGCAGTAATTTATAAATGTTTTAAGTGAGGTTGGGACCAGATTTGCCAGCATGTGGGTCCAGATCCAGACCACAGTCCACTAATCCGTGACCTCTGCTGTAAATCAAAGCATGTAAAGCTTGACTTATTGTAAAAAGACAACATATATAAGGAATGGGGTTGATTTAACCAACGCAGGATGGTTTATGTCTGCAGTACCTCATCACCAGGAATGCAGAAATATTATAAATAAAAGGCAACAGAAATACTTTATAGACCTGAAAGGACTGATGCTTCACAAAATGTGCCTTTTTTCCCTCTTATGTTTAGACACACATCAACCCGAGCAGCGAGACAGGAAGCAGAATAACAGATCCTTTGTCAATCAAATTTATCTTGATTTTCTATGCTGCTTAATGGTAAATAACCACTTGGGTTATTCTGAGCGGTCTGTGCTAAATGTTGTGGCTACTAAAGCACATCTGATTGACAAGCATCACATTAAAGCCTAACGCTGGATTCACCCACACAACTACTGACTGAACAGCCATGAGTGATAGCAACCAGATTAAGTCTTGGTTTTATATCAACGTCTTGATATCTGACAGTTTTTTTTGTTTTGTTTTCCAGGAGCAGATGTAAAATAAGGCACAGTTTACGGCTCAGTATTGATGAATGAAGAGGAGGCTGAGACAATGAACGCTGGGGAAGCAAGTTGGACGATGAAAAGGAGCAGATTGGGATAAACATCTTGATACACTATATTGCCAAAAGTATTTGCTCACCTGCCTTGACTCACATATGAGCTTAAGTGACATCCCGTTCCTAATCCATAGGGTTCAATATGACGTCGGTCCACCCTTTGCAGCTAGAACAGCTTCAACTCTTCTGGGAAGGCTGTCCACAAGGTTTAGGAGTGTGTTTATGGGAATTTTTGACCATTCTTCCAGAAGCGCATTTGTGAGGTTGCACACTGATGTTGGACGAGAAGGCCTGGCTCTCAGTCTCCGCTCTAATTCATCCCAAAGGTGTTCTATCGGGTTGAGGTCAGGACTCTGTGCAGGCCAGTCAAGTTCATCCACACCAGACTCTGTCATCCATGTCTTTATGGACCTTGCTTTGTGCACTGGTGCACAGTCATGTTGGAAGAGGAAGGGGCCAGCTCCAAACTGTTCCCACAAAGTTGGGAGCATGGAATTGTCCAAAATGTCTTGGGATGCTGAAGCATTCAGAGTTCCTTTCACTGGAACTAAGGGGCCAAGCCCAGCTCCTGAAAAACAACCCCACACCATAATCCCCCCTCCAACAAACTTTACACTTGGCACAATGCAGTCAGACAAGTACCGTTCTCCTGGCAACCGCCAAACCCAGACCCGTCCATCAGATTGCCAGATGGAGAAGCGCGATTCGTCACTCCAGAGAACGCGTCTCCACTGCTCTAGAGTCCAGTGGCGGCGTGCTTTACACCACCGCATCCGACGCTTTGCATTGCACTTGGTGATGTATGGCTTGGATGCAGCTGCTCGACCATGGAAACCCATTCCATGAAGCTCTCTGCGCACTGTTCTTGAGCTAATCTGAAGGCCACATGAAGTTTGGAGGTCTGTAGTGATTGACTCTGCAGAAAGTTGGCGACCTCTTCGCACTATGCGCGTCAGCATCCGCTGACCCCGCTCCGTCAGTTTACGTGGCCTACCACTTCGTGGCTGAGTTGCTGTCGTTCCCAAACACTTCCATTTTCTTATAATACAGCTGACAGTTGACTGTGGAATATTTAGGAGCGAGGAAATTTCACGACTGGATTTGTTTTCAGAGGTGGCATCCTATCACAGTTCCACGCTGGAATTCACTGAGCTCCTGAGAGCGACCCATTCTTTCACAAATGTTTGTAAAAACGGTCTGCATGCCTAGGTGCTTGAATTTATACACCTGTGGCCATGGAAGTGATTGGAACACCTGATTCCAATAATTTGGATGGGTGAGCAAATACTTTTGGCAATATAGTGTATCTGCTTATCTAAGAGGATGATTCTGATTTATTCCTATCAACTCTCCCCAAATGTGGCTAAAAAAATGTAAAGTTGGAAGCAGTTATTAGTGGCCAACCATCATTGACAAATCATGTGTGATCTGTTTAGTTGAGGGTTAAAGGGAAGTTTGGACAAATATCCATTAATGAAAACCTCCAATAGAAACTTTAAAATGAATCTCTTTTTAAAACAAACAAAACCTGGAATGTCAGTCAGTGACAATCACTGCAATCATCGACTAATGTATATTAAAATACTGGATATAATCTGGATTATTAATTATTGTCCAGTCCAAGTCATTGCTACAACTTTATAGAAAATGATATATATTTTTAATGAATTCATTTACAGAATATAGAGTAAATGTTTTTGCATTATTGTTGCAAGCAAAGAGTAAGTTTTGTAAATGAAAATATCAAAAAAGAAAGGAAGAAAACTGCTTAATACAAAGGTTGTAAAAGGTTTTTGGTTTTTGTCATTATACTTTCAAATTTTAGTTTTTAAATCTTTATTTTTTTCACAGATTCAGATTCTGTTTCTCAAATCCAATTTTCTCTTTCATTTCAGAAGTGGGGGATCAAGTATTTTTAAATATAACTAAGTTCACTGTGCTTGACCATCCAATCAGAGACGCGATTCAGTGGCGCATCAGATGTTTGTGAAGTGAGCTTCTCAGGAGTGACAGCGGTGACAGCCAATCACACAAGAAAAGATGGAGGGCCAATCAGGAGCTTTCTGGCGGGCAAAACTAAGGGAGGTGGGCTTCAGTTTGGGCTGCTGTTGTCCGTTTGGTCCTAGTGCTCGACTAATGTCCATGTTCTGTAGCATAACATTGTTTTAGGACAGTAAAACGTGCAGGGGACCAGAGTGGACGTTTGAAAAGTGCAGAGGACGTGTCCCCGTCGAAGCTGTGGATCAATTAAAACATTGATGCCAACATCCAGCCAACCAATAGAAATATGTTTTTGCTATTTATTCCAGAGGGGAGGCACCTTTAAAAGTGAGGATAATTTGATTTAGAAAGAATACAGCTTATTTAAAACTCAACCTTGAAAACACAAATAGATAAATGTATGAGAAAGCGGCAAAGCTACTCTTAAAAAATCTTTTTAAATGTCCATTTATAAAATGTGTTCTCAACAATAATGGAGGCGATTAAGCTTTTGAGCAAACTACTGGCTGGGAGGAGTTGAACTTGTAACCTCTAAATGCTCTCCTATGGCTCAATTTGTTTGTCTCAGCATTTTGCGTTCCTTCCCAACCTTCCTGCAAGTATTTGGTCCAGTTTTATCGACCGAATAAAGCAGGACTAATAAAAACCCCAAACAGCCAATCTATGCTGAAGAATTAAAGCATCGTAAAGCTTTGACCTGAACATGAACAGGAAGCAGAATGACTTCAGATCAACCGGTTGAGATGTAAACATCAGTAAAATTATTGTTAGAGCTACAGATAGAGCCTAGTGGGGGGTTTTCAGTCTGCTAACCCCTACCAGCAAAAAACTGTCTAGAAATAAGTAAAAAATTCTCAAATTAAGTGTATTTAACCTTAATTTGAGTTGGTTAATGAGATGATTTGCAAATGGAATGAGTATTTTTACTCTTAAAATAAGAGAATTAGATAATTTGCACTTAAAATAAGACAATGAAATATTTTTTTTCTTATTTTAAATGTAAATTGTCTTGTTCCATTCCCAAAGTGTCTCACTTACCTCCTCAATTCAAGAAAAAAAATGACTTTTTCAGATTTTAATTTTTTGCAGTGAGCTGCCATGTCTTCTTTTCTCCAAACCTCATCAACAGCCAATAGCCTCCAGGAGTCTCCTTTATAAGCTGCCTCTTCACGGTCAAGTGTCTGCTTTCCAACCGCACCCTTCACAGCCATGGATCACCACCTACTGTACTCCATATAGTTAAAACCATAAACTGACCCATTTAATTGGTCTGAAAATGTTTACCTTTGATATTTTTATTTCATTTGCATTTTGCTTATTGTCTGACGGTCACCAACCTTCTAAGTGTGCAGAATCCAAATGAGCTTAGTTGCATTGTGCTCCTTACAGGCATTGTACTGGCCAGGACACATCAGCACTAATGTGTGTTTCTAAATGACTGGGGCTGAATTCCCCTTGGATGCGCCACCGCTGAACTCCCACTAACGGCATGCACACACCGACCCCACAGACACAGGCGCATGATGGTAAATGCATAATGTGGGATTATATATTATAGTTGTGGTAGTGTTGCCCAGCAGCGCTGGTTACCCCTGAAATATATATTTTTTTAATATGTAAAACATACCAAATAGTAAAGCAAATGCAATAGGATGTCATTAAACAGCCTGAACTTCAAAGGCCAGAGGAAGGACATAATGTGTATTAGGGGAATCATCCTGTTTGTTGAAACTATCTGCAAAGAGGTAGAAATGTGCAGCAAATGGCGAAATGAGCTGCAAACACACGTATGATGCAAACTCCAAAATGTACAGACAGAAAAAAAAGCAACAGAAAAAGAAAATTGATGCAAATATCCATCCATTTTCCATCATGCTTATCCCAAGCAGGGTCGCTGGTGCCTATCTCCAGCTGTCTATGAGTTAGAGGCGGGGTCCACCCTGGACAGGTCGCCAGTCCATCGCAGGGCAACACAGAGGACAGCCAACCATTCACACACACACTCACACCTAAGGAGGATTTAGAGAAGCCAATTAACCTAACAATCATGTTTTTGGACTGTAGGAGGAAGCTGGAGTACCCAGAGAGAACCCATGCATGCTCAGGGAGAACATGCAAACTCCATGTAGAAAGACCCCGGGTCTGAAATCAAAGCTAGAACCTTCTTGCTGCAGGGCAGCAGTGCTACCCTCTGCGCCACTGAGCAGCCCATGCTAAAAACAATCAATTAAATCTCTTGAATTTAGTTTATAACTAATAAAATGCTGCAGAATTAAAGTGTGCATCTGATTCCTTCATTCAATGTTCTTAAAATAATGAAGCCTGAAAGTGCAAAGTTGCCTCTATGAGGTCTTACTGCAGAGCTCCTGATTCAGGCTGTTTAAGCTTTTTAACATATTTTGTTTTAATTATTTTATTAAAGAAACTGCGGAATCTAGTCAGTTTTAACACAGTTTATTCTGTTCAGCCAGGATTCAAAGTAAACGAAGCTCTGGCTTGCAGGACAGGTGGTTTTCCTTTAGGTGATGGCTTTAGATAAAACTAACATGATGTTCCCACTAAGATCTCCTAGATTCTCACTAAAAACAAAACTAAGCTGGACACAAAGGTAGATCTTACAAACAGTATAGTTTAAGGTCATTCTGGCACGTAGCCATCACTCAACCTAATAATCGTACTCTGATCTCCTGTGTCAGCCGGGCTGCATGATGCTGACTATAAGCAAGACTCTGAAGCACTGAATCCCGGTGAGCTGTGGGGCTCAAATCTGAGCAATGGCTGACAATGATAAGAACCGACCCAGAGGCGACGTAGGAGCTCAATCACAAAGTGGGTTACAAGATGTAGAAGCAGCAGAGGGGTTGATAGAGCTAGTTCAAACAGAGCTGCATTCTAGATGCATTTTGCTGATGGCTATGTGCAGAAGAGAATCGCTCTGAAAGCTGGAAGACAACTTTTTCCACATAAATACTGGCTTTTATGTCTTTGTGCTTCTGTCTGTTCATTTTCCAGCACATAGATAGAAACTGTTCCCACCGGAGTGTTGCTGCCGGCAGAGTGGAGTACTCACACACTAAACTTTAAAGCTGTAAATGTTTATATGATAATCTGTTTAAAATGACGTTAACATTTAATATATGTAAGGCATTGAAGATCCCTTCAGTTACTTTAGTTATATTCTTACTATGATGCTGCTGCATTTCCTTTTCCTCAAAGTCTCAGTCTAACCAAATCCTGTGGTTCAGTAAATTGTAAACTTTGTTTGCTGTTACAGAGCTTTACATAGAAATCTATTGAGCTGGAAGTGTTAAGAATTGTATTTTATTGATGTGTTCACTTTATTTTCCCCCAACTTAAACATGAAAAACAAACAGATTTTAATTTCTCCAAAACTATAAGGAAATCAGGTGTATCAAATCATAATCGATATGTATCGAAATAAATCAATTGAATCAATGATGTCATGATTGTTTGTCATTTGAACCGGCAAAGAGGCAAAACCTGAGGTTCTTATTTTGTCTGTGGGGGTCGAGCCCAAAGGACAAAACGGCTGGAACTAACCGATCTGCACTGATATCACCATCCTTACATCACCTTATTTCCACAACCACAAATACATATTTCACATTATCTGCCATTGCATTGTGCCACTACATTGGGATGGCCTGTAAATTACTTTCTTCCTTTACTGTAAACATTTACAATTGCTTTTATTTTAAAATAAAATTACAAAACGAAAATATAATAGCAGTTGTTACATGTAACCTTGTTAGGTTATGTTACATATTAGTTGTTGTTACACATTACTTGCTTTACATGTAATACTGATACATGTAACATTGTTAAAAGGTGTTACATGTTTTTGCAAGTAAAATTATTACATGGTGTTAAATGTTACATTCTAAACAGATGTTGTTACCTGTTGTAACATGTTGTTACATGTAATATGTTATAGACTTATCCTACTTTTCAGCATGTTCTAGTAGTGCTTACAGAAGGTGCATTTATTGATCAGGAAAAAAAACGGGTTTCTTGAGTTTCTAACCAATAACTGGTAGAGCCTGATTAAGGAGAAAACCAATTGTTTTTGGTCACTAGTTCGTTTATCTGTGCATCATAAACCCTCCATATAACCCACCTATTAAAAGTTCCCCCAAAGACTAATTCAAATACAAAAAATACATATTTTTAAAAGGGGTTGTTTGGAAAACTAATATATTAAAGTCCAATTAAGGAATAAATTTAAAGCCACCTGAAGACCTTCCTCTTCTAGACAGTCTCACTAAAGTCTGCTCCCTGTTTTTCTATGATGCATATATATGCAGTTATCCTTTCAGGTTGAATTCGCTTTGCTCATCCTGCTATAAAGCCACTGGGGAAGTTTCTTTGCTATGACACAAATATAAAGACTCTTTGATCTTTTTTAGCATGCATGACATCAAATTACCCTGGAGTTTCAAAGAAATGTTAAGATCCCTGCATTGTATGACATCACTTTGATCAAAGTTGCTCTTTGAAAATTCCCACACACACAAGTCATAATAAGATCATGCATGCAACGCTGCATACAGCTAATCAGATAGCACCAACATCCTGTTGAATAACCAAATAGATCCAGAGAATCCAGAAATCTAACTTCATTCAACTCTTTTAGAGTTGGCAAAAAAGTAAAATTCTTATGCACCTTTCCTGTATTTTGATATAATATTGATCAAAAACTATTTTTTTTAGCCCTTGTGTAGGTTTTTGTTTTATCCTGGATTTGTTACCAGTCATATTCTTAGTCTTATGACCTGGAAAATGTATTTGTATCCGTTATGAGTAGCTTAAGATGAGCAACAACGTAAAAAAAAGTCACGCTTTCTGAGTGTAACAATCAAAACAATATAACACTGGTTTTAAAAAGGGTTCAAGATGTCCCAGATTAAACATCCTACCTTCCATCTGCCATCTTGAAATTGTTTAAGTGTTTAGGATTGGTTTACATAGATTACCTCATTACCTCAGGAACATTAATGAGAGCTACATCCGTATATTCCAAATAAATCATTAAAGATGGACTAGATTCTCCTAAAAGCCCTTACTAATAAATATACCCACATATTTACACACCTGATTTGTCTAAATTATAGGTACAGCGGATATTCTTCTTTCAGTTCAGGTTTCATGGTCATCTTATGTCTTGGTTGGTCCACAGACTTTGCTGCGTATGAAGACTACCAGTGTTTATGTATCCAGTTGGCTACAGTTGCAGCTAATCTGCTTTAACTGGGTGCAGACATGTTCACAAGTCATTTTTTGCAAGTCCAAGTCAAGTCTCAAGTCTTGAGAAGGCAATTATCAATTAATCGCACAGTAAATTCTAATCACTTGATTAATTGAAAAAAGGTCAATAATTTTTTCTGCTTGCTTGTTTCTCCTTGTGTTTTCATCTCCGTCACTGAGACGCTATAGCTTAAAGGTTAGTATTATATCTATGGAATCATCATTATCTTGAACTGGTAAATCAAAAATACAATTAAAAAAAGCACACGCAAATTTTTTTCCAGCTAAATTTTGCATCTTTATTTTTTTTCTTTCAAAAACAACAATTTTCTTACAGTATTTATCTGACATGTGTGGTAACAACTTTTTCTAGTTTTAGGAGTAAATGTCTGCTCTTTTATTTTTAAGTGAAAATGAGGACTGTGGAAAAAAAAATCACAATCCTGCCTTTTATTAATACATATGAGGTTAGCAACTACAACAGATAAAGAAAAACCCTAAATAAATACCAGGACAATAACAATACTTTTATAAAAGAAACATTGTGGCAATAACTTTTTGTAACTTAATGCCCTGGAACAGACAGAACCGACTTGGCGGGCAGTATTTTAAATTCAATTCAGTTTATTTATTCAGCGCCAATTCACAACATTATTCACAACATATTTCTCCTCTACGACTGCCATGAAGTTTTTAAAGCTTGGCTTGTCGATCATGCATGCATGCGCACGGGCGCGCGGGAATATACGTCATGTAGCGTTGCGTCAGTGACGTCAGTGCTATGTGACAGTTTGACAGCCACTCTGCTGTTTTTATTTTTTTTTTTACCTCTGCTGTGTGCGGGTAAGGCGAGCGGCGATCAGTCAAGTTAGTAAAACAAAAAACACTTTAAAATAAAATATTGTTCACAAGTCAGAAATCACGAGTCTCAGTCGAGTCTGAAGTCCTTCAAATGCAAGTCTAAGTCGAGTCTGAAGTCATTAAATATGCAACTTAAGTGCGACTCGAGTACGAGTCACAAACTCGAGTCCCCATCTCTGACTGGGTGCTTTGAAAATGGCTGACTCAAAAAAAAGAACAGAAAAAACTGTCATACATGTTTATGAGAAGAAAAGGAAGACCTCAGGTTTAGTTATTATTCATCTCTAATTACATAAAGAACTCCTAGATGTCTTACAGTCACATAACTATGCCTTCAATGCCATAAAACTTCCAAACTAGCCCTGAAAACAGCATCAATTCTGTAACTGCCATCTTTAACGTTAGGATATCTTTGTGGTTAGTTGTAGTTAATATATATAAACAACTAAAATGTTGATTGAGAACACAACTCTGGCGCAATAATAAAAATAATCCTCTAAAATACAACTTGCCTAATAATTCTGCATACAGTGTATTCTACAAAGTAGGGGAGACCGGGGCTAGTTGTCACACTTTTTACATTCATATAAAAATATTGGAATCAGAACACCTTATATAAAAAACATATGTATCAGATGAAAGGCCAAAGTCTCAGGTATATATTTTGTATTCAGGTCATTTTTTTATCTTATTACTGTGCAGAGTTATAAGTGATCTAATGGAGATTGTCACTATGTGACAAGTTGCCCCTCCACAGGGTAAGTTGTCACATTATATGGGGTAAGATGTCACACTGGGTTTTGCAACCAATACAATAATGGCAAAAATTCATTTTGTTGTTATTTTTTTTATGTTACGCGAACAAATGACAATAAATCACTTTTACTGCTTATGAAATAAAATGCAACAAGCATTACAAAACTTTAACTGGTGCATGAACAAAAGGAAATTTCACGAGTCAGACTCCTCAACTCAGCTGCAGTTTGGGCATAGCCTATGTAGGTTGAATTGGCAGGAGCACATGCATCTTATGAAATAACATGAAATAAAATGAAATATTATGAAAGATTGATTATAAAATATTGATTATAAAACTGATTCTGGGACAAAGGAAAACCCAAAAAACCCTGAATTTATTAGTCACAATCCTCATCTGAGTTACAGTTTTGGCATATGTAGACTGAATTGCCAGGTGTGCATTCTTCATGTGCCCATCCTTTGCATATGTGACAATTTACCCCAAAATGACTGTGACAAGTTGCCCCAAATGACCATGTTAGCTAATTATTGCACTAGCTTAACGTTAGGCTAAATCACAACAATGATTGAGGTATGACTGTATGCCTTAATATCTACTTTAACAAGTCCATATGTTTAACTGCAAGAATTCTTATCTGAATGAAGGTTATTTAAAAATAATATAAAGTTAATATTTTTTACTTTGGGTAGTGGAAAATGGTCAATTGGTGCTCATCTCAACTTACAACGTCTTGTCCTCTTTTTACTCAGTCCGTGAGACCTGACCATGCAAAGGAAGAAAACTAATATTCCACTTTTTAGTTGCGTCCCCTGGTGGAGAAGATAATTGCAATGTGACAACTTTCCGTGTGACAACTAGCCCCGGTCTCCCCTACTTCATAACACAGTATATAGATGAATCTTATCTTATAAAAAAAGAACATGTGGTTCACATGTGAGGAATCTGTGATCACAAGTTCCACATGTGATCAGAAGTTTAATGAAGTATGGAATACATGAACAACATGACGGATCAGATGTGGAAATGTGACCCACAGGATGGGAATCACATGTAAAATTCAGGAGGTGTGTTTTTCTAAGGGGTGTTTACTCTTTATTAATCACCTGCCGTCTCTTACAAACAAAAATGATTCTGTTTTGCTGATGAAAGTCAGAGTTTGTTAGATTAAATTAGACCGCAGGAGTATTTTATATAATCAGTTCACTACTGATACACGTCCTGCTCACTGTATTAGATAAAACTCTACAAATCCTTGTTAACACAACCAGTAAGCTGATACGGTGGTAATAACTCCAGGCATCGCAGACATGGTGAAGACACGTTTCTGAAGTTCAAAGTGAGCAACAGAATGAGGGGAAAAGGGGATGTAGGTGACTTTGATCATGACATGGTTGCTGGTGCCAGACGGTGCATCACAGGCTGCTGATGCTGCTGATCACTCGGGTTCACAGAAAACCTTCCAAACAAAGTAGAAATGCACTGAATGACATTACCAGTTATTAAAACCAGTGCTTTAAGACTGCCCAACATGTCCGACATTGAACAAGAGGGGCTACAGATGTTCTCCAATCAGATGCATAAAGTTTTAACTGTTTAACATTTGTGTTTAACTTACAAACTTTGTGCTTCTGAAACAGCAGCAGTTGTGTTTCTTCTGAATGCTTTTTTTAAAGGGCTGGTTATCCTCCTGCAGCAGTGTGTCGCAGTGAGCTTGTAACAATGCTCCAACTAGTGCTAACTGGCTGCTTAAGTGAAACTTGTCGCTCTCACCTTGAGATTATCTGATCATGTTTCTATCTAGACATGGTAGCTTCTACATTCCTGGGAGCTCTAGAGGAGTTTCAACCAAAGAAACGTGCAGAATGAAAGCAACACATCATTTAAACAGGTCAAGAGTCCAAAAGTTTAGCATAAGGCACCTACCTGACTGCTTTGATTAATTAGTATTATAAGTGAAATAAAAGTAAATTACAAACATAGCAGATGCGTCATGATCTTGGTGCTGATGGATTTCTTAATGCTCATTTCATTCAGCTGTCTAACTCTGCCCTGTTTCTCATCACTGCTCATTTGATCCACCTCCTCTGCTTCTATTTGAACTGATTGGTCCCAGCCATCAGTGCCAGATTATTCTTGACCTTTGGTGAGTTTTTCTAACGTTACTAATAGTGTTCTGATTGCCTAATACTGACCCGTTTCTCTCTTCCGACTTTTGAGCCTGCCAGGGTTCCTACAGCAAAAGGCAAGTTAAATTCAAGACTTTTTAAGACTTTTTAATGCCACTTGAAATAAAAATGTAAGACCAAATTCACAAGAAACAAGAAAAACCTGCTTGCAACAACTTAACCCAAAGGTTTATTATAACATAAACCACTGCACTAATGTTTCACATTTTGAAAAGCTTCCCATACAGGAAAAAAGCTAAAAACACACAAATGACAGATATATTTTAACAATTATTTAACTGAATTCACAAACTTTGTTTTAGCAGGGAACAAAACAAATCAGTTTTAAAGCCACAACATAACCAGTGCTAAGTCTTTATTTCAGCTATTTTTCTTTGTATCGTTTTCTTAGTATGTTTGATTTGGTGATAAGTGGAGGCGTTGCAGAGACAAGGGTGGAACTAAACCGAACAAAAACTGTTTCTCAGTAACTCGAATTTGACGCTTTGTGAAGATTTGTGTTTCGTGCTTCCGTTGCGACTCCACTGCCTTAATTCTCATCGTTCCGAGCTTGGATCGCTTCTTGCACAAAATCCACTGTGACTCACGTATGTTCCCTGGTTTTAGCCGTGGAGAAAACTCTTGGCTGGAGACAATTTTGGTTACATTTACACTTGCTCAAATTTTCCAGACAAAAAGTTAATGGCGCATCTCCCAAATGTCCCGGCCGCAACAACGCTTTTATTGGTTCCGCTATCAGGACGGAACCAATAATGCCGAGCCGTTATTTTTTTTAAATAAAAAAAAAGGTCAATTAAAATGTTTTATTTAGATTACAAAAATAAATGGTAATAAAAATGATTCTATTTATGATGTTTTAAAAATTAAGACCTACGATAGACTGATTTAAGACATTTTAATACCAATTAAGGCCTTAGTTTTATTTTGAAAAATTCAATGCCTTTTAAGACTTTTTAAGGACCCGCGGAAACCCTGGCCTGCATACCCCTGTTCCGATCTGTTTGCCTGACCTGTCTTCAGATTCTATTAGATTCTGCTGTGGACTGAACCTGAATCTGCCTCTTGACTTGGCAGGATAATCCCTCTGGATTATCCTGCCTTCCTCCGTCACCCGCTGCTGCAGATTTGCAAACCATCTGTTGTTGCTTTAATAAACGCTTTTTAAGTTATCCCACTGTCCATCTTGCCTAAATGTTGGGTCCCTCTGTTCTGAGTCATTTCAAGATGTTTAATTTGGATTAAACCAATGACAGACAAAATGTATTTCTACAGAAACGTGTTTCTGTATGACGGAGGTCTTCAACAGGGGGTCCGCGACCCCTAGGGGGTCCATGGAGGTACTGCATGGGGGTCACGAAAGTTTTGGTTGGTTAGACTTTTTGTTTATATTCCCCCTGCAATTTTTTCTACTAATCGAAATGTCTTTAAATCCACATTAACATGAATTAAACTCACTGTAGTAAACACATAAATGGAGGCAGAAGATGTCTTTCAGTCATCAATGCACACATTCAGCGACACACACGAGCTCTTTCAAGCTGGGCATTCATTCATTAAACCTGTCCTGTCAACTAGGAATCAGAATCAGAAAAATGTTATAATCCCAGGGTGAAATTACTTTCATTACATTACTCCATCTGTAATAGAGTGACTATAGGACCAGTTTGATAGAACACAATTTCATACAATATATATAATTAGGGGGTCCCCGCTCCATCTCACCATCAGTTTGGGGTCCTTGGCCTGGAAAACATTGAAGACCCCTGCTCTATGATGTTTAGGTCATGTTCTCCTGAAGGTCATGCAGAACGATGAGAGTTAACAGTTTATTTTAAAGGTTGAAGCAAACTGCCAGAAGTTTCTATGAGGAGTTTGTGGTCGCAGTCGGTAAAATGAACACATTTGGTCGAATCATGCGGTGCGATTCTCTGTGAGAGGCTTCATGGGTGGTCAACCATCAGGAAGTAACACCGTGGAGCCTGGGTGTCCCTGGAGGAGCCTGAGTCTTCACTAGCAGTTAGGTAACCACTCAGAATGAGGCTATGTTGGAAATCACCTGAGATTTGTGAGGATTTCCAGGAAACAGTTTGATGATGTTAAAAATATCCAAGGATTAAAATTAATACTGGTAATGTTAAAATCATCCTGCCTTTATTTTTCTCTCCTTCTCAACCCTGATCATCCCAGGCGGGATCTCCCTCATATTTTTCCTGTGACTCCGTTTCCCATCATCTCTTCCACAATTTATGGATCTTTCCACATTCTAACTGCATCTATATTTATTTCCTTTCCTTCTTCAAAACTTACACCACCCCTCCTCTCTCCACGATTTCTTTTGTCTATTGGTCTCTTTTGTTTTTCTTGCATGTAAAGAAGTATTTTATGAACAATTATTTCCTTTTCTAGAACTAAATGTTGCAGATAGCAGCTTTGGAGGTAACTGCTCGGCTCTTTTAAGCTGGATTTCACTTACTGTGCAAGAATTTGATATATCGCATGAGCACCGAGGGACAAAATGAATTTGTTTTACCACGGAGCAATTACACTGCAATAAGCAGCAGCAAGTCCCACTACGCTACGCTCCTCCTCTCAACTTCATTCTCCATCTTTCCTTTCTTTTTCTTCTCTTTTCTTTGTCTTTCTTCTTGCAGTTAAACCATTTTCCCGTATTATTTCTGATATTCTTATGAATTTACTGGATTATCTCGAGCCATCTCTAAAATCTGCACATCATTCTCTTATTCTAGTTGTTTTATCCACATCTTCCCACTGTTTCCACCAAAACAAGCATCCGGTAGTTTTTTCAGGGATGTCTTCAGCGCAGCTGGGGATTGGTGCTGCCCTGGTGCAGTCTTGGGCGTTGCGAGGCTATCTATCATTTAGCCGCTGGGGTCCCATCAACTATTTCCTAACAAAACAGCGGAGTCTGGTTGTGAGCCTTCGACATGTTATGGATGCCTTTAGGACGGGTCATTACTGTAGACGTCCAGAGAGAGATTTCTCATTCAGGCCTCTTGGATTATTTCACTGATTGTTTGCAAAATGTCTGGAGTTTTATGATCTTAGTGGCCTCAAAGGATTTGTTTAGATTTTTATGATAAGTCATTCTTCTGCCTTGGATTGAGAAAGAGTCATAATCTTTGCTACTTTAGTTTTGATTTTTTGCAGTATTTGTATCCTGCCCCCTTGTTCCCTAAACTACAATCATGCACCGGGTTGGGTACCTGTGGATATCCAGCGGGTATCCGTGCAAAATGTACATCTACGGGTAAAAAAAACAACATATTATTTCATGGCTGCAGGCACAAGTATAAATGAACAAAGTCTGGTTTTCACAGAGTTACAGCATGAATGAAACATATTTATATTTTCTCATTTATTAAATCTACATCTTAAAACATAAGATTCAAGAATATCCAGATAATATTTTTTAAAGCAATCAGTCAAACCTTCTTACTTCAATCAATTTACAGCCGTTAGTCTGTGAGCGCAGTGTGCGCTGGATGTGCGCGCAGTGAGCGCTGGATGTGCGCGCAGTGTGCGCTGGATGTGAGCGTGAGGCTATGTTCCTTTCTCCCACTGTCATTATAAACGGCTGTGTGTTCACTTTGTGATCAAACGTGGTGAATTAAATTGCAGCGAATGAAATTGTGCGGATTGAACTCACCTGGTTCAGCGGCCGGGCAGAACAAACACCTGACATAGAGATGAAATGTTGGCTCCAGATCCTACATCTCTATTAATCAGCCATCAGTTCACATTGAGTCACTTTTCTTCTTTAGATTCATTCAGTTTCTAATCAGCCACCTTTGCCTCATCCAGTGAATAACTTGGCAGCTTAGCTCGTCCTCTCAGTTGGCCAGCGCTTAGTTAGATTCTCCCTATCCACAACAGAAGGCTTTCCTTGGAGTCCTCTAACAATGTATTCCACCCGGATCTTAGTTTTAGTAAGTTTAACAGATTTACAAGCCAGGTCTCTGATATTTCTACAGCTGAACATTTATTGGTTGTGTTTTTTCAAAGACTGGTACATTTAAAGCAATTAACAGATAATGACAAACAAACAGGTCTCAAACTGTCTCACAGTAAAGTGTTCACACTCGTTCTGATCCCCGTACAAAACCAATGTAATTATCAAACCTGTTAATCTTCTATAATCCAAATGACCAGAATCTGTTCTCTCTGTGTTTGCAGCTGAGTTTGGTTCTTCTTGTTGTCGGTTTGTCGTCTCTTTTAGGCTGAACCGTTTCCTCACACATAACGCCATTTATTTTCAGCACAAAGAGCATAAAAAGTTTATTATTCAGCCAGTTATGATTGATTAACTATGCTGATAATTCAATAACCCTCTGAAAGAATTACACTCACAGGGCTCGATGTTAACCATCGCCCGATCTTCCGGGGAAAGTCGTTTTATTGTCGGGGGAGTACAAATTTTATTGCATTTGCCCGCGGGGCAAGTGCAATGATCGAAAAAAAAATTATTTATCACTCAAAATTACTTTAAAATCACTGACATTTGATGAAAACGACCCGGAAGCGTTGCCGGCACCATATTTGTTGTTTTGTACACATTCTCGCATGATTTGAAAAAGTCGGGTGATTTCCCGCCACATGGCGTGATTTCTGTCTGGGAATTGACGTGAATCAGAAACATTTTTTTCGACTTGGCAGGCTAAAAATCATCGGACTGGGACCCAGTGGTGGATCCTTCTACCTCCACCACAAAGTGTTTTTATAGTTTCTAGTTTGTATTTAGTTCCAGATTTAGTTTATTTATTTAGATCAATATCATTAATAGTCTGAATGGTTTAACTCACACTTGTTACTTTCTTTGAAGTTGTACAAATGCAGATCAGATCAGAAAGAACTGAGGGGGGGGATTATGTTTAAGTTGACCTTAATATTCACCTATTATTTGTGCTAAGCTAAAGAGATGTTTTATTTGTTTAATATGTTTTAGTTTTGTATGGATTTTTTTGATTTATTGCTTTTCTGTTATATTGTGTCGCCCTCATGTGGCAAGTTTAGGCTATTGCACCCTTATTTAAAGCTTTTTCAGTCGGTCGGTTTTTTTGGTTTGAGTTACTGTTCAGTTGACCTCAGTTAAGTCGGGCCATGTTATTTATTATTTAAGCTGTTTTGTATTGCCTTTGAGCCTTTGTTAATTATTTCTGACATTATTAAATGAAAGTTTTCAATTTTTGAACACCTTTTGTTTGGTGCCTCACACCCTTCTTCCCACTGGATCCCCGCTCTTTTTCACCCTCATGTTCCTCCATTGTCGCACAAACTTGCCCCTTGTGTTTTTCCACTTCCCCACCGCCTATCTAGACCCACAGCTACGTAGTTCCTGATTGTCTCTCTTGTATTGTGGCGTGGAATAACATAGCGCAGACCATATGCTATGTTGGGCATAAATCAAAAATATCTGCATGATACTCGCGAAAAGCTTACTGCGACACACTGCTGCTGGAGTATAACCAGCCCTTAAGAGGCGTAGTCGGGGCTGACATTGGTTTTAAGGAACACTTTTATTCATCAGAGTCAAAGATGATGAGGGTAAAAATCCTAGAAGAAAACCTCCTATAGCAATTCTAGATTTTCTCGAAGGGACTTTGCCTTCATCTATGTTTCTGTACATGGATCTAATCACATTATCTTTACTGTTTCTGTTTTTATTCCTGCTTGTTCCCAGAACTGCACCCCCCCTATTATAAATGGCTGCTGTTGGTCAGTGTGACACTCTGCTGCCGGTTCATCCACACTCAGATCTATACCACGCCGCTCCTGCATCATAAATCCACACACCCACAAACCAGCAGCCTTCTCGGCCTTCTTGTGTTCTGACAATTGATGTGCACCTTGTTGCTAAACGGCTGAGATAATTAAACCCTGCGCTTCCCTCCCCCTTTGTTTATGAGTGTGTTGAAGTCTGTGTGAATACAGACACACACAGAAGACGGAGACACCAACCACTCTGTCTCTCTGCCTCCTCTTCAGCGCGATGCTAACACTATAAATCCTCACTCTTTGTCACCCAACACTGGCACATGCACTCACACACAACTTGTCTTCCTCTGTGGATGCTCACAGGGAGGGGGGGGAGAGAGAGAGAGCACCTGCTGGTGCAGTAAAGCTCTCGCACAAACGGCGTCTGTGTTCCGGATGACTTGAACAAATGGGAAAATTATACAGTGCGGCCTAAACAGGAGCCGTTCAGCACAAGGTGCATCAACCTGCCTCTGCTGCTGAAGGGGATTCTGGAACAGGAGTTAAGAACGAGTCATTCAGACACATTTTCAGGAGAGGTTGAGGAGCAGAGTTAGAGAAAAGTCAATCAGAATAAACAAAAAAATGGCTACAGAGTCTAAATCACGTCACAGTCTCTGCATCAAACTGACCATATCAATACGGGTTTTTTTGCACCATGTTTTTTTTCCTCCAATTTTTACAGCTGATCCCTGCTGCACTTTAAGAAATGGAAATGTCATGAGAGCTGTACAAAGCAAAATCTCGTTTTCTATACACTCTGTGTATATAAAATGATAATAAAGTTTGACTAAGTCTAAGTCTAAAGGGATGCTGGATCAGTGATATCAGCTAGTTTTCATTATATAGAAACCTTTAAACCAATCTGACTGGACGATCTGAGTCAGTCTGATTGAATCGTTTCTATAAAGGAGATGATGTGTGTTTTGAATTGGAGCCATGGAAATAAGCTGAGCATATTAATACTCAGCTGTGCTGCTGCCATCAATATATATATATAGATGTTGGAGATCGGCCTGTTTTTCCAGTGTAGTCCTGTTTCTCTGACTGTGACTGGCTGGATGTGCTCTCTTCATCCTCTGACATGGGAGCTGGCTCAGAGCTCGTCTGCCTGGCTGTGTGTTTCCTGGACGGGGTCGCCTTTTAAGGCTGCTTTCTGTATCTCTGCTTCTGTCTCCTTGAACCCCAGTCGGCCTCAGCAGATGGCCGCTCACACTGAGCCTGGTTCTGCTGGAGGTTTCTTCCTGTTAAAAGTGAGTTTTTCCTCTCCACTGTCACAACAAGCATGCTTGGTGTGAAGGATTACTGAAGACTCAATGAGTCGACCACACAGTCAGTTTGACTGTATGATCTGGTTGAATCGTCTCTGACATGTTGTGAATTGGCGCTATATAAATAAACTGACCTGAAACTGAACTATTAATATCTCTGTCAGTCCCGACACTAAAGCATTTCTAGATTGGGTATAGGTGAAATGGGCGACATCTAATATACATTCAGACATGTCATACTTGCCTTTAGAGAGGAATTTATTGCTAGAGCCAAACCATTATGGGATTTTGAAGCCCAATATCGATATTAAAAATATAATATTCGATATATATCAGCCAGAATATTAAAAACATGGACATTCATGGGATACACACTGTCAAATTATAGTCCATAATATTCAAGACAAGCAAAACAGAAAATAGAACTATAGAATTAAAATAAGCAACTTTAATTTGAGCAGTGTCAACATAAGACCATGTATATTTATTTCTGTGGTGCTGATTTAGATTTTACCTGAAATCTGGGGTGATTTCCTCCTTACTGGAGCTGGAGCCCTGACTAACTTAAACCCTGCAGATGCTGCATCCAACAGCTGCTACATCCTACATGAAGTGGCTCCCCACCTGACTGCTCCCCTCTGCCTGGGAAATCAATATATATACATTTACTGTATTTTGCTAATTACATTTCACTTCAACAGATCAGCATTTAAAATGAAAACAAGTGGCTGCTTACAGCTGAAAGTGAAAACGCACTGGTTAATGAGAGGATTTTGTATCTGGTTCATTTTTAATAGAGTAATTCACAAAAACACCTCAGAAATATAAATTTGTCATATTTATAAGCTTGAAAGTGAAGTTGAAGTTTTCTAGAAGTGGTTTTGCCTCTCATGCAAAAGGCTTCTTCAGTTCTAAATAATGGTGAGGAGCACTGAGATCAATATACTGTAGGTCTAACAAAGAATTAGGGAAAACAACAACCATCAACCCCCCTGGTGACCTCAATGGTCAGTCCAGTAGCAGGGATCAGAGCCACATTTTGTTCCCCTCAATCCTCTGTTTCAGCTTCAGAGCAGAAAAAAAAAGTCTGCATGACATATTGAGGATCAAAAACTAACCCATAGTGGGAGGTTCCCCTTCCAGGATTAAAAATGACCATAAACATACAGCAGGTACATCTGTTTATTACATACAGACATTATTATGTCTACGGATGTCCCACTCATAGTCCAAACCTATAAGAGATTTTGCACAACTTAAAGACTGCTCCTCACTGCTGCTGCCCATCTATCAACTTTAGACCTGTCTGGCAAAGAATGATAGATCAGATTCTTCTTATCAGGATACAATTGCTGCTGTAGCTTTAAAAAAATGTAAAACTGACTTTTTAGGAGGTGAGATTACAAATACTTTCAAAATGCATTGAGTAGTTTTGGCCTAGTGCAGGGGTCGGCAACCCAAACTGATCAAAGAGCCATATTGCACCAAAAAAACAAAAAATAAATCAGTCTGGAGCCGCAAAAATGTAAAAGTCTTCTATCAGCCTTGTTTGCCAACGGGCTCTAAGTGTGTAAGACTACTATAGAAAAGGACAATGTGGGCTTAAATACACTGCTCAAAAAAAATTAAAGGAACAATTTAAAAACACATCAGATCTCAATGGGGAATAAAATCCTGCTGTTTATTTCTACTGATATGGACTGGGTGATGTGTTAGGAACCAAAGGATGCCACATCATTTGATGGAAATGAAAAGTATCAACCTACAGAGGGCTGAATTCAAAGACCCCAAAAATTACAGTGAAACAATTATGTGGCAGGCTAGTTCATTTTGCTGAAATTTCATTGCAGCAACTCAAAAATGTATTCAGTAATTTCCTTGGCCCCCCACGTGCGTGTATGCATGCCTGACAACGTTGGATCGTGTTCCTAATGAGACGACGGATGGTATCTCCTCACAGATCTGGACCAGGGCATCACTGAGCTCCTGGACAGTCTGAGGTGCAACCTGGCGGCATCAGATGGATGGAAACATAATGTCCCAGAGGTGTTCTGCTGGATTTAAGTCAGGCCAGTGTGGGGGTCAATCAATCGTATCAATTCCTTCATCCTCCAGGAACCTCCTGCATACTCTCGCCACATGAGGGTCAGGCAGTGAGCACAGGGCCCACTAGCGGACGTCGGGCCCTCAGGCCATCCTGGTGAAGTCTGTTTCTGATTGTTTGGTCAGAGACATTCACACCAGTAGCCTGCTGGAGGTCATTTTGTAGGGCTCTCGCAGTGCTCCTCCTGCTCCTTCTTGCACAAGGAGGAGCAGGAGGAGCAGACACCGGTCCTGCTGATGGGTTGTAGACCTTCTACAGTCCTGTCCAGCTCTCCTGGAGTAGCTGCCTGTCTCCTGGAATCTCCTCCATGCTGTTGAGACTGTGCTGGGAGACACAGCAAACCTTCTGGCCATGGCACGTTTTGATGTGCCATTCTGGAGGAGTTGGACCACCTGCAAAACCTCTGTAGGGTCCAGGTAGCACCTAATGCTAACAGTAGTGACAGTGACCCTAGCCAAATAAAAAACTGCTAAAAAAGAGTCAGAAAGGATGAGAGGGGAAAAAATGTCAGTGGTCTCCACCTGTAAAACCATTCCTGTTTTGATGTTTGTCTCGTTGTCTCCTGTTGTTAATGTCATTAACACCAAAGCAGCTGAAACTGATTAACAACCCCCTCTGCTACTTACCTGACCAGATCAATATCCCAGAAGTTAATTAACTTTATGCTTTACTCTGATTACAAAGTGTGTAATAATGTGTGTAGTAATGAGTAGTGTATATAATAAGCATTAAATGTTTATCCTGGAGCAAATGTCACATAGCAGCATGAGGTGGGGGAGGAGCAGTAAACGCTCTCAACGTGTGGAATTCACCTCATATCACTCCACAACGCGGTTTGGGTTTTGTTGCATTGATGAAATGATAGAAACAGGATAAAGGAATCTTTCTATGGTGGACGTGTTTCTGTTGGAAGGAGCTGATTGAGTCATGAGGAACCAAGCAGGAGCTGACATCCATCAGAGCAGAGCTCTATAACCCTGAAATCCCACATCCCAGCATTCCTTGGTGTGATTTATATTTTTAGGATTCAGGGAAAAAATGGATGAAAGTTCAGATACCTGTTTCAGAGCTCTACCTACCAACCTCTTATTTTAAAGCAAAAATGCAGGCAATCCTTCCGCATTGATAATGAAAGCAAATGATTCGCTCCATTCTTCTTTAAATCCTTTGTTCTCATCAGGTATCTTCCTTTTCTCCATGGATGGTCTGAGACACACGCACCGCTTTGTTTGCCTGGCACCGCTCCACGCTGGTTGCAACTTATGACCACTGATCTCTATGGCTACGACGCAAATTATTGTTTACATTTATTTATTGTACAAATGTTTACAGCATTGGAAAACAAAACATTTTTGTTTGACCTCCTGCACACCATAATAAAACAAACTAAAAAATACATTTTCATACATTTTTGAAAAAGCTCCATAGAGCCACAAGGGGGGCGCTAAAGAGCCGCATCTGGTTCCAGAGACACGGGTTGGCGACCCCCGTCCTCGTGGTTGAAGCAGTGCACTGTTGCTCTGAGAAGGTTGCAAGTACGAGGTTCGATCCCCACAGCCTGCACTCTGAGATCCTGAGCAAGACCCTTGACCCCACATTGACCCATGATGAGGTAAATGCAGAGAGTGAATTTCCCCTTTGTGAGAAAATAAAGAGATTTGCATTTTTTTATACAAAATAGCAAACATAAAATTCTTCTTTCTTTTATGTCACTTTGTGTTGGTCTATCGAATGAAATCTCAACCAACTATATATTTTGTAGTTGTAGCATAACAACAAATGAACTCAGTTAGGTGGAAGATTCTAAGTTAGATCGACAGAAACAGCAGCTGGTCGATATGTTTGGCCAATATTTCAACATTTCTTCTTCCATTTCAGTCGATACATGAAACGCATTGCTGCCCCCTCACCGTTTGCTTTCCATAGTTAATGTTTTCTTTTATTTACTGATTATTGTTTATATTTTCTAAAGTGCGGCTTGTATAACTTTTACTAGAGCTGCACTAATTGTAGATCTTTTTCAATTCCGATTTTTTTTTTAACACTTTTAGTAGTTATATGATCACGGACACCTACAATATTTAAGAATGTATCTTAAGAAAAATGAATCAGTTCCCATGAAACAATAAAAACATTTCAAATTCCTGCTCTTGAGCATGAATTCAAGTTTAGAGAATTGACATCCAGGTTTCGGCTGATAATAAATTTTTCCAAAATGACAGATATCCTGTCTGATCGGCCGATTAATCAGTGCTCTCCTTTTTGTCATCACATCTCATTTTTATGAGCCTAAAGAATCTGGCCAAATATCCAGCAGCACATAGTGAGGATCAGTTATCAGGGTCCACCTTCAGGAAGCCTGCAATGGTCGATTTCTACACATAAGAACTCGAAAGTCATATAAGTTATGCTGATAGCTCTGAGAGATTTGAAATGATCCCAAAACCAAATAAGAGAACCGCAGAGAAATGCAAAGTGTCCGGCATCAGACATGCATATCAAGACAAAGTTAGTTTCTCCTCAAAGGAAAGCAAAACAGAAAGAGGCTGAAAATGTGATGCAGATGAGTCCAAATGTGTTTCAGTTCTTCTCATGAGAGCGTGTGGGAGCCTCACTTCTCTGTCTGACACACAGGGGACCCTTTTCATGTCTGGACTCAGGAGCCTCTTGTTTTATAACAACTTCCAACATGAAAGCGAGGATCCGAACTGATGGGAGCAAACAACCATCCCGCATATCTTGGGTTGGGACAAGGCTGAGGCCGATGTGTTTTTACGCATGGCGTCTGGCTGCACGCTCACTCATCAGCCTGATGCACAGATAAATATCCACAAGTCTAAAACGATTCTCTCACAAGAAGCTGAAAACTAAACACATTCCAGCAGAATTAGCATTGGATTTTCTTGGTGTGATTGTATTGATTTCCACTGCTTTCATTAGCCCATCATAACCCCGTCCTTAAATCAACTATTCAGCAAATATTTATGTTTTGTTAAACAAATATAGTTACACTGATGAAAAAAAAAAAAAAAAAAGACAAACCTGGATAATGAAGTATGGATTTCCTCTGCAGCATTTTTACACAAAATAAGACATGTTTTAAAATTGCCCTGAAGGAGAAACTGTGAATTATTAAAAAAAACAAAAAAAAACTATGTCAGACAAGCAGCTTCTGATAGATTTCTAAGAACGTTCCGAAGCATTTTAGTTCCATTTAAAGTCGTAGGGAAGTCATATATAAATGTCCAATTATTCTGGCTTAAACATGTATATAAATGTACTCTTTATTAGATGATATTGCCCAAATAGTTAGAAAATTTCTATTTAAAAAAAAAGTCTTAAAATCTGTTGTTTTTTTTGTTATCTCATGCAGGCCAGTTAGTTATACATCAGCCTGAACACCTAAATTCGGCCAATCATATATCAGCGGTCATCTGTCAATCACATTTTTTCGGTCATAGCATCTTGATTCTTCTGTCGCAGCTAATAAACACAACAGTTGAAATCAGAATCATTTCCTTTCCCATTGAGTTCCGTCCCAGTGTTCACGGGGATGGACGTCTGTGTCTTCAGCAGGCGTAGAGCTAACAGAACTGGCAGCGTTGCGAGGCGAGGGCTCAAACATGTACGGCTGGAAGCCTTCTACACCAAACCAAGCTTCTGCCGCCCTGGCGTCCTCTTCCACAACATCTTCATCCCCGCTTTCCTCCTCTAAATAAAAAATGTATGACAAAGGAGACTCATCCACGACCTCTGACACTAAACTCTCCTCCTCTTCCATGTTTCCTCTGTCCATAGCGTTCCTTGACAGTGTCGTTTCTAAGTCACCAATTTAGTGCTACTTGGTCCCAATGGAATTTCCCATTAGGAACCTACTAGCACTAAGTCGCTAACTGGTTAGCAAGATGCTTCCAACAAACCGGCTACAACCAAAGTTGGGCACCACTCGGGAGAATTCGGAAATGCAACGGTTGGAACATCCGTTTCCCTACGACTTTAAATGAGGTTGGGGTTCAGCATGAGGTGTTTGACGCTAAAGGCTCCTAAGGCAGCATAGGAGGGAAAGGTGGAGGCCACAGTATCTTTAGTTGTCACCTAATACAGCTGCTTCACTTGAACATCTTATTCTGTTTGCTGTGGATCTCATCTCCACTCATACCACTGCTGCTTAACTCCTGAATCCTGGCAAAGGTTTAGTCCTGCAGGTGCCTGCAAAGAGGAACTTACTGGTCCAACTGGTCCCAGTTTAAAGATTGTTTAAACCTTATAAGCCTCTTGTTGGAATAAATCTAAAACATTAAATTTTTTTATGATAATCTAACTATATGTTACCATTGAACTTGGTGCAGTGGTTAGCGCACACAACCTGTTTATGGAGACCTTAGTCCTCAACGCGGTCGACCTGGGTTCAAATACAGCCTGTGGTCCTTCCCAGCATGTCTCTCCCCCTCTTTCATAACCCCTTTTCTGTCAGCCTGCTGTCCATGAAAATGAGCTACTAGTGCTGTAAAAACTTAAAAAAAGAAATCTGAGCTGCAGAACTGATTTCACAATCAACAAAGATGTCTTCAAATTAAAATCTTTGGCAACAGATTTAGCAGGTCAATAAAATGAACTGCTCATGATACAAGTATTTTTGGCTGTAAAATAAGATGATTAATCATTAAGCATTTAAAATAAGACAATTAAATTGTTACTTTTTTCTTATTTTAAAAATAAATAATCTTACTCCATCAGCTAATTATCTTACTTATCAGCTCCAATCAGAGGAAAATACACTAAAATCAAGAAAAGTAATTGATTTGAAAATGTGACCTCTACCTAGAGGATGGCAGGGTTTTTCTGTTATTTCTCTTAGCCAAGTTGTTTTTATCTCATACATTCATTTAACCGTCGATTTATTTTTCTCGTCGCCTTGATGATACCCAGACACTTAAAAAATCATTGGAATTAGTCCAAGCTGCATTTCTGTGATTTGCACTTTATATTTAGAGATTTATTTGTGTTTTATTTTCTCTGCATCCCACAGTCGTTGTATTTCTGCTCTCTATATGGACTAAAAGTTTGATAAATAAAGCTTTTGTATGAGGAATTCAATTAAAAGCTTGCTTAAAGCTCATATGTGAAGCAAAGGGAACATAATCAGATCTGATGGGTCTTTGGATCAGATCTCATGTCTTATCTGATGTTCAGAGCCATGTGGGCATGGAAGCTCACATTAAGCTGTGGGATTAAAATATTCACAGGGTCACATAAATAAGTAATAGGGACTCATAAGGTGATGGTGACACAAGCTATGACCCCCACCACCCCCAGCTTGTGCAGCTCTGGATGCGGAGCCACATCTCCCATCCCAGCTGACATGTTGACATAGAGTCACTTTTCAATGAACAGCAGGTCGTTATGTCGGTAATTTTCTGCAATTTCTGCAAATTGAACCGACAATGAAATGGCAACGCTGAAACCAATGATGTAATATTGTTGGTTTGACATTCAACTTCAAAAACAGTTTTAATGCTGCTTCTGTGGTGAGTTAACAGCCTTTTAACTCCGCTGGAAAAAATCTATCCAGATCTAGATAAGTCATTTTTTTTCTCAAAATAAGTGCATTTGTTCTTCAGCTGAGGAGCTAAAAGAGACATTTTGCCAAAGGAGAAAGGCAATTTACACTTAAATAAGAAAACACAATTGCATTGTCTTATTTCAAGGGCATTTGATCTAATTATCTTATTTTAAGAGTAAAAATACTCATTCCATTGGCAAATAATCTCATTTACCTACTCAAATTAAGGGTAAATACACTTAATTTAAGAATTTTTTACTTATTTCTAGATTGTTTTTCCCATCTATTAGTTGAATAAATGTTTGTTTTATTTAAACTGACGTTATCTTAACATTTTACGTCAATCGGATGCAAAATGGGATGTTGAGAATTATGACATAAAAACACAAAACAGGCAGAAAATGACTGAGCAGCATGAAACTCAGTAACACAACAAATGAGCCTCTGAACCCAAACTGGACCTCATCTTCATCAGACTGGGTCCCAGAATGACAGGATATTCACAGATACACTGATTGCCAGCATGCTTTAGTTGGTCTGTTTCTGGCTTCCTGCCCCCCCACAAATAAACACCCCCCCACAAACACTCGTGCGCCCGCCCTCTTCTCTTACCTGACGCGTGGATGAAAGTAATCCTGCTTTCCTAAAGCAGCAGATGGTGCTGAACTGGAGGAAAACGTGCAGCAATATCCACCTCTGACTCTGTCCACAGATTCCAAACACAAAACTGCCTTAAAGGAATAAAAATGTGAAGATCTTCCTCTGCTCGTTTCCAAAACGATGTGAGCTGTTCTGTCACAGAAGAACAGCCGGATCAGATCTGGTCTCTTTCCTTCAGGCAGCTGAAGTCCGCTCCTTTACGCACCGTTCCTGCTGCGCTCTCCTCCGTCTGTCCCGCTCCTCGCTCCTTCCAGGACGGAGGAGGTGACCCTGCGCTCCCTCTGCGTCTCCTCCTGTCCCTGTCCGGGATGGTGGTGTGAAAGGAGCCGCTCTAAAAATAACTTCCAATCTCCAAACCTGAAATAAAAATCCCTCTTTGAAGTAGGAAAAGGTTTCCAAGCAGAAGCGGATGAGGTGAAACTCTGATACTTTCTTTATGCCTCCAATGAGCGGGATCACCTAGAAGATGATTTATTCCTCCTCCAATACAGCAGTCATCAGTTTGCATCGCTCATCTGTCAGCTGATCAGTTCGCAGCGAAGCAGGTTTGGGTTCAAGTTCTCCTCCTGATGACGATGATGATCAATATTCAATCAGCCAATCAGAACACTTCATTCCAGCTCTAGAAAGCTACTGATTCCTTAGATGTTTGTAAAAGTGTCTCCTTCTAGCCTTTCTTGACTTCCCCGCTCCAAAGCCTCCCTCAGGGGTCAGCGAGGAGGGGACTCTGCCTCCCCCCTTTATTTATTTATTTTTTTTATCACTGGATGTTTCTTCTCTTCCAAAATGCAAAGATATCCCCCATCAAAAAAAGTCCACCTGGAAATTAGTAGATCTGTAATCCTCCCTCGCAGTTCAGGGAATGAGATGCGCAAAGCCCAGAGCTGCTTCTTGGATTGTCCTCACAGACCGATGAGAGGACAGGGGAAGGAGGGGGGAGATGGGGGAGGTAAGAACTGCTCCCTTCAAGCTGCAAAGTCAGAAAAAAAGGACTAAAGTGACTCAGTGAGGGAAAAAAGAGGAAAGATCCGAGTTTTATCCAAATCTTCCTTCTCCAGCGGAGGATTTGAAGTGTTGAAGGAGTCCACCACCTCAGAGACTGTAACCAGATAACCTTCCGCGGATCACAGCGACCCGACACATGCAAGATAGTCCAGTTTGCCTCCTGGACTAAAATGATGGAGCTGAGATCAGCCAGAGACAGCAGAGGAACCCAGCAGCCTCCCTGAGCGGCTCCCGCTCCACAAACCACCGGGCGCTGTCCTTTCAGCCCCACACAGCCTGGAACCCTCTCTGCTGTCTGTTTCTAACTGCTGATGTTCCCATCCTGTCTGCTCACGGTGTGTTTCCGGACTTCATGTGTCCCAAATACGCTTCTTATGTCTTAAAGGCAGAAACAGATGGAGGGGAATCAGTTTAGAGAGAGGGAGAAGGTAGGAGAGCGGAGAAAGAGAAGTAAAGTTAGGAGATAACAGAGTGTGAAGGAGAGCGACTTGGTGCTGCTTTTAATGCTCCTTGGCGCCCCCTTTTGGTCATTTTGAAGAAGTTATCCCGGAAATGAGATCTAAGAGAGCTGCTTGAGATTTTAACCTCATGGTCCTCAAGGGGCTCTTTGAAAGTTTGAGTTATTTAACATAACCTAGTCAGTTACAGACTATTTTAATCATTTTCCTGTCAAAGGAAAGCAAACACTTTGGAGACTCCGTCAGAAGTGTGAGCAAAACCACAACTGCTGTGGTTTCAGAGAAAAGGAAGATGAAATATAGAAAAATGACTTTTTTACTCTTACCTGATTTTTTAAATGCATTTTAAGGTTGATAAACTTTTTATAAATATAATAAATAAGGTCAAATTTATTTAATTTTGTTTTGATTTATGTTGTGTGCTTAATTTGATAGTTTATTGGTTGATATTCTGATGTTTTGTGTCATAATGTTCTGGAAACATAAATACTCTGACACTGGACAAGATCTCTGTTACTGAAGAAGAAATAATGTGATGGATAATGGCAACACAATAAAAATAAACTTTTTAAGATATTTAGATAAATAAGGCCTTGTAGAGATAATGGACGTATTCGTTTTACTGGTGGAAAGACTGATTTAGCTGAGTGAAACTAAAGCCAAGTTACAGAGATTTGCATAAAAATATATCCTGCCTTTGTTACAATACACAAAAGTAGAGTAGAGTTGTGTGTTTTAATCACAAAAGTTAATACAGTTTTTTAACATGTCTAAATGACTTTTCTGTGAAGATTTTCGTTTAACAAAAAAACACACATCTAATTTCCACCTAATTTCAATAAAGGAACCAGAAAAGGAATAGGGGGAGGAGTGGAGTTCTGTCAGACCAGCATACCCATAGTAAATACGCAAGACATCAGATTACTGTTTATCCCTTTAGTTTTGTACGAAAGATTTTAAACTACATCGACAGGCGTGTATCCCTTCAGTCATGTACAAAAAAAACAAAACAATCTAAGGTCAGATAATCAAATGCTTCAAAGAACACCAAAAAGTAAGTAATTAAATAATTTTTTAGTACATGACTAAAGGGATTCAGTCCCTTGGAGGTAGTTTAAAGTCTATTTTTCTTGCAAAACTGAAAGGTTAAACTAAAGCAGTGGTTCTCAAACTTTTTCTGTCATTCCCCACTTTGGACAAGGGGGAATTTTCAAGCCCCACCTGTCCCCATCGCCCCAACACAATGCTAATGAAATATGCAACAATCTTAAAATGTTCCAATTTTATTGAACAAGTAGTATCTAAATACAAACTATCTACATCAAAAGCCAGCAAGCTCAAAAATAAAGAAAATAAAAATGCAGCTGTGTCAAAATTTGTATCAAGTTCAAAGATTGAAAAAATTAAAGTTCCACTCTGCAATCTGTTAATAAAAGAAAAGAAGTGAAATCCATCTGGCAAGACAGGTCTATTTATCCCTGCATCAGTGGCTGCAATGAGCCTGTTTTGCATTGCACAGCTTCTCAAAACGGGGTTGCAGGCTTGATACTGCCACTCTCAAGTCATGCTCAATGTTCAGCTGAGATCTGTATTTTGTTTTCAGTGAAGCAACAGCTGAAAAGCCCATCTCACAGAGATATGATGTGGCAAAGGGAAGAAGAATGCACACAGCTCTCTGCCCGATGAGTGGATACTCGCTCTCCACTCCAAACCAGAATTCACTATGAGTCTGAGCATTAAACCTGAGCCTCAGGGTGGAGTCAGACGTCATTTCAATAAACTGGTCCTATTTATTTAAGATAAAATATTTCAAATTCAGTTAATTATGATCAACCTGCGCCGTCAATCCCAGCGCATGTGCGCTTTATTTGCAGTCTGGACGCTGTGGTGTGTCTGACTGCAGCGCTGAGAGGGACTCCTGCGATAGCGGGGGAGAACGGGGTTGGGAGGGAGAAGGCGCCCCACGGCAGCACCTGCCGCTGGAGGACAAGAAAAGGAACGATACGTGCTTTCACGTAAGAGTCTCCAAAAGTCGCTAGATTTGTCGCTAGTCGCTTTTTTGAAAAAGAGTCGCTGGAGGGGTCTGAAATATAGCGACAAAGTTGGCAACACTGGGGCGCGAAAGTTTATTCCGTTACAAATAATATGCCGACGTCACGTCAATCATTATTTTGGCACTTCAGTTCCAGGTGAAATTTTTCTCATATCTAATGTTCTTTTAATTAGACTGTATGTAGGCTAGTAAGGATTACTTTGTGGGTTTGATTGGTCTAAAAAGCGGCAACATACAGCTATAAGGACAGTTTGCTCTCACACATTCTACATTTATAGTCACACGACACACACACACACACCGGAACTTGGCGCGCCCCACCTGTCACGTCTCAATTCCCCACCAGTGGGTCGCGCCACACACTTTGAGAACCGCGGAACTAAAGGGACAAATGGATATTGCCTATGTGTATGTTGGTCTGACCAGGTATGTTCATCTGACAGAACGGTGGCCTAGTGGTTAGGGCATAGAGCTTGGAATCCTGAGGTTGTGAGTTTGAAACTCACTGCCACTCTGGCTCTCTGAGCACATCCCACATTGCCTCCTTGGTGCCCTACAATGGCAGCCCACTGCTCCCCAGTGTTAGGAATCCAGTTTGTTTGGGTTGTTTGTGTGTTTTTCTCTCCCTCCACCACCAGGTTGTGCCCTGTTCTCGTTGGCCTTCCTGCACACCTGCGGCTCGTTGGTTCATCACTGAAGAGTGTTTGAGGACAGTCACTACCTCGACGGCAGAGTGTTTGCCAGTTGGGTACTCTAGCCAAGCTGAGTTTAGCTGAGTGTAATCTGAGCCTTTGTTTCTCTGAGTCTAACTTCATTTTTGACTTTGCCTTTTTGACAGGAAGCCTTCCTGTGTAACTGGATGCCTGGCCTTCTACCCCTGGAAGTATTAACTGAATTCACACTGATCAGGGGAAAACTTCCACACGTGCCATTCAAGTCCCCATTGGAAATCCAAGTGATAGTCCGCTCCATTGCTCCTCAGGGTCCAACGAATGTCTACTTGTCTGCTCTCCAACAAGTTCCCTCTTCTCTGGATCAACCCACACCAACTGGATCAAGGAAAGACAAGAACCCCCTCAAACATGAGTCCCACTTCCACTGTGCTAAAGACTCAATAAGTTTTTCCTACGGCCCATGAACTGATCACTCTGATCTCCTCTCCAGACTTTCCAGATCCGGTTCACCAGTTCTCTAAGTTCCTGATTTAACTCCTGTACAGTCTCCTGAATAAACCTGTTAAACTTTTCCTCTGATTCTCTGCATGGGGGTCAGATCTCTTAAATCGATCTTGACACCCAAGGGGATGGGTTAAATGCAGAGCCATATTTGTCCAATGTGAGATCACTAAATTTCAATTATTGAAAATGATTAGAAGCCGTTTTGCACGTCTATAACTAGGTTTACAGAAATTAGTCCTGGTTTTAATCTACAAAGCCAGTAGAATTGACTTGTATCCATTACATTTAAGTAACTATTAAGTGTCTACAACCAGAAAAACATGAACTGGGTAAGCTCTATTTATGCAGGATTTTTCTGGTGTTTTTTATTTTTTTTCTCCTGGACGGTTAAATCCTGAGGAGATTGTGAATAAAACCAACTAGTTTGTACTCTGGTGGATCTTTGCTTTCAGCATAGATGCTGTTTGTTGTGGAGCCACCTGGGCCCCATGACACAAAGCAGGGTTAGTTACAATCCAGGGTAGGTTCTGGAATCTTTTCCATTTCAGAAAGCTAGAGAGACATTAGCCTAAAATTATGATAAATTATTTCGAGTAACTGAGTATTTCCCTCTAGAACCACCTGTTGAGGTTGGAACAAATATTCTGAAGAAATCCCCCCCAGGTTGATTGGAAGTTTTATGTTTCCCAAGAGAATATCTCTTCTGAAAATCTGCATTTGTTATATCTATTTACATCTAGGAGATTTTTTAAATATTTCCCTGAAGAGGTCCAGCTTAACCCCCCACTTACACATTTTGTGCCTCTTTTGCCCCCACCATGTAAAATCTAGCAGATCAACCACTGGACCTGAAGCAACCTGGGCTTTCTGAACACCTCAGCAGATCCTTCATACTGCTGGGATACAATCATTTCTATTAAAGGAGATCCAGACACTTATTCAGTGGTCTAATGCCATAAATTATTTTTTAAATTATTTTTAAATTATTTTCACAAAGATGACAGTTTAGATTTTTTATTAACTTTCAACCAGGATATTTAAAAAATAATCAAAATAAACAACTGAATATTAATCTCATTTGATTCTCTGTTTGTAACAAATGTAGGTAATTCGATTTTATTTATGATTTCATTAGTATGTGGCTAATCAAACAGAGCAAAGTACCTGTTTTGTAATCTAAATGCAGTTTTTAAGGGAATATGGCTAAAATTGATATAGTGGATTCGTAGATTTCAACCAGCAGTGGACCCAATTGAGCGGCTCGACAGGCTCCGCACTCTACAAGGGGAACAAATATCCTGCTGATGGGTGGTGGAGCTAAACCACATTTTGTCTCAGATAATCAGCACCTCTCACTGACCAATCAAGCTGCTGATCAGTAGCTCAGAAAAAAAAAAACCTTCATTAGTTTGCAACTGCCTGTATTTTAGCTAAAAAGGAACAAATAACGTTTTTATAAACATTTATTGGCTAACAGGAGGAGGCAGAGTTAAGTCCACCCCTTTGGGTTTCAGTTCCAGTTTATCCAGTTTTATAGCAACAAGAATACATTTTATAGAACGAAGTAGATTTTAAGAGCCTAAATTTTAAGCAAAAACTATTGATTCAATTGAATGAATGTAAAAAAAACTAACAGCTGGAGATAGGCACCAGCACCCCTTGCAACCCCACTTGGGATATCATGATTATTATGAAACAGGCACACACCTGTGTGCAACACAGTGGCATTAGAATTGATAAACATCAGAAAGGGGGTTCCACAGGGCTCCATTTTAGGTCCTATACAGTTTTCAATCGATGTTATGAAAGCTGCTGATACTTGTAGACATTTTTATGCTGATGACCCTGTAGTTCACTGCTAGGCAATAACTGTTACTGCTGTGCTTGGATGCCTGCTGTCTGCATCTGAGGCTATTTAGTATGACTTACTTTATCTGAGGCTCGTTCTAAATTCTGCTAAAACAAACTCATATTGTGAACAAACCAAAATTAGGCCATGAGCTTTTCCTTAGAAACATCATCAGGTTCACCAATAGAGTATGCTGAAATATAAAACCTTTGGCAGACGTAAACACTGACAATAGGCTCTTCTTTAAATCACTTCTGGAAAATGTTATAGAGAAGATAAAAATAAAAGGATCTTTTTTCAGCTCAAGGAAGCATTTTGTTTTAGAGACTGTTGGATTTATCTGATGTTTAAATAAAAGCACCTGCCACTTCTCTTCATTTGATGGATGCTGTTTATCATGAAGCTCCAAAAAAAAAATTAAATTAAAAACAATCCACTGGACTTTGTTTCCAGGTTTGAAGACGTTTCACTTCCCATCCAGGAAGCTTTTTCAATTCAAAATGTCAGGAATAGCGTTGAGTGGGGTGGTATGTGGGCAGAGTGGTGTCTGCAGCTCAACACAGTGAGGAATGCTCTGATCTTTATATTGGAGAAACCAAACAACCTCTCCACAGATGCATGGCCCAACATAGGAGAGCGACCTCCTCTGGACAAGACTCTGCGGTACATCTACACCCTATGGACAAAGGACATTCTTTCGAGGACCAGAATGTTCACAGTTTGGACAAAGAAAATAGGTGGTTTGAGAGGAAGGAAGCATCTATGTTAAGAAAAAAAAAAACAACATTAGACAGAGGGGGTGGACTCAAGGTTTCAGTTTTCAAAAACCTACAATGCAGCAATTTGTTGATCCCTTCCATCTATCATCGCAGCCCCAGCCCCTGTACAGGAGAGCGGAGGACCTTGGCTATTTAGCTGGGCCAACAAGGACCCCCCTTTCAGACACTTAGAAGCCAAACAACCCCCATTCCAAAGGGGATGGACCCGTTTGTAAGTTTAAATTTGCATGTTTTCAAAACAAAAACAAGGCTTTGCTGGGCTACTGTATAAAACCTCAAACTCAACGCTATTCCTGACATTTTGAATTGAAACAGCTTCAATGGCGCTTCATGCTTGCTCATCATGGACAGATTCTCTCAACCTGTGTTATCCAACTGGACTTCCATCTTCCAGGTCCCTGAGTGAAGCTCTAGTATCAGCTCATACAGTCCACTGGATCTCCCCATAAAGCTCAGCAGACCGTCTCACTAACCAGCAGTCTACAGACTGACCAACTTCATCTGTCTGCACTCCACCACTAGTTTCATGCCTGGGGGGAAACAGCCCTATTAAATTAAAATAGTTTTTTCCGTGCAAATTTTTCAGATTAAAATTACAGTCAATTTTCTGTGTCTTTAACTGCATTCTTTTGTCATTTAGGATTTTAACAACAGAGTCACAGATCAAAGTTGTTTTTTTTCTGAAAATGTGTTGTTTTAAATGAACTGGTTGTGATGGAGAGCAGAGGCTCCATCCCTATTAATTGATGTTTATTTATAGAACAGATAGTTTGTTTCATTTCTTTATTTCAGTTTGTGTTATGTTAATTGGGGTTTATTTATAGAATAGATAGTTTTGTTTAATTTCTTTATTTCAGTTTGTGTTGTGTTAATTGGGATTTATTTATAGAACAGATAGTTTGTTTAATTTCTTTATTTCAGTTTGTGTTGTGTTAATTGGGGTTTACCTTCCTGGTGTGTCTCCTTAGAAGGGTGGAGCATACCATGTGAGCTAAGAGGGATAATACTCTAAAGTTATATTAAGTTTGATTTAATTTCTTGATTGACTTTAGGATTAGTTGTTTCTAAGTTGCATGCATGTAAATATTTATTTGTACTCTTTATTTTGTGTTGGGTTTGTAAATAATTTATTGTTGTTTTGTCACCCCTTCACCTGGTGTGGAGTGGGAGTGGCCAAAAGCTAAAGCAAGCTGCTGTGCTTGGCAGTGAGGAAAATGGGTGTCGGTGTATTGGTGAACTGCAGCACCAATAAAACATATTCCACCAAGTCTTGTTGCATTGCCTCACCTCCTTCTAACGCAGTGCCGCCCTCGGAGAGTGACAAGTGGTGTCAGAAGTGTGGCTTTGGAGGAACAATGAGGCAATGATGCCCAGAGGTGGAAAAAGAAATAATGAGGCTGAGACTCAAGACAGTACTACAACTATGAGTGGAGCTGAGGCTGCTCCTGGTGCTAGCACTGATGACAAACTGGATCAGCTGGCAAGCCTTGTCCAATCAATGATGCAGTCTCAAACTGCCAGAGACCAGCAGATGGAGAAGGAATCAGCACGCCAAGAAATGAGATGGAAGAATTTACAACATCAGTTTCGACAACTCCAGGCTCATGTGGAGGAACTGAAAGAGGAACGACAGCATGATGGTGACAACATGGAGGAAGATCCTCAAACGTATGTTGATCAAGGAGATGATGATGAACAAAGTCAGATGTTCTACCGATTACCAGCTGGACAGAGGGAGCCAAAGCTGCTTCCACTGACTTCTGATGATGATGTGGAGCACTTCTTAACAACTTTTGAAAGGATTGCTAAGGTATGTCAGTGGCCTAAAGAAGAGTGGGCGGTCCGACTGGTTCCACTACTTACTGGGAAAGCACGTAGTGCTTATGTGCTGATGGACATTGCACATTCTCACATTTATGACAAGGTGAAAGATGCCATATTGACCAAATATGACATAACGGCCGACACCTATAGAAGGAGGTTTCGATCCCTGGATGTTCATCAGGGTGAGACACCAAAAGAACTTTATGTTCGACTCAAGGACATGTTCTATAAGTGGGTCAAACCAGAGAAGTCAACAGTGAAGGACATTGCAGAACTGATGATCATGGAGCAGTTCCTCAGGATGGTGAATCCAGACTTGGAGGTGTGGATCAGAGAACGAGCCCCAAAGTCTGCAGACGAGGCTGCAAGTTTGGCAGAAGTCTTTTTGTCAGCAAGGACGGGAGCCAGAAGAACCAACTTTGGGCGTGACAACTTTCCTGCAGGAAGAAGTAAGTCTGATGGGGGTGAAAGGGGTGGTGCTATAGGTCAGACTAGGAGTTTTTCAGCTACTAAGTCATTTTCTTTGGCTAAACCCAATCCTGCTAAGAATTACTCCTCCTCAAAGCAAGATGTAAGGTGTTTTCAGTGTAACAGGATAGGTCATACACAGTACACATGTCCTGCCACCACACGGAGTAAGCCCTCCCTTCTATGTTCGGTTCCCAGACCACCTTCCCCATCCCCTGCCCAGGAACTTGCTCACACGGTCCCTGTGCTAGTAAATGGTCAACGTGAAACAGCTTTATTAGACACAGGAAGTTTTAAATCTGTAGTTCTTTCTAGCTTGGTGCCAAGAGAGCAGTGGAGTGATACTAAGACAAAAATAAGTTGCATCCATGGTGATGAAATGGAGTATCCTGTAGCTGAGATGTATTTAACTATAGGAGGTCAAACATTTTTATTACCTGTAGCATTAGCACCAAGGCTCCCCTATGCTGTCATTTTGGGCTTGGATGTTCCCACATTAACTGATTTAGTGTCAAACACAGAAGCTGAACATTTGACTCTCTTTAGAAACCATGAGGACACACAGTTCGGGACCCAGAACACTGTACCCTTGCAGATAAATGTCCCCAAAATAGCAGAAGCAGAAATTTCATCTCCAATCTGGAGTTTGGTCACAACTAGAGCTCAGGAAGCACAGAACCCACTTCAAGAATTACCATTCTATGATGTAGAACTGGAGGTGGGCCCAGTAAAACCATCTAAATCCAGAGCTGAAAGGAGAAAGGACAAGTTTTCAGGTACAGTCAGAATGGAGGTGGATGAAAAGATGAAACCCTGCCCTTTATTTGACTTTGATATTCCTTCAGATATTTCTGCCTATCAGAGGTCAGACCCAACATTAAAACCATGGTTTGATAAGGTTATTGAAGTTGAGGGAAAGAAGCAGGGAAAAACAAGTGTCTTGGAAGATGCAACTTATGTTGTGCGGAGGGGTGTCCTTTATCAGGTCAAAGGTGAATCGGAAGCCATTGCTTTGCCACAGCAGCTGAGGGAAAAAGTGATGGAACTCGGTCATTCAGTTCCTTGGGCCGGGCACCTTGGGTTCCAGAAATCCCTTCATAGAATAGCCAGTCGGTTTGTGTGGCCAGGCATGTACACACAAGTGCAAAAATTCTGCTCTTCCTGTCACACATGTCAGTTGACGACCAACAGAGGTGTATCTAGAGCTCATCTACAGCCATTACCTATCATAGACACTCCATTTGAAAGGATAGGAATGGATGTTGTAGGTCCCCTGGAGAAAAGCTCCTCCGGTAACCGCTACATTCTGGTTATCTGTGATTATGCTACTAGATACCCCGAGGCTTTTCCTTTAAGATCAGTGAAAGCTAAACAAGTGGCTAACTGTTTGCTGCATCTGTTTTCACGCGTAGGCATCCCTAAAGAAATCCTTACAGACTGTGGGACTAATTTTCTGTCAAAACTCTTAAAGCAGGTTTATCAGTTGTTAGGTATAAAGGGTATAAACACCACCCCATACCACCCCCAGTCAGATGGACTGGTTGAACGTTTTAACCAAACACTGAAGAACATGCTGCGGAAGTTTGTTTCAGAGACTGGCACAGACTTGGACAAGTGGCTGCCCTATATGCTTTTTGCATATAGAGAAGTTCCACAAGCATCAACTGGATTCTCTCCATTCGAGTTGCTGTACGGACGACAGGTGAGGGGACCGTTGGATCTTCTTAAAGAACAATGGGAGAGCCCAAGTCCATCGGGTGAGCATGTGGTGTCCTATGTGATAAAAATGAGAGAGAAACTGGAGCAAATGGCTGTATTGGCACATCAGCACATGAAAGCAGCTCAGACTAAACAGAAAACCTGGTATGATAAAAATGCCAGGGAGAGGAGCTTGCATCCTGGACAGCAAGTGTTGTTGTTGCTCCCCACTAGTGATAATAAGCTTCTTGCTAAATGGCAGGGCCCGTATGAGGTCATGCGACGTTTCGGGAAGCTTAATTATGAACTGTATATGCCTGAAAGGAAGAAGAAACATCAAACCTTCCATGTTAATCTTCTGAAACAATACCACAGGTCTCCACAACAGTTTATTATGTCATCTGCTTCACAGTCATCTCAACAGGATCCATTGCAGAGTGAGGAGCATGCAGAGACTGTTTTGCCCCACCTCTTTGTGCAGGTGGTGGATGATGAAGAGGAAGATGAGCTATTTTTTCCAGCCTGTAGCTCTGTACCAGTTTCTATTTCTGTCTCTCATCTCCAGCATTCTCAGCAGCAGGACATAAAGCCCCTTTTGGATCCAGAGCTGTTTCAGGAAAAACCTGGGTTCACAAGCCTGATACAGCACAAGGTTCACCTCAGAGATGACGCTGCACCGCGCAGGAAGTTCTACAGGGTTCCAGAACGTCTTGTCCCACAACTCAAGAATGAGGTGCAGTTCATGTTGGAGCTGGGGATCATTGAGCCCTCTGTGAGTGAATGGTGCAGTCCAGCCGTGCTAGTACCAAAAAAGGATGGCACTTTAAGATTTTGTATTGATTTTAGATACCTCAATAGTGTCTCTAAGTTTGACCCCTACCCAATGCCTCGCATTGATGAACTTTTGGAGAGAGTTGGGAGGTGCAATTTTATCACCACACTTGACCTCAGCAAGGGCTACTGGCAACTGGCCCTGGCATCAGAGGCGAAAGAGTTGACTGCTTTTAAAACACCTTTTGGGGTTTTCCAGTTCAAGGTGATGCCCTTTGGCCTACAGGGGGCACCAGCAACGTTTCAGCGCCTCATGGACCAGGTGCTGATGGAGGCATCTGACTTTGCTGCAGCATACCTGGATGATGTGGTGATTTTCAGCCAGACGTGGGAGGAGCATGTTAATCATCTGCAGCATGTTTTACAGCTCATCAGATCTGCAGGGCTCACAATTAACCCTCACAAATGTAAGTTGGCTCAGAGGCAGGTAGAGTACCTAGGCTATGTGGTGGGACAGGGACAAGTTAGACCTCAAGTAGGGAAAGTAGAAGCTATTCACGCATACCCAGTTCCCACAACTAAAAGGAAGGTCCGTGCTTTTGTTGGCTTAGTGGGGTGGTACAGTAAGTTCATTCCCCATTTTGCAGAGAGGGCTGCTGTTCTGACGGATTTAACAAAAGTCTCTGCACCAAATAAAGTCAAGTGGACTGAGGAGTGTGATAAAGCTTTTAAGGATCTGAAGTCTGCAATCTCCAGTGACTCTGTTCTCTACAGCCCAGACTTTGATGTCCCGTTTATACTGCAAACTGATGCCTCTGGAGTAGGCCTTGGTGCAGTGTTGCTGCAGGACATTGATGGTGAGAGACATCCCACTGTTTTTCTCAGCAGGAAACTTCAGGACAGAGAGACCAGGTATTCCACAGTTGAAAAGAATGCCTCGCAGTTAAGTGGGCTGTGGAATCATTGCGGTATTATCTGTTGGGGCGCTCTTTTACCCTTGAAACAGATCATAGGGCGCTGAAATGGTTGCACCAAATGAAAGACTCTAATATGCGTATTGCAAGGTGGTATCTGTCATTGCAGCCTTTTGATTTTACAGTGCAATATCGGTCAGGGAAGTCTAACCTTGTCGCTGACTGTCTGTCTAGAATGTATGAGGATTGAACAACTGTTGTCCTGGGTGAAGGGGGGAGGAAATGTGATGGAGAGCAGAGGCTCCATCCCTATTAATTGATGTTTATTTATAGAACAGATAGTTTGTTTCATTTCTTTATTTCAGTTTGTGTTATGTTAATTGGGGTTTATTTATAGAATAGATAGTTTTGTTTAATTTCTTTATTTCAGTTTGTGTTGTGTTAATTGGGATTTATTTATAGAACAGATAGTTTGTTTAATTTCTTTATTTCAGTTTGTGTTGTGTTAATTGGGGTTTACCTTCCTGGTGTGTCTCCTTAGAAGGGTGGAGCATACCATGTGAGCTAAGAGGGATAATACTCTAAAGTTATATTAAGTTTGATTTAATTTCTTGATTGACTTTAGGATTAGTTGTTTCTAAGTTGCATGCATGTAAATATTTATTTGTACTCTTTATTTTGTGTTGGGTTTGTAAATAATTTATTGTTGTTTTGTCACCCCTTCATCTGGTGTGGAGTGGGAGTGGCCAAAAGCTAAAGCAAGCTGCTGTGCTTGGCAGTGAGGAAAATGGGTGTCGGTGTATTGGTGAACTGCAGCACCAATAAAACATATTCCACCAAGTCTTGTTGCATTGCCTCACCTCCTTCTAACGCAGTGCCGCCCTCGGAGAGTGACACTGGTTTACACCTTTTAATACCTTACAGCCCATTTATCTTCGAATGAGTGATCTAGACATACTTAAAACCTAAACCATGGTTTTACGTTTTCCTCCATCGTCTAAAGATCTGTATACTATAACTAGTTTTCCAGTCTTCCTTGTTGGTTTATCCAAACAAAATGAATCATTGTTTTTTTAAAGGGAAAGTATTTATTAAGTGAGCTGGAGACGCCATGACTTCTGATTTTAAAAAACGTTCCCACTGTATCTTTCCACAGAAACTTTTTTACTTTGTTTTACTTTCCAGTTTCTGTTCTTCATGTCTCTGCCTTTTTCATATTTCTTCTTTTTGGAAAAGTCATTCTCAGCTCTCTATCAATGCCTGACCTTCTTCTTATCTTCCTATCAGTGCAGAATCCTTTCCTGACATCAGAACCAGACATAAATATTCATTTATTTTGGACTGGTTTTTATTTTCCTAAAACTAGTTCTAAAACGTTCTGCGGATGGATTCACTGTTTTAAAACTGACTTGTTTTAATGGGAAAGCAGTAGCTATCGCCTTTAAGTTTGCTCAAAATTATCAAGCTAGTTTAGTTGTGGAAAATAAATGTGTACAACTTAGACATAAATCAATTTTCCATTACACTTCTCCCTGCTGGGGTCATGAGGGGTGCTGGTGCCTATCTCCAGCTGTCTACGGGCAAGAGGCGGGGTCCATCCTGGACAGGTCGCCAGTCCATCACAGGCAACTTGGACATAGTAACTTTTATTACGTTTTTTAAAGGGCAACTACAGGTGCTGGTCATAAAATTAGAATATCATGAAAAAGTAGATTGATTTCAGTAATTCCATTTAAAAAGTGAAACTTGTATATTATATTCATACATTACATACAAACTCATATATTTCAGATGTTTACTTTGTTTAATTTTGATGATTACAAATGACAACAAATGAAAATCTCAAATTCATCATATCAGAAAATTAGAATATTACTGAAGACCAATAAAAACAAAGGATTTATAGAAATGTTGGCCAACTGAAAAGTATGAACATGAAAAGTATGAGCATGTACAGCACTCAGTATTTAGTTGGGCCTCCTTAGGCCTGTATTACTGCAGCAATGCGGCGTGGCATGGAGTCGATCAGTCTGTGGCACTGCTCAGGTGTTATGATAGCCCAGGTTGCTCTAATAGTGGCTTTTAGCTCTTCTGAATTGTTGGGTCTGGTGTATTGCATCTTCTTCTTCACAATACCCCATAGATTTTCTATGGGGTTAAGGTCAGGAGAGTTTGCTGGCCAATTAAGAACAGGGATACCATGGTCCTTCAACCAGGTACTGGTAGCTTTGGCACTGTGTGCAGGTGCCAAGTCCTGTTGGAAAATGAAATCTGCATCTCCAAAAAGTTGGTCAGCTGCAGGAAGCATGAAGTGCTCTAAAACTTCCTGGTATGTGGCTGCGTTGACCCTGGACCTCAGAAAACACAATGGACCAACACCAGCAGATGACATGGCACCCCAAACCATCACTGACTGTGGAAACTTTACACTGGACTTCAAGCAACGTGGATGAAGTGCCTCTCTTCTTTTCCTCCAGACTCTGGGACCTTGATTTCCAAAGGAAATGCAAAATTTACTTTCATCAGAGAACATGACTTTGGACCACTCACCAGCAGTCCAGTCCTGTTTCTCTTTAGCCCAGGCAAGACGCTTCTGACGCTGTCTGTGGTTCAAGAGTGGCTTGACACAAGGAATGCGACAGCAGAAACCCATGTCTTTCATACGTCTGTGTGTGGTGGTTCTTGAAGCACTCACTCCAGCTGCAGTCCACTCTTTGTGAATCTCCCCCACATTTTTGAATGGGTTTTGTTTCACAATCCTCTCCAGGGTGCGGTTATCTCTCTTGCTTGTACACTTTTTTCGACCACATCTTTTCCTTCCCTTCGCCTCTCTATTAATGTGCTTGGACACTGAGCTCTGTGAACAGCCAGCCTCTTTAGCGATGACCTTTTGTGTCTTGCCCTCCTTGTGCAAGGTGTCGATGGTCGTCTTTTGGACAACTGTCAAGTCAGCAGTCTTCCCCATGATTGTGTAGCCTATAGAACTAGACTGAAAGACCATTTAAAGGCTTTTGCAGGTGGTTTGAGTTAATTAGCTGATTAGAGTGTGGCACCAGGGGCCATCAATTTTGAACCTTTTCACAATATTCTAATTTTCTGATATGATGAATTTGAGATTTTCATTTGTTGTCATTTGTAATCATCAAAATTAAACAAAATAAACATCTGAAATATATGAGTTTGTATGTAATGTATGAATATAATATACAAGTTTCACTTTTTAAATGGAATTACTGAAATCAATCTACTTTTTCATGATATTCTAATTTTATGACCAGCACCTGTAGTTGGTAACTTAAAGTTGTAGGGAAGTCATATTTAAATCTCAAATCATTCTGGCTTAAACATGTATATAAATGTACTCTTTATCAGAAGATATTGTCCCAAAACTTGGAAAATTTAAATAAAACAAAAAATCCTGTCTCTTAAAATCTGTTTTTTTTTTCGTTGTCATATGCAGGCCAGTCATACATCAACGGTCATCTGTAAATCAAACTTTTCGGTCATAGCATCTTGACACATATGTCGCAGCTAATATACGAAACGGTTGAAATAAGAATCATTTCCTTTCTAATTGAGTTCGGTCCCAATGTTCACGGGGATGGACGTCTGTCCACAACATCTTCCTCCCCGCTTTCCTCCTCTAAATAAAAAATGTATGATGTAGGAGACTCATCCACGACCTCTGACACTTAACTCTCCTCCTCTTGCTGTCATGTTGGGTTATGGAAGCTAAACCCAAACGCAGAACACCACGGAGACAGGATGAAAAGTTCAACAGTTTATTATAAAGAAAAACCCAATCCAGGTTATAGTACTGATACTGAAACAGGTCCGGGCTGGTCATACAGGATTCCCTGATCTGTGATTCAGGCTGAGCGGTGGAGAGAGGAAACCAGAAGAGTCCAGAGACTGAGAGATGAGCAGGGGGCTAGGCAGCGGCAGGGCTAGGCTTCTGACTAGTTGAGATTCAGTTCATGAGTTGCTCCAAGTTCTCTCCTTGAGAACAGGCAGGCAGATTCAGACTGTAGATCTTCTGGTTTGGCTTCCAAGGGCAGGTAGGCAGGTTTCAGAAGATGAGCTCCTCCAGAGCTCCTGAGAGGCGGCAGACAGATTTCAGGAATGGAACTCTCCCAGACTTCCAGGGTTTAGTCAAGAGCAGGTTGGCTGGTTTCAGAAGATGAGCTCCTCCAGAGCTCCTGAGATGCGGCAGGCAGGTTTCAGCGAGGGGGACTCCTCCAGAGTTCCAGGGTTCAGTCAGGTTTCTTCCTAGAAGCAGAGAAGACAAAACTGATCAGGTTCTGGTTCTGGTTACAGTGGAGTCAGAGAATCAAACAGGCTGGTTGGCTCAGGGTTGCTGTACCGTGATTAACTAAAACACTCTGGTGTCAGGGTGTTGTCCACAGCCCACTTAAGTACTGGTCCCCTGATGAGCAGATGAGAGTCAGCTGGTGAAGGCAGCTCCAGGTTCAGGAGATCCAGTACGCCCTCTGGTGGAGGAAGGTAGACAGTACCCCAGATCCCAACAGAAGAACAAACAATCCAGAAGGGATCCTCGGCGCCCTCTGGTGGGCAAGCCTCTGGATCCCAACACTTGCATGTTTCTTCTGTCCATAGCGTTCCTTGACAGTTTCGTTTCTAAGTCACCAATTTAGTGCTACTTGGTCCCAATGGAATTTCCCACGACCAATCACATTCACTTTATTTGGAAATGCAACGGTTGGAACAGCCGCTTCTCTACGACTTTATTGCATTTTATACTGCAAATGAAAGCTTTTGCAAAACACTGTATTTATATATTTATCCACTTCACAATGTTAAAACCTTTTTTATATTTACCTGCCTATAAAAAGATAGAAAAATGAGTGGATAAGTTTTTATAAAAAGAGCGTTTTACTGCAATCGTATGAAGTCTACCTTGTACATCTTGCTGGCTATTCTGTCTGATTCCTTCAGGTCACTGGTATTGCCAGGTGACTTTTGGAGACTGTGGACCGTATCAAGCTGAAAGACTGTGGAACAGATGGCCAGCTAGATGTTTAGGATCACTGGCAGTCCTCCTTACCCTTTCCCTCACCCCGGTGTCATGCAGCTCATAGGTGGAAGGCAGCAGACAGCCAATAAACCACTCAGTCATGCAGAAAATATGCTGGACCTTGTCTCTGTTGTCTGTGTGAGAGAATACGGTCTATATTAGGTTGGGTGGTGGAGAAAATAGGCTTTCAGTCAGTGATTGATGTCTAAACAAGAAACACTTTCTGTGATACGGTGATTTATTTAACCCAGAAAACACAGTTTGCAAAAAGTGAAAATGTGATTTTAACACAGAGATTTCAATGCTGGAAAACATTCCAAGTATAATGCAATGCTCTTTCTTAGGGAAAATAGATAGATAATGAATATATTCAATTCAGTTTATCTATATAGCACCAATTCACATCCCATGTCATCTTTACAATTCAACAGATCATACAACACTGGAAAAAATTTAAATATTTTTTTTTATAAATAAGTGTATTTGTTCTTTGATTGAGGAGGTAAAAGAGACATTTTGCTAATGGAACAAGACAATTTACATTTAAAATAAGAAAACACAATTGCATTGTCTTATTTCAAGTGCATTTTATCTAAATATCTTATTTTAAGAGTAAAAATATTAATTCCATTGGCAAACTATCTGATTTACATACTCAAATTAAGGGTAAATACACTTAATTTAAGAAATTTTTACTTATTTTAGATCGTTTTTTCCAGTGAGTCAAATTGTTTCAAAGTTTTCTATCAAAAGAAAACCAGCTGGTTGAATCGACTCATTGACTTGAAGGCAATCCATCACACACACATTCACACCTAAGGAGAATTAGGAGAAGCCAATTAACTGAAAAGTTTTTGGACTGTGGGAGGAAGCCGGAGTACCCGGAGAGAACCCACGCATACTCAGGGAGATCATGCAAACTCTATGCAGAAAGACCCTGGGCAGGGAATCGAACTCGGAACCTTCTTGCTGAAAGGCAGCAGTGCTACTCACTTTGTTTTATTTTATTGTATTTTGTCTAAAGATGATATAATATCAGGCTGATTAAACACCAGATTATAAAACAGGAGGTAAGAGATTACTCTGTGGAATCCTTTGGCATCAAGTGAGGTTAAAAAGGAAGATTTAATTGAAAATCAAAGTGAAGCAGCCACGTTGTTAATTAAAATCCTGATCTTGGGAAAACTGAAGCGGTCCTTTGGCTTCAAACTGAAATCAGGGCTCACCACTGAGGCTCACTAAAAGCTGCCTGCAGGCACCTTAACATCCATCCCTCTGTGTAGAGGGAGCCTTTGCAGCCATAGTTAAAATATCTTGGGTCTACTTTCAAACTTAAGTGTGGATGCATCTGTCTGCCTTCAGCAACAGTATCTCTGTACCATCTGGGCCCTAGAATCCTCCACACAGGGCGTGAAAGGCAGACAGGGGTGAGCATGATGTGCGCCCCTCTCTCTCCTGTGTCAGAGCGGAGAATCATTCCTCCAGTTGCCCTCAGTGAATACTGCAGAGTCGGGATGTTTGGTTTCCATTTTATTTTCTGATGCTAGGCATAGCATGCCATTTGCTTTTGCCTGAGGGAGGATGTTCACAAACGGGGAAAAAAATGATTTGGATGAATTCCCAGAGTGAACAAAATGGCTTGCAGAGAAGAAGCTGTGTTTCCAGTAGGAGAGAACTGAGCCGTGATTCAACAGGCGAGCTGTGAGCCGCTTGTCTCTGATATTAAAACATGCATCCCCATCTTTTTTCTTTGCTCCCCATTTGTGTATTTGAGTCGGCCTGAATCAGCATCAGCTCCTGCAGCTCGCAGAGATTTAGAAGGAGAGTTTGCAGAGAGCTGGTTTTCCTATAATGAATTCGGTTCATTAATTCCCCGTGTTGTGTTTGGTGTAAAGAGTGGAGAGGGCTCTCCAGGAGCACAGCAGGAGGACCTCTGAGTCGTCCTGCAGGGGTGTGATCTACTCGGTTTACTCCTTCACAAGCCTCCTGTTCAAGGGAGGAGGAGCCCTCGTCCAATCGGCTGCAGTTGGCCTAAATGTCCAGGAGAGAGCTGAGAAGTCTGGGTGAAAACCTTTAGCTGAAAGAAGCACAGAATTAAGAAAAAACTGTTGAGGAGACACAGAGGTGAGTGAGTAGAGAAATAAAGTGGGATAGGAGGATTTATCTGCCTCTAGGCCTGGAGTAGAAATCAACACCTTGCTTAATTTAAACAGCATGGATTTTCTTTCAGGGAATCTAAAGGATTTCTACCAATTTCACTACATTGACTTTAGGACATGTTTTTCCTGCCATTCTCAGACTGAGCGTCTCCTCAGAAAGTCCTTATTAGTTGTATACAGACTTTTGTGCAGATGCCCTTTCTGCTGTAAATGAGTTTCAAACCCTGATAACCTGAAAAAAAAAGATACAGACTTACCCAAATCCACCACAGAGGGGCGCTGTGCTGACTTTTGGAAATGGTTTAATCAGGAATCTGGTCTTAATTATTTAATTAGGAGGCTTCTAGTTTGGGTGAAAGCCCCTTTAAGGTTTAAGATACAGTTAATGGAAGTGAGGCTTTGCTAGTGCTGCATCGAGCATCAGCTGTGTTCTTCAAGTGCACCTTCATTTATCTGCATTTTCTTTTGACTCATACCCACATAAGGTGATGCAGGCAGAAATAACATGCAAAGCAAATTTTAACAAAAGGCTATTTCTTTTAGATAAAATGGAAATCTAAAGCCGTTATGCGCTTAATGCATGTTTCTAATGAGATCCCAATTAGTTGTAACGATAGACTGAATTAGAGAAATATATAATTTTGATTGTATTTCAATACAGTAAAAATATTGTAAGCTGTATTATTTCAATAAATTTAAATATAACATTTTCACATGGATGTTGCCATGTTGTTTATGCTGCAATGTTGCTTTGGTCCTGTAGCTCCAGCTGTTTAATAAAGAGGGAACAAAAAAACCAAAACATGAAAACATGGTGGTAAACTAACTTTTTAAAATTATTTCACTGCATGCGACAAAGTTAAGATGCATTAACTCATGTTTTTAAAAACACAAGTTTTTTGCAGAACGTGGACCAAGTTAAAAAATTCAGGTCTGATTTCATTATTTGTCTTCACCTTATTGTTTTTAAGACTTTAATCAGCTAGCAGCCTGCTAGGCTATCTGCAAAATAATCAGTATTTTGGGGCTTCTAGGAAAAGCAGAATTTGATTTAACAGTTTTTCCAATGATATAAACTCCATCCACAGTATGGATCAACAAAAATATGTCCAAATGCATTCATAAAGGACCCCGCTCCATTGAGGGCTCAATCGAACACATCGTGTAATGGTGTTTAAAAGGTTAAGACCAAATTTAATTGAAACTGTGATATTTCCCTCTGAGCCTTTTGAAATCAATATAAATATTGAGGGAATGTTTTGTGCAGAAAGCAAATAGGAGCATAACCCACGCAGGCCACATCCAAGATATTTGACTCACGAGTGAACAAGTACATGTTCCAAACGACTTAAATCACTTAGAGAGGGAGAAAGTGTGGCCAGGGCTGTTCACTGCTCAGCTTGATCATTTGTGACAACATTAATCCTTTAGAAAATTAACTTCTTTGGGAAACATTAACTAAACACAGAGACTGAACAAGCGGATCATGACTGATGGTGTTTGACACTAAGAGCAGATGAAGCACCTCTAATGAGGAGTTATTAGGGTTGCAGCTATCGATTCTTTTAGTAACTGATTCATTTATCAAATGTTGTTCAATCACTTGATATAAAGAGAGACTTTTAGTTAATTTGTTAGGAATCCAGTTTGTGTGGGTTGTGCTTTTGTTTGTCTTCCCTCCACCACCAGGCGGCGCCTGGTTCTCGTTGGCCTCCTCACACACCTGCAGATGGTTGCCTCATTACCGGAGGACTCTTAAGCTGCTGACTGCCCCTACCTCGACACCAGAGTGTTTGCCAGTTTTGGGTACTCTAGCCAATCTAAGTTTTACTGAGTCAAACTGAGTTTTTGTCAACTTGAGTTTAACCTTGTTGTTTTGTCCTTGCCATCCTGCAAACTGGATGTTTTGGACCTTCTCCCCCCTGGAAGGATTCTCTGAGCACCAAACTGAGCTGATGATTCGAGCTTATGGTTTGGATCTACTTTCCCCCCAAGGATTATTTGGGCGCCTCTCTGAGCAGGGGATTGATCTCCACAAGTACTGTTCATGTACCGCAGGAAAATTAAGTGGCAGTCAGCTCCTCCGTTCCTCAGGGAAAAACCGCAATCTGGGTATACCCTGTCCGCCCTCCAACGAGCAAGTCATTCACTGGAACAACCCACACCGACTTGATTCAACAAGAGACACCTTTTTCTAGAAACGTCCACAGCCTTAATTCCCTTCTTCAAATCTAAGACACAAATTTCCCACTGAGCCTGAACTAACCGCAGAATCTTCCCCTTCATTTTTCAGTTTCGGTTCGACAGAGTTCTGAGCAGAACTGGACTCTTATCACCAACTCTCAATGAAACCTGTTGAACTTTTCCCTGGTCTCTCTGTTTGGTCTTCTGCATGTGGGTCAGAGCCTTAGATAAAATCATGACATAATCCTGATTTTCAAGTGAGACTATTAATCCTATGAGTGTCATGATGCGATGGTTTTACTAGCCCAGATGCAGAACTCACAGACAGAGAGGCAGGGAAATGTCCAGTATTGTATTGGAACCGGTTGACAGACTTACAGGTTGGCAGATTCAGACAGGCATGGTGGCACAGGAAACACAACGATCCAGCTCAGAGGGGAGTTCACACTCAGCTTATATAGGGAGCTTCCTTAATCAGCAGATAGAAAACAGCTGTCCATGCTGAGTCCAAGCTCCCCAGGCATGGATCCACGGCGCCCTCTGGTGGGCAAAGCCCCAGATCCTAACAATGAGTAAGAATCGTGTATTACTCTAATCCGGGCCATAGGTATATATTCATCTCTGAGCTTCTCCAGTGCATGCAGGAGGTCCAATGCCCCCAAAAGAACCACATTACTGCATCACATCGAAGCGGAACCCTAAAGTTCTCAAGTGAGACAAGTTGTCTTGTTCCGTTGGCAAAGTGTCACACGTAAGTCCTCAGTTCAAGGAAACATTTTTCCTTATTTTAACGACAAATACTTATTTAGATCTACTTTTTTTGCAGTGCACATATTTTCTTACCAGAAACCCTGCCAGCCCCTTTTTCACTGGAAGAAAAGAAACAAGCGATATTACAGTAAAAAAAAAGGAAATATTTTTAAAAAGAAAAAAACAGGGATACTTTTAGAATAGTTTTCATTTAATTTGAGGAATAAAGTATTTAAATATCTTTGAGCCCAGTTAGTTCCATTGTTTCTTTCTGAGTTATAAGAGCAGGGTGAACTACAAAGACGTTTTACTCAGGAGCAACTTTAACTTTAACCTTGTTTTCTCTCAAATAAGGGTAAAAAGTTGTAATATTAGAAGTTGAACAAGTGTAAAAAAGTTTGTGGTAAAGTGCATCTAAGTGTTTAACACATCTGATTTAATATTTGGTATTTAATATCAGATTAGTTTATGTTTCAGCTTGTACACTGAGTTAAGTTACTAATGTAACAGGTACTTAAAGATTCACTTCCATACAGAAAGGCATATTCTTATCTTTAGGAACCACAGTATACATGTCAAATTAAATAATACTACTAATACTATTTAGCGATATTATCAAGGTGTTACTTTATTGTATATCTCGTACCATGTCCGTTGGTTGTGCAGTTCTTTTTACATCTCTCTGCAGGTGATGAAGCAGACTGAAGATGTTTTATTGTTATCTGCCTTTCATCTCCTTCTTTCATCTTTTCTCCTTATTTTATGTTTTTTCTTTTCTGTTCTATTTAAATTGCAGTGTCCAAATAAGCTGTAATACTCCCTGCATGAATTATAACAAAGCAATCAAGCGGAACAATATGGCTATAGCTGTACTGCTCCCCTTGTGAAAGTAAAATCTTGTGGGTTCTATTTCGGCATCAAGACAATTATTCTTATTGCCACATCGCCAGACAGGACACTGTGAAAAAAAAAGAAAAAAAAAAGTCAGACATGGGTGGAGGTGAAGGAAAGATTAATCGACAAAAATACATTTTCACATGATAAAGACATCCTCATTCAACAGGTGCTCATGCTTTAATGCCTTTCATCCTTATTTATGAAAAAAAGTGAAAGAAATTGTTTCTGTGCCGACTAGATCCTCCAGAGATGCACCCAGTTTGTTAAGGCTAGTCTGTGTGTAGAGAGACTAGATCAGGGGCCCCAAATTGATGGTGAGATGGAGCGGGGCCCCCCTAATTATATATATTGTATGAAATAGTGTTCTATCAAACTGGTCCTATAGTAACTCTATTACAGATGGAGTAATGTAATTAAAGTCATTTCTCCCTGGGATTATTAAAGTATTTCTGATTCTGATTCCTGGTTGATGGGACAGGTGTTGTGAATGAAACCGTGTCCAGATTGAAAGAGTTCCTGTGTGTCGCTGAATGTGTGCATTGATGACTGAAAGACATCTTCTGCCTCCATTTATCTGTTTACTACAGTGTGTTGAATTCATGTTAATGTGGATTTAAAGACATTTCAATTAGTGGAAAAAATTGCAGGGGGGGAAATAAAAAAGTAGCACCTCGGTGGACCCCCTGTTGAAGACCTCCGGACCAGAGGCTGCAGTGGTCTGGGATCTACTTTGGAGCTACGAGGATGTTTGCTGATTTATTTAACAGTCATTTTAGGGCTAAATTAAAACAGCAAACCTTAAATCCCCTAAGCCAGGCATCCCCAACCTCGGTCCTCGAGGCCCCGCTGTCCTGCAGGTTTTAGAGGTTTCCCTGCTTTAAGCACAGCTGATTATAATGATTGCAGTTGAGCAAAAGCCTGTTAATCAGCTTTCAATTAAAATCAGCTGTGCTGAGCAAGGAAACCTCTAAAACCTGCAGGACAGCGGGCCTTGAGGACCGAGGTTGGGGATGCCTGTCGTAAGCCCATTCCTTAATTCCATTCAGTTTTTATATATATAGCGCAAACTCAATACAGATGTCATCTCAAGGTACTTTACAGGGACAATACAGACAGAATTGTAAGGAAAGCTATTTGATTGCATCCAGTCTTGTTAGACATGCTCTACCTGGATTAGCTTGAGGCGATGATATTTGCTTGCATTTTGTTGTTGATTCTTCAGCAATCCCTCATATTATCCATGCATGTAGAGACAGTGGAGAGGAAAACTCCCTTTTAACAGGAAGACACCTCCAGCAGAACCAGGCTCAGTGTGAGCGGCCATCTGCTGAGGCCGACTGTGCTTCAAGGAGACAGAAGTAGAGATAGAAAAAGAACCAGAGATACATAAGGCAACTGTCAACCAGCTCCACAGGCGGCTTAGTCCAGTAAACACACAGCCAGGCAGACGAGCGCCGAGCCAGCTCCCCTGCCAAAGGATGAAGAGAGCACATCCAGAGAAACAGGACTACACTGAAAAAATAACAAAGTTTAAACACAGAGGGCCGGATCTATCAAAGGTTTGCGTGTATAAAAACGTGAGCTATTTCGCTGCGCACGCTAAAAAATGTACAAACTGATCTATCAACAGCGTGCTAAAAGGATTTGGTTTTTAAAACGTGCTAAATAGCGCCTCTTATCCATTTAGTACTTTTTCTGCTATGAATATGCAATATGGGGCGTTTACACACAAAAGTGCGTCTTGTGGGAGGAGAACATGTAAATATATTAATTTAGCACTCGCAAAGTGATTTATCAAACCTGAAAGCAATTTTGCTAACGGTATCTGACTCTATATTTAACACGTTTCAAAAGAAGGTGCAAACGGTCTGTATTCGTAATTGCGCACACATGGCAGTGGTTATTGTCGCAAGAAGGAGACATGGAAATGAAGCAAGGAGACGCAGAGAACGCATTTTTTCATTCTGTGTGAATATTTTTGGAATGAACGAGGAAACGATCATCCAAACATATCGTTTATCCAGCATTGCCATTTTGGAGCTGCAATTCCAGTGATTTGCTCCTCACAGAGCGTCAGCTGTACTTGTTCCTCAATGCTGGTCAGAGGCATCTCATATACTGTGCCCCCTCCTATTTTGTTCGCAGATGTTTTGTTATATGCCAGTTTTTCTTTGGTTCGCCTTCTAATATCCTGGTATCTTCTTTTTACTTCATCCACTGTTCGCAAGGTTTCACCGACAGCATTTACTTTATGACAGATTTGTTCACATATAGCGTTCCTCTGTGTGACAGTCACACTTCTTTGCTGTAGCTCACTTAAATGTTTGTTGGCTTCATCCACCAACACCTCCATTTGCATGGGGTCGAATTTCCTTTTGCGCTTTCTGCTGTCCAAACTCGCCATGCCGCAAACCACAAAACGCGCAAAACCATCATTTAAATCGGGTGTCTCCAACCGTTTTGCACCTGCCACCAGTTACGCAATCGCTCTTGTTAAATCACCTGCAAACCATGGTTCAGCCCCTCGCGCAAAATTCCAGTTTGCGAGCGCAAATTACTGCACGCAAAATTGGATCTTGATAAATCCGGCCCAGAGTCTTAGAAGAACCAGAGCACCTCAGTACGTAGGTCTACAACAGGAAGTGACGCAATGCGCCTTATGTGCATTCGTTAGGAGTGGTGCCCTAGTGATTAGGGCATAGAGCTTGGAATTCTGAGGTTCTGAGTTCAAGTCCCACTTCCACAGACTGCCATTCTGGGTCTCTGAGCAAAGACCCTTAACCCCACTCTGCTCCCGGGCGCCGCACGATGGCAGTCCACTGCTCCCCAAGGGGATGGGTTAAATGCAGAGGTAGATTTCTCCAATGTGAGATCAATAAAGTTCAATTATTATTATTATTGGTCTTCATCCCCTTCAGCAGAATCTGCTCCAAAATAAAAAAACAAATAACTTATTAAAAATTATTTTTTTATTTTTTATTTTTTTATCCCCCTTTTTCTTGAAAAAAGCCGAAGGCTCCACTGGGCTGCTTGACCTTATGTGACAACCACATCCGGTCCCTGATTGCTTGATGTGACGTGAACTGGTTTTTATTCCCCAGTAAAATATGATTTGCATCCACCACAGGTTTTGCTTCGCTCTGTTCTCCCAGTTTGCGTTGCTAGTAATACACCCTTTGCATCGCTTTGATCCTTTACATGTATAAACTATATAAACATAAATTGCATTGCTATATATTTTCAATATTTAGGGATTTTTCCTTAAAACTCGCTTATTGTGCAGATGATCCCCTCTGAACAGAGCCATTCAATGGCACCGGGAAAAACTATCCTCATTCAAGTTTGTCATGTAAGACACAAGCTCATGGAGGTCAAACTTTTCAAAGAAAATCAATGTCACGCATGGAGGGGCTCATTAAGACACGTTCATCCACCGTACTATAAGAAACTACCACATCCTTAATGGTACTCAGCTTTTAGAGGCAACCCGCTGAGATGAGCCATAGCAAGACACGTTAGCTGGATGTGTAAAAATACAGCTGGAGGCAGGTTTTCTTCAACTCCTTGACACGACATAAATAAACCAGCAGGCAGGACTCAGCAAACTGAGTGACAGCTCACTTTCAGCTGAATACAGCTGGGAAGGTGTGGGTTCAAAACAGGGAAAACATTTTCCTTTATGTGTGGAAAACATATTGACAGGAGCTGGCGTGAGAAAGGATTGGTCCCATACAGATTGCTTTGCTAGTTGATTTTGTTGTCACTGAATAATTCAGATTTTAAGACGACATTTTTTATAAGACAAATATTTATATGGATTAAGTATTCCATTATTGTTGCAAGCAAACCATACATGAAGCGTCTTAATTTAAAAAAGGTTTTTAGGGTAACTTTGCTGTTTTGTCAGATTTAATTATTTCGGAATATTATTTTTTTTTTTAAGAAATTTGAATTTATTATCTCAAATTTTCGTAATCAAATTTTTTAATTAATTGTATTTTCCTTCAAATTTCTTTGCAAGTTATGATTTCAAATGCATTTTTTTTCTGATTAACTGTTACAATTTCTGTTTACAATATGTGTTCTTTGCTTAAAATAATATTACAAGCAAAAGTAAAATATTGCAAAATCTGTCTGAATGGATAATCTGACCAAATATAAAATGGTTTCGCATGAAGATAATCAACTTTATTGGTCCCTCCCGTAATACGTTACTATGAAATTTCCTGTCTGTATTTAAATTATTTCTTAGGGAACAGTGAGCAGCTCAGACTACAGAGGGAACCACTACCAAGGGAAGCTGCTACACGATCTATAGCATCAGCTAATTTGCACATGTAAACAGAAATTAAGCTAAAACATGGATCCACAGCTGCTATTGTTGGTTTAAATAAAGATTAAAAGAGTACTTATTTGAGATTGTTATTATTAAGTCTGTAGTCCAGCTGTATTTCTTTGTACTATCATTTTAATTTTTTTTTTCTGGTAATTGATACTAAATCATAAAGTATGCCACTACACTGCATTTCTGTCAGTGTTTTTTTTTTTAATGTTTTTAATTTAAAGCATTTAAAATTTTGTTATTACTGAAATGTGCCATTAAAAAAAAATGTCTTCTGCTCATCATGAAGGATATCTGGAGACAGAATCATATTTGCTTGATTGACTTGGGAAATCCAGCATTAAATTAGTTGGCAACATTGCTGCAAGAGTAACCCATCTTTCTCCAAGCTTTTACCATTTTGATTGTGTGTGTGTGTGTGTGTGTGCACATGTCTAGCCCTCAGTATAAGGACCATTCTTTCCAATTTCACCATCAAATGGGGGACCAGTTGTTGCAAAGTGAGGTAATTTTGCCGGTCCTCACAAGCTATTTGCTAATAATTAGCTTTAGGGCTAAGGTGTCAATTGGTTAGGCTTAGGTATGCATTAGTAAAGGTAATGTTTAGGGTTAGTTTTAGGGCATAAAAAGAGTTGAAAATGATTGAAAATCAATGGAAGTCAACACATGGTCCTCACTACGATGGCAGAACGAGTATGTATGTGTGTGTGTGTGTGTGTGTGTAGCAGCGAGAGTGTTTTAGTTGATTGGGTGTGTGTGAGCGAGTTTGTCACCTTGGGGAACACAGTTGTTAGAGTTGTGGAAAAGCCTGGAGGATGGTCTTTGGTGAATCGCATCCTGGGGGAGGGGTTTCTGATCGAAAGCCTAAATCACCTGTACTGGCTTCCATTAACGCCATGAAATGATGGCTCTGCCCTAAGCTTTCTCTTAGAGACCTTAGAGGGGAGTTTGTCTGATCTATAACTGATTGTTCTTATCATCGGTAAAAAAATATCTGCTGGAGGTTGCTCGCACTTCATTTCCTGTGTTGTGTTTGAGCCATCCTGACAGCTAGTCTGTATAGAGAGAAATCCCTAGACTGATAAATTCTTCTTGAACGAATGCATTCATAATCCTGCCGTCCTTCACATTCTGATAACATGAAGACAGCAATATCTGGGGAGATATGGGCTCCATGCGATTCTTACAGTACTTGGTCTTTAAAGTCACAAAATTTAATAACCTAAAAACTGGTTAAATAATTCCGACTTTTAGTGCCATGCATAAAACAAAAAAAAGAACAAAAAAACATTTAATTATATCATGCTAAAATCAGAAGCTTTACAAGTTGAAGCTCAGCCTTTAGAGATCTTAAGCTTTAACAGTTTTTTTGAAAGGTTTGTCATTTATTAAGCTTTATCGAATTCTCTGTTAACACAAACGTCGTTATCCTCACTAAAAAAAATAAAAGAAGTTTCAGGACCGCTGCTGCTGCATTACAGATGTTAATGGTGATATGCAGTGTGCTTTCCTCCTTCTATTTTACTCTGCATGTCAGTCAAACTTTTAACCTCTTTTTAGATATTTCCAAATAATCCCTTTGAGCATTTTTCAGGTCTCAAAGCATCAAATTAAGGATATGTATGCCACTAATGATGGTTGGTTCAATCTAATGTAAGTGAGAAAAATAAGTATTTAAACAATCTGCTATTTTGCAAATTGCTATTTTTCTCACACTTAGAAATAATGGTCTGAAATTGTCATCGCAGGTGCATGTCCACTTTGAGAAACATCTCAAGCTTTTCAAAAAGTGTTGGGATGTGGTCTGTCAAAGGTTTTTCACAGAGTGAAATCTAACAAACAGCATTCTTTGTTTTAGTCTACTTTTTAGTCTACTACAAAGAATGGATTTTAAACATGAGATTCAATTAGATATTTTATTTCTTTGACATTCAATTAATGATCATTAAAGTCTTGGGGAAACTGTTCCAACCGTTGCATTTCTGAATTCTCCCGAGGGGTGCCCGACTTTACAGGAGTGAATAAAGTGAATGTGATTGGTCTGTGAGCAACTTTGGTTGTAGTCGGTGTCTCAGAAGCATCTTGCTAACCAGTTAGCAACTACAGGTGCTGGTCATAAAATTAGAATATCATGAAAAAGTAGATTGATTTCAGTAATTCCATTTAAAAAGTTAAACTTGTATATTATATTCATACATTACATACAAACTCATATATTTCAGATGTTTATTTTGTTTAATTTTGATGATTACAAATGACAACAAATGAAAATCTCAAATTCATCATATCAGAAAATTAGAATATTACTGAAGACCAATAAAAACAAAGGATTTATAGAAATGTTGGCCAACTGAAAAGTATGAACATGAAAAGTATGAGCATGTACAGCACTCAGTATTTAGTTGGGCCTCCTTTGGCCTGTATTACTGCAGCAATGCGGCGTGGCATGGAGTCGATCAGTCTGTGGCACTGCTCAGGTGTTATGATAGCCCAGGTTGCTCTAATAGTGGCTTTTAGCTATTCTGAATTGTTGGGTCTGGTGTATTGCATCTTCTTCTTCACAATACCCCATAGATTTTCTATGGGGTTAAGGTCAGGAGAGTTTGCTGGCCAATTAAGAACAGGGATACCATGGTCCTTCAACCAGGTACTGGTAGCTTTGGCACTGTGTGCAGGTGCCAAGTCCTGTTGGAAAATGAAATCTGCATCTCCAAAAAGTTGGTCAGCTGCAGGAAGCATGAAGTGCTCTAAAACTTCCTGGTATGTGGCTGCGTTGACCCTGGACCTCAGAAAACACAATGGACCAACACCAGCAGATGACATGGCACCCCAAACCATCACTGACTGTGGAAACTTTACACTGGACTTCAAGCAACGTGGATGAAGTGCCTCTCTTCTTTTCCTCCAGACTCTGGGACCTTGATTTCCAAAGGAAATGCAAAATTTACTTTCATCAGAGAACATGACTTTGGACCACTCACCAGCAGTCCAGTCCTGTTTCTCTTTAGCCCAGGCAAGACGCTTCTGACGCTGTCTGTGGTTCAAGAGTGGCTTGACACAAGGAATGCGACAGCAGAAACCCATGTCTTTCATACGTCTGTGTGTGGTGGTTCTTGAAGCACTCACTCCAGCTGCAGTCCACTCTTTGTGAATCTCCCCCACATTTTTGAATGGGTTTTGTTTCACAATCCTCTCCAGGGTGCGGTTATCTCTCTTGCTTGTACACTTTTTTCGACCACATCTTTTCCTTCCCTTCGCCTCTCTATTAATGTGCTTGGACACTGAGCTCTGTGAACAGCCAGCCTCTTTAGCGATGACCTTTTGTGTCTTGCCCTCCTTGTGCAAGGTGTCGATGGTCGTCTTTTGGACAACTGTCAAGTCAGCAGTCTTCCCCATGATTGTGTAGCCTATAGAACTAGACTGAAAGACCATTTAAAGGCTTTTGCAGGTGGTTTGAGTTAATTAGCTGATTAGAGTGTGGCACCAGGGGCCATCAATTTTGAACCTTTTCACAATATTCTAATTTTCTGATATGATGAATTTGAGATTTTCATTTGTTGTCATTTGTAATCATCAAAATTAAACAAAATAAACATCTGAAATATATGAGTTTGTATGTAATGTATGAATATAATATACAAGTTTCACTTTTTAAATGGAATTACTGAAATCAATCTACTTTTTCATGATATTCTAATTTTATGACCAGCACCTGTAGTAGGTTCCCAATTGGAAATTCCATTGGGACCAATTGGCACTAAATTGGTGACTTAGAAACGACACTGTCAAGGAACGCTATGGACAGAGGAAACATGCAGGAGGAGGAGAGTTTAGTGTCGGAGGTCGTGGATGAGTCTCCTCCGTCATAAATTTTTTATTTAGAGGAGGAAAGCGGGACGAAGATGTTGTGGAAGAGGAGGCCAGGGCAGCAGAAGCTTGGTTTGGTGTAGAAGGCTTCCAGCCGTACATGTTTGAGCCCTTGCCTCGCAACGCTGCCAGTTCTGTTAGCTCTACGCCTGCTGAAGACACAGACGTCCATCCCCGTGAACACTGGGACGGAACTCAATGGGAAAGAAATGATTCTGATTTCTTATTTCAACCGTTGCGTATATTAGCTGTGACATATGAATCAAGATGCTATGACCGAAAAAATGTGATTGACAGATGACCGTTGATATATGATTGGCCGAATTTAGGTGTTCAGGCTGACGTATAACTAACTGGCCTGCATAACATAACAAAAAAACAACAGATTTTAAGACAACATTTTTTTTTTAAATAGAAATTTTCCAACTATTTGGGCAATATCATCTGATAAAGAGTACATTTATATACATGTTTAAGCCAGAATGATTTAACATTTAAATATGATTTCCCTACGACTTTAAGGACAATGAAAAAAGCTGTTTTATTCACTTAAATAAGAACTGGATCACTAAATAATAAGGCCTTTGCACTGCAATGCATTTAGTCTGCAGTATTGCAGATCCAACCCTTAATAGGCCAATTTACCGTTTTTGATCCCTTGCATACCTCTTACAAATTGAGTCCCCAGGTCCCTCAGTGAGGTCTAGAAGCAAAATATCTATATCCGTTCAGCCATTCAACAAAGATACCGTTACATGGCTGTAAATTTTATTTTGGCATTTGAGCAGTTAGATGAGCCCTTGAATGATATATTACCTATTGGACATCAAGTTGTAAAAAAAATGTTAAAAGTCAAGAAAAAAAGGTTAAAAGCTAATTGAAGAGCTCAAAAGTAAAGTTCAAAAGTTAATAAGCCTCCTTAACAAATGAAGCTCTAGCGAAAGTTCAATTGAAGAAACTCTGACTTACCTCCATCAATCAGAAGCCGATCCGTCTCTGAAGCGAGCCAATCAGCTTCGAACTACTCCACCACGAAGCCCAATCAGCGTCCTGCTTCCACTTTATAGACTCCCTCAAATCTCACCACAGCCGCTATCCTGCAATCGCAATGTCGGATTTCGATTCAGACGACAATTCACCCACCTCCATCCCCTTCTCCGCCATCGCAGCTGAATCGTCCTCCATGACACGACTTCACCTCAACCTCATCAGAGAGTATTAATCCCAGTTGTCACCATCCCTCGTCTCATCGCATTGGTCCGGCAGAAGACCACCATGTTGAGCCCGGTTCTGCCAGAGGTTTCTTCCCAAAGGGGAGTTTTTCCTCTCCACTGTCGCTCCATGCTTGCTCATCATGGACAGTTCACGGTACCTGCATCACCGAGCAGGACCTCTATATCCCGAGTCTGAGTGAAGCCCCGGCGTCAGCTCCCTCAGTCTTCTAGTCCCACAATTCTGCCCAGCAGATCACCTTGTCAACCAGCTCGGATTAAACCACCACCAGTTTCAGGCCGGGGGGAACATCCCTATTCACATTCATCTACTCATGCATGTTAAAGCATAATTCAGCATGAATGTTCCTGCCGAGGTCTGAGCGCCAAAGACTATACTTTCTTATCAATAAATTCTTCTAATTATCTTTTCTCTCTGTGTGAGTTTTTCAGATTGAATTATATTTAGGTTTATAAACTAAAAAATGTAAGTGCCAGTATCAGCATTAATGTCTCTAAGTTTATGTTGTACCAAAAAATGTGTTTCTTCAACTCTCTCAGTGTTTTTCATGAATTTCTCATTGAAGCACTTTTGTTATTTTTCTTAATATATTCGGGTAAGTTGGCATTTCTTGTTATTAGATTGACATTAATTATTGACATTAAAATATCCATATTTTTTTACTGTTACAAAGGTAATAAGGTCTTGTCCATCCATCCATCCATCCATCCATCCATCCATCCATCCATCCATCCATCCATCCATCCATCCATCCATCCATCCATCCATCCATCCATCCATTCATCCATCCATCCATCCATCCATCCATCCATCCATCCATCCATCCATCCATCCATCCATCCATCCATCCATCCATCCATCTTCTTCCGCTTATCTGGGGTCGAGTCGTGGGGGTAACAGCTTCAGTAAGGAGGCCCAGACGTCCCTCTCTCCAGCCACTTAGGCCAGCTCCTCCAGGGGAATCCCAAGGAGCTCCCAGGCCAGCTGAGAAACAAAGTCCCTCCAGCGTGTCCTGGGTCTCCCCCTGGGCCTCCTCCCAGTGGGACGTGTCTGGAACACCTCACCAGGGAGACGGGTTAGGGTTAGGGTTAGACTAATCAGATGTTCGAGCCACCTCAATTGGCCACCTCAATTGGCTCCTCTCGATGTGGAGGATCAGCAGCTCTACTCTGAGTCCTCCCCTAATGACTGAGCTCCTCACCCATTCTCTAAGGAAGATCCCAGACAAACTATGGAGAAAACTCCTTTCAGCCGCTTTTGAACCAAAGCTCATGACCATAGATGAGCAACACAACAGACCGGTACAGTGGGGAGGATGTACTGCCCCTAATGGAGGAGTTTAAGTATCTTGGGGTCTAAGGTCTTGTCCATCGGCGTCGCCAGACCCCATTTACTGGGGCACGTGCCCCAGTATAAATGAGCTGTGCCCCAGTATAAATCTCATGAATATTTGCAACAGTATTCAAATTTTTTAATGCATCAATTTAGATAATTCCAACGGGAGGAGACGTATATTTCTACTCAAATGTGCAGCAAGTGTGTTGGTAACTCCAAATTGAGGACGTATTAGCGCCCCCACGTCAGCGCATGCCACTGCATGAACTGCAGGTAAATTAACACGCTGCTCTCAGCTGAGTTGGATGGGACACTGTGCGGCCGCAACGCATTTTTAGTTCTGGTAACGTTTCTTACCTGTCAATTTTATTATTTTCCCAGTAAAACCACATGATTTATAGGCTACTAACTGAAAATTACTGCATTGGTTTGTAGATGGATATCAGGAAATTCCTCACACGAAGCAGAGACAGGGAAGCAGTAAAACAAGATGAGAGAGAGGGAGGAAAGGTCCCGTGATGAATTAGTGATTTAAGCTAAGCAGTTACATTAGGAACGTTATAAGCAATATGATAGATATTTACATAATTATAAATTTACGTTTTTTAATGTTTGCTGTGGAGAATGAGAATGCAGGTGCTGGAGTAGGAAAGTACGGTGGCTGAGAAGTGCAAAACACATTTACAATTCAAAAACACATTAACAAATAAAAAACAAAATAACATTTGAAGAAACAAAATTATATTTTATGAAACAAATGTATTTTTGAAAAAAAAAAAGTTACAATTTTTAAAAACAAATTTACATTTTAGGAAACAAATTCACATTTTAAATAAGTTAGATTTTAGGTGAGAGAAAGTTTCATTTTAGAGAAAAAATATACATTATAGGGAAACAAATTTACATCTAAAAAAAAAATTGACCGTTCGGAAACACTTGTACAAGTGCAAAGACAAAACTGCAAGCGGCAAAACACAGTTACATAGCCAAAAACAAATGAACAAAAGACGGCTACACGGAAAGGGAATGTCCCAGTGGCCGGATATGACGTCACCATTACCCTGACTTGTAGTACAAACAGCTCAATCTGTAGTCCTCCTGCTTCACGTGAAAAGTCAGCGGCGATTTTAGATGGAAAGAATTGCACTGAAGCTGTTTTTCTTAAGTTTACGCTAACCGAACAATGTTTTGCCCTTATTGTGGTCTCTGGAACTTGTACGGGACACGGACCAGGTGGCAGGACCAAGCTGCAGGGCCGAGCTCAATTCGTGGCAGTGGCTGCGTTGCAGCAGTTCCGGTGGTCCTGCCACCTGGTCCGTGACCCGTAAAAGTTCCAGAGACCGTCCGCACGAAGAACAAAATGGTGTAATTGTGTAATGGCTGAAATTTGCTCCACAATAATAAAATCGCCGCTGACTTTTCACGTGAAGCAGGAGGACTACAGATTGAGCTGTTTGTACTACAAGTCAGGGTAATGGTGACGTCATATCCGGCCACTGGGACATTCCCTTTCCGTGTAGCCGTCTTTTGTTCATTTGTTTTTGGCTATGTAACTGTGTTTTGCCGCTTGCAGTTTTGTCTTTGCACTTGTACAAGTGTTTCCGAACGGTCAATTTTTTTTAGATGTAAATTTGTTTCCCTATAATGTATTTTTTTTTCTAAAAAGAAACTTTCTCTCACCTAAAATCTAACTTATTTAAAATGTGAATTTGTTTCCTAAAATGTAAATTTGTTTGCTAAAATGTAAATTTGTTTTTAAAATTTAAACTTTTTTTTCCAAAAATACATTTGTTTCATAAAATATAATTTTGTTTCTTCAAATGTTATTTTGTTTTTTATTTGTTATGTGTGTTTTATTTGTATGTAATATGTTTTTGAATTGTAAATGTGTTTTGCACTTCTCAGCCACCGTAGGAAAGGGAGGAGGAGGTGAGACTGACAGGCAAGAGACAGGTGAAGGACAGGAGAGACAGGACCATGAAGGTGATGAGGGAGCAACAACCAGCGTCCACAAACGAGAAGGGGACATTAGTGACTTAGGGGGAAACATGATGGCCCTAAATAAGTTGTCCCACTATCCCCAGGACAAATTTGGAGTAAAAAAAACGTTCATTTAATTCAAAATGGTTTAAAAACTGTTCCTGGTTAAAAAAGAAAGCCTTGTCATCAAGGATATGCAGTGTGTTTTCAACTTGCTTGATAACATCATATTCCCAACACTAACGCAGGTCATCCAGACCTCCCTCACAATCCCAGTCTACAGCTGTAGTTGTGAAAGGTCATTCAGTGTGTTGAGAAGGCTCCACACTTAGTTGAGGTGCACAATGGGACAAGACAGGCTCCATCATCTTGTTATTTTATCAGTTGAAAAGGAAGAACTTTCTAAGCTGAGTCACAGTCTAGTGATTGACCACTTTGCAAAAATGAACAATAGGAGGTACACTTTAATGCTCAAAAAATAAAAGAAAAACTTAGTTTAGGATGAGTTAACATTTCCCCCGAACTAAAACTCTGTAACCTAGGAATTAATGATTACTTCAGAATGTGTATAAGGAAACTTTTTATTTGTCAAAAATGTTGATGTCTTATTTTTTATAGTTGCAATGTTGAAAATATTCCTGTTTGTTAAAACAAATATGCTCTTACACTCACTAATATCTCAACTGGTAATTTTGGTAGGAATGTATCAGGGTGGGGCAGTGTGCTTGTCTGTATTTGTGTATGGAAGGAGGGGCATATGCAGTAGGGGGCCAGTGCCCCAGTAAAGCATGGTGCCTAGCAACGCCCCTGGTCTTGTCCTGGATTCCAATAACACTACTGACTTGAAATTAATATTTTCTAAGTCTACTGAGTGCCCTATAAAGGGTTAAGAAGTGCTAAACACTGACTGCCGCATTCAAAAGGATTAGTCCGCTGCTGCCGTGAAGAAAAGTGGCCTCAGCCACTAAACTAAAATTGCAACTTCACAAACAAATTGTTTAATATGATAATAACAGAGATACATTCATGAATATACAGAAAAGCAAGCTTGTAGTATCTGGAAACCTGGTTAGGGACATTAATTTTCACCTTTCCTGTGAAATCTCTGTGAAAACCTTTCCCTAATAGCTGCCTGGTTTCTCCCTGTAATAGATATTGTTAGGAATTTATAGTTTCTCCTTACCTGTAAAGACCCTACATCATTCTCCCTGCTGCTGGCCTCTGATCCAACTCCTCCCTGACTTTTATATTTATAAAATGTGCAAAGCAACATTTTGAAACACCATTAGGAAGAGAAACAGTAAAAAGGGTTGTGACATTTAACCTCAAAGTCACTTTACAGCATAGGTGTGAAATACTTCGTTACTGTACTTAAAGGAATAGTACACCCAAAACATGATTAGCCTTCATTTTCTACTCACCCCCATGCTGAACAACACTCTGGAGTACTTTTTTGATATCTCAAATGCATCTGGAGATCTGGGAGGCTTCTTGCTGTCTGCTGACATTCAAATAATGGAGGTCTATGGTGCCCGAGACAGAAAGGTCCATAAAAGTCCACAAAAAACGTGTCAATATTCCTCCATACTGCTCGTCCAATGTATTGTAAAGTGTCCTGAGTTGGTAGCGTTCATAATTTACTCGAAACGAAGTCATTTAGAATGTTTTTAGAGCATAAACAGTAGTGTATAGGATTTCCTGAAAGCGCGCACCTGCGCGTTCACGACGCTACGGAAGCCGGCAGACCAAACCAGATGAAAGTGCACATTCAGCGTCTGCTCTGCCGATAATGCAAGCGTAGAAGAAGAAATGTGCTGTTTACCTGTGCAAAGAAAGAAACAACGAAAGAAAAATGTCTGAGGACTTCAGTGTTGAGGAAGAGCATGAGTTCTTTGCCGAGCTGAATGCGCACTTTCATCTGGTTTGGTCTACCGCGGTTTCCGTAGCGTTGTGAACTCGCGGGTGCGAGTTCACGACGCTATTGCTATTTTTTAAATAAAAAATTCTATGTATAACTTGAATGCATAAACACCTCATTTTATTTCAGTGTTAAATTCTGTTTAAAGTAACAGATCATTAAAAATGTCTCCGGTGTTGGGATCTGGAGAAGTTCCACCTGTCTCCAGCAGAGTTCGCTGTGGATCCTCCTGAGCTGAGCCTTCTACACACCTGAAGCCCATCTCATCATCAGGAGGATCCTCCACTATATAAGCAGCCCTCAGACCTCGCATCAACGCCGCAGTGTTTATCCAGTTTGGTTAGCACCTGAGCCTCACTACCTCTGTGAAATCTTTGTTGCTTCTAGTCTCCTAGTTGGATTCTAATACCCTTTTGTCTCTGCTTACAGGAAACCTGTTTTTGCCCTGTAAGCTCTGGATGAGCTTAACCTGTCGAGTCTGCCCTCTGAGCCAAACCTGAAGACCTTCCTCTGGATTCCCATGCTGCTCTGGACTAAGAGCTGGAAAACCAAGGTCTGTCCAAAGGCTAGATGCAAGACGCTGAAGCTGATATAGAACTCTGCTGAATCAAACAGTCTCTGGACCCAACAGTGCCTCTCTCAAAGCCAAACCCGGACTCTTCAAGGTAGATCTCAGAAGATAACAATTCCACATTCATCTGCTACGTGGCTAACTGAACTGTCTCCCCTACAGTCTCCTGTGAACCAGTTCCCCAGACGTGAACCAGTACCTGACTCATTTCCATGTGCTTTTGTCTGCATATTGGGCCTCTCTGAACCAATCATGACATCCGGACCTTTACTGGTTGATGATTTTCTTTATTCGTAGCCCACTGATATTTAATTGGTTACCCCTAGTTTAATGTTTACAAATATTTATTTTACGTCATGTGCTCCATCCAATGCAGATTAATAGCGCCATCCACATCTAGTGAAAACTAATGTCATTGGATGAGTCATAGAACGCAAACACTCATTGGTTAGCTAAAGGACATCATCAGAAGCAAGCAGGTGTTCTTCAAACTGCTAACGTGAATTGTCTATGCCATGCTACAATGTAGGATTCAGAAAAAGATGTTGAAATGTCTGAAAGGTCGGACACAGGCGAGAGCGTATCGGGAGATGGAGACCAACAAGACCTCCCTCATCCTTGGTCCTATCTCAAAGAATTTTTTGAAATAGTCGAAAAATTTAGCTTTCAATTAATAAAGTGGCATCTGGCTGTTTTTTTTTTAAGGTTAATTTATACTTTTATACTTAGTTTTTGGAGCACATACTTTTTTACTTTTACTTGAGTAAAAAGAGGTCAAGTTGATACTTCAACTTTTACCAGAGTGTTTTTAAACAGCAGTATCTATACTTCTACTTAAGTAACAAATGTGGGTACTTTGGACACCACTGCTTTACAGCAGTGGCATCTGGCGGAGTTTTCTCCAGGGGGGGCTATAAATTTAAAATAAACTAATTAAACATATAGAGTTATCACAACAATATATTTATATGAGTGCCAGCAACAACAAACATTATAAAAACACTTTAATAAAATAAAACATAATTTCATGTACAGGTTTGTTTTGGTACATAAATCTTGAATGTTATCTCAGCGGGAGATAACATTCAAAATCAGGAGTCCCCCGCATAAATCGAGTTGTTGGCAAAGTATTTATCCAGGCTATTTGTAATTCATTTAACACAACATTGGATGGGAGTAAATGTGACACACTGCGGCTTCAAGTATGTAACAGCAAATTTACCCAAGTCAGTTTCTTTCAAACAAAAGATTAGGAAGAAGTTGATAAAATTTTATTTTTAACTCTATTTATTCTTCTGGTATCAGGGTGAATTTATTAAGGCAAGTCCATGTTGAATCTTTTTTTAAATTAAGTACTTCTTTAAACATCAATTCAATTATTACATTCTCTTCTATTTGTAAGTCCTATATTCTGAATAAAAACATTCATTGAAATAATGCAGCCAGCCTTCCAATCAAAGCCGAGCCAATTGTTCAGAGCGTGGTGATGAATATAGGAGCCGACAGATGATTAGACAGCTGATTAGCTGTACCCTGAACATGGAGGGTCTCTCTGTGTCTGTGCGTGGGAAGGTGTGTGAACGTCCATCTGTGTGTCCTCCCAGCGTAGTCAACAGCTGCAGAAAAAAATGCATCAGTCATTTCAGACTAATTCATCCTTTATGGTATTGCTTAACCCCTTAAAACAATTAGCTCTCTAACCTATGGTAAGTTTGTGCATTTCCTACATTTTATTTACTACTACAGTACTATCAATGATGCTAAAGATCTAGAAATGTTTAAATCCAGTGTATTTAGCCCTAATTTGAGTAGGTAAATAAGATGATCTGCCAATGGAATTAGTATTTTTACTTTAAGATATAGATAAAATGCACTTGAAATAAGACGATGCAGTTTAGTTTTCTTATTTTAAATGTAAATGCCTCTTTTATATCCTCAATTCAAGAGAAGACGAAGGACGAAGGAGATCATCTTGGACTTCAGGAAGAACCGTCCTAACCACGCTCCACTTCTCATCAACAGTTCAGCTGTAGCGGTGGTCAACAGCACCAAATTCCTGGGGGTCCACATCACCGACACGCTCACCTGGAATGTAAACACCACCTCAGTGGTCAAAAAGGCACAGAAGTGCATGTACTTCCTGTGGAGGATGAGGAGAGCCCACCTCCCCCCACCCATCGTCACCACCTTCTACAGAAGCACCATAGAGAACGTTCTGACCAGCTGTCTCACAGGGCCGGATCTATCAAAGGTTTGCGTGTATAAAAACGTGAGCTTTTTCACTGCGCACGCTAAAAAATGTACAAACTGATCTATCAACAGCGTGCTAAAAGGATTTGGTCTTTAAAACGTGCTAATTAGCGCCTCTTATCCATTTAGTACTTTTTCTGCAATGAATATTCAATATGGGGCGTTTACACGCAAAAGTGCGTCTTGTGGGAGGAGAACATGTAAATATATTAATTTAGCACTCGCAAAGTGATTTATCAAACCTGAAAGCAATTTTGCTAACGGTATCTGACTCTATATTTAACACGTTTCAAAAGAAGGTGCAAATGGTCTGTATGCGTAATTGCGCACACATGGCAGCGGTTATTGTCGCAAGAAGGAGACATCGAAATGAAGCAAGGAGACGCAGAGAATGCATTTTTTCACTCCGTGTGAATATTTTTGGAATGAACGAGGAAACGATCATCAAAACATATCGTTTATCAGCATTGCCATTTTGGAGCTTGTTGGGGGAACTCCGAATGGATTTGGAGCCAGCCACAAGGAGGACCCACGCAATACCAGATATCACAAAACTCCTTGCAACATTGCACTTTTTTGCATCTTGGTCATTCCAACGTACGGTTGCAGCGAGAGCTGGGATCTCCCAATCTCGTTTTTCAGAAGTGCTGTCCGACGTTCTAAATGCCAACATTTAGAACATGCCAATGCTGCGGGAATGCTTACGCACAGTAGCCTAATCTCATCCACAGTCACTTCTTGTGAGCCATTTGGTATGTGCATTTTTCTACAGGCCAATACAAAACACCTGTTTTTTGTTTTTCTTTTTACTGCAGTGAAGTAGAAATTCAGCCACATACCACCTTAAGGAATAAAGGTTGCCAAAGTTTTTTTTGTTTGTTTATATATATATATATATATATATATATATATATATATATATATATATATATATATATAAACAATATATACCAGATATATACAATTATATATATATATATATATATATATATATATATATATATATATATATATATATATATATATATATATATATATAAAATTTCTTAATGCACTAATTTGTACAAACTACTTTGATGCAAACCACAAAACGCGCAAAACCATCATTTAAATAGGGCGTCTCCAACAGTTTTGCACCTGCCACCAGTTACGCAATCACTCTTGTTAAATCAGCCGCAAACCATGGTTCAGCCCCTCGCGCAAAATTCCAGTTTGCGAACGCAAATTACTGCACGCAAAATTGGATCTTGATAAATCCGGCTCACTGTGTGGTGTGGAGGCTGCAGCACCTCAGACTGGAAGAAGGTGAATAGAGTGGTGAGAACAGCAGAGAGGATCATTCCTGCTCCTCTTCCCTCCATTAAAGACATTTCATCCCAGCGCTGGGTGTCCCAAGCCCGTGACATCATCAATGACCCCTCACACCCCCACCATAGACTGTTCTCCCTGCTGCCCTCTGGGAAGAAGCTTTGAAGCATTGGATGCAGGTCCAGCAGATTCCAGAACTGAATGTTGAAACAAACTCTAAATCATGTCACAGACTATGCATCAAACTGACCATATCAATGCGTTTTTTGCACCATGTTTTTTCTTCTCTCAATATTTACATTTGATCACTGCTGTACTTTAAGAAATGGAAATGTCATGAAAGCTGTAAAAAACGAAAATTCGCTCTCTGCTTATACAAGAGGACAATAAAAGTTGTCTAAGTCTTATCAACTGGTATAAACAGAGTCTAAAACCGGCTATTTGCTGACAGAATATTCTCATCTGTTATTAAATCAAAATTGTAAAAATTTTTGGGTGTCTATTTTTTACTTTCAGATTTGCTCGTTTTGGTTTTGCCTTAAGTCTGTTATTAGTTTTGCTTTGTGGGTCTTGCAAGATTGTATTATTTCCTATGAGAAGCAAACTTCTTACTTAATGTAAAATAAGCACATTAGCATGATGTGTTCATGTTTGGTCTCTCATAATTACTCCTCCTTTTATTTAGCTTCTTCAGAACTGATGGAAATATGACATTGGCAGCATGCTGCTTAACTTTAGTCTCTTCTGACCAGCATTCCCGCTCTCTTATGTTTACTGTGTCCCCTAAATCTTCAACAAAATAATCAGAAGGGAATCATTTTAACCTAAAATACCTGTAATGGATTTCTTGTCAGCAGAAGCTTTCTTCTTAGCACTTTTCTTATGACTGACAGTTGTAATGTCTTAAAATTCTCCTACCTAAGCTAAAGCTGCTGGAGGGCTGCCGGGGGCCTCTTCTGAAGCCTGTCAGTTTGGGTGGAAGGCCGTGTCTGCTGGTGTCTTGGTTTGCAGTTGTGACATGCTGCTTAAACATTCATATGATGTACTTTGCTTTGGAGATATTCAGTGCGTAGGAATTTATTTCAAAACTAAGCCACGACTGATAAACTTTTCTGAAACTTTTTAACATCTGTCCTAATTTAATCATAATTTAATGAGGCAGAGAGTAAATAAAAAAGGTCCCAGCCAGTGGCACGGGAAGGGGGGTGCTGCGGGGGCTGCAGCCTCCCTCGTCATAGCATCAGCCCCCCATGGTGGGGGGCTGTGGGGTAACATAATATTGTACTTAAAAACATGAAATTATTTATGTATTTATTTTTTAAAAGACTGTGTTTGATATGGGATTAAAATGATGGGCTGTGTATAAGATATAAACTAATGATTCATTATTTTAATATTTCATAAAAAACTAGGCTACTCCCCCGGAAGCTTCCGCCACCTCACATTCGTTTAGGCATGGCTAGCAATAGGCAGCAGAAACGTATTTCTGACTATTTTGAGGTGAGAAATGGTTTTAATTCCCCTATACGCTAGAATAAGGCTGCATATCACTAAATATTATGTCTGTATTAAGCTATTTAGTGATAAAATATGAAATTAGTTAATTTTTTTTTGTGTGTGTGTGTGTTTTTTGATTCAGATATGAAATCATTCCCCATATCCATAGTCGAATGGACTTTCAATGCTCAGTTTAGGCTATATTTAGGCCATGTTTCATTCAAGTGTTCCTGATCCTGTTGATTGGGAGCTGTTGTTTGTTTTGAATGATTAAAAGAGAAGAAATAAAGTTTAAAATGTTCATGCTTTGTTCCGATGCATTTTAAATGGCAGTTTTTGTCGATAAATGTAGGCCTACAATATTATGTTAAAAACGTCAGCCACAGCCCTCAACATAATGACGTCACGTGTTTTCCAACCCAGCCATCAGCCCCCCTCGCTTGAAACAGCTTCCAGCGCGCCAGGTCCCAGCACTGAACCTGAAGAAGAATTCTCCTGCATTTACCTGCACACACAGAGTATAGCTCCAGGTAGGAAGTGTCATGTTTGGTTTCAGGTTCCTCACCCACATGCAGAACACTCATCAGACAGGGAAAAAGTTCAAACGTTTATTGAATAAACACTGTACAGAATATAAACAGATCCAGGGGGTTAATCAGAGCCGGGACTGGTCACGACTGGGTTACTGCAGAGGGGGACAGAGGGGTTAGCTAAAGTCCAGGTAATTTGCAATTTGAGAGAGTGCAGGTCTGTACCTGTTCTGGAGTTTGAGCAGAGCGGCAGAGGGGGGGAACCAGGAGGGTCCAGAGGCTGTCGGCAGGCTGAGGGCTAGGCGGAGGCAGAGCTTGGTTGGAGTGCTTGCAGGTCTCAGATTTGAGTTTCCTTTCCAGATTCTTCTGAGAGCGGGCAGGCAGGTCTTTGACAGGTTTGATTCTCCAGAGTTCTTCAGAGATCAGACAGACAGATTTCCAACAGAGAAACTCTTTAAGGTTTCTGGTTTCAGACAGGTACAACCTGGGAAGCAGAGAAGACAAAAACAGATCAGGTTCAGGTTTTCAGAGAGTCAAAGATTCAGACAGGCAGGTTGGCTCAGGCTTGCTAACCATAACTGGCAAACTCTCTGGCGCTGGAGTGATGTCCTCTGCCTCCTTATATACTGGTTTCCTGATGAGCAACAGATGGTGGCAGGTGAGCACAAGCCCTCAGGAAGGGATCCTTGGCGCCCTCTGGTGGGCAAACCTCCGAATCCCAACAGGAAGGTGTAGGCCAGGGGTCACCAATTAAACATCAGCGGCATCTGAATAAAGAAAATCATCAACAAGTAAAGGTCCGGAGACAATTTTAATTAGAATCCCTTACTTTAAACAGAATTTAACACTGAACTAAAATTAGGTTTCTATGCATCCATTTTATATGTTGAATAAAAAGAAAAAAAGAAAATTTTTCCATTTTAAAATCTAAAGTGTTTTTTGAAGTGGAGAAGAAAAATCGTTCAGTTCGGTATGGCCAATTTCCTGATTCACATATTTCATAAAATTTTAAAGAACCCCCGAATTGATCGTTTTTTTTTTCTTTCTTTTTTCTGTCTTAATGACAACAGTAGGCTTTATGCTGCCCTGCAAGGCTTTAAACCTGAGTTTGAATGGAGACAAAGCCATTCTCAAGCACATATCAAGGAGCTCATTTTGTGCTTTGATCCATATTTATTTTTGATTCTGTTCATGGTGGAGAATCCTGTTTCACAGCAGCAGGTTGAGCCAAACATCCTCTAAATGTGCAGGGTCATCTTTGAGCACCATTTCACTTTTCTTTCACCAGTTCACCACATTTCTTCCAGCAGCCCACATTTTCTTGGCTTCCTTTTCTAATCGTTTTCCCCTTCTTTCCCATCACCTTTACTATATTAACAGGAGAAACGGCGCAATTGAAATTAAACACTGTCTACAGACAACATGCAGTAATCTATTGTTTTAAATCAGTTGGGTCCAGCTTAGCCAGCAGGTGGATCCGGAAATGAACTGTGGCCCACTAACCCATGACCTCTGGTGTAGGCTAATGATGACAGATACAACATCCCCTATTAGCCTGTATAGCTAGGGACATGTTCACCCAGTAACCACTGCTCCACATTTACCTCACATCATTAAAGCAGTGCTGTTCTAATGGGAATGGATTGCATCTGTCATTAAAACAGCCAAAGGACCCTTATCTGTAATCTGAATTTGATCAAATATGTTTCGACACTAAAACAGAGAAATTAATTGAATTTATGATGGAAAGAAATATGTGCTATAACGTGAATTCAAACGGGTCTGGCCTTCCACGGCTAAAACGCCGTTACTTAGCAACCGTGACAGTTGAAACACAAAGCAGGAAAAGAATGAATACAGAACTTTTTCAGAATTGTTTTTTTTTTTATCCGACCAGACCTCAGCGCCTCGCAATGGGGTACGAATCTGACCTTTGGAGGACGCATCAAATGAATTCGAATTCAGCCGGAATACCTCCAATCAGTAAGGACACTTAGGCCATGGCGGAAATGCCTCAGTAGTTGCCATAATAAGTCAGATCTGAATAGTGCTGGCAGTTAGAAAGGAGCTAGACCCGATTCGACTAGCAGAATTTATGCCTGCCATATAATGATTCCTGTAAGGCTGAAGGGTGTCTGGTTTCACTAAGGCAGTATGGTGCTCCTTCACTCCTCTGGATAATATTGCTAATGTTGATGCTGTGAAAGGTGAAGGGATACGAGGTAGGAACAGAAGGTAGCAGCTACGTTTTAAAGTATTCAGATTAAGTACAGTTGCCCCAAGTTCTGTTAATGAACAGATTTTTTTCACAGGTGACTAGAAGCAAAGGCCCATCTAAAAAGTGCAGGACATCATCAGTCACGTAATATAACTAAGGCAACCTGTGCAAGACACACCAGGTCAAAATGCTAACATAGCCAGAGGCAATTAGCTTAAAATATGATTTAAGGTAAAATGGCAGAAATTAAGATTAATTGAAACCTTAATAAACTCTACTAATAAGTTGCTAAGTATTGAAATGTATATTTTTTTTACTTTATTTAACCTGGTAAAATTACTTGCTTTATTATTTAAAGGGAAAGTCTGGTCAGGAAGGAATAACCAATGGATCATTATCTATACCTGAAACTAATACAGTCCCACTGATTTAAGAAATTTAGTGTTAATCAGTAACAAAATAAAAACTATATTTTTTGTCGCAATCACACAGTCCGGGAGCAGCCATTTTTGCCCAAATATAGTAACAATTCACTCCTGTCATCTTCCGGCAGTGACGTCACGGTGCGGTAAGCCTAGCGCCATTCAACCCGCTTTACAAGCAACATCAATGGGAACTACTAGACACATCTGCAATCAACAACAATTACTGCAGATTTCTAAAGGACTTCACCATTGAGGCCCCGTCCACACAAAGTCAAAACGAACACGAAACGCTGATATTTTCCAAAACGTTTGCCGTAAAGACGGAGACGTAAAATAAATGTGAGCGTCCACACGAATGCATGAAAACACTACAAAATGTATGCCAGGCCTGTAAGTGGCGCTGTGGTGCCAAAGCAAAAATAAGCGATGAAATGTTGGGCATGCGCACTAATATTTATACATGGTTGCCCTGCGGGTCCATTTTCATGGTTAAGTCAAATTCAGGTGCTGAACTATGTCGTCGATATTGCTCTGTTCTTCCTGGAGATATTACAGAAGAAGAAGATTCTGTTGTAAGCCTGACAGCAAGGTGAGTAGCATTAGCAGCAACGGCGCCATTGTTGTTATGATACTGTGTCGCGCATGCGTGTTTAGAGGCGACGCTATGACGCATGCGTGTAAAAAAAAAATGCGGTTAGAGCTTAAAGATGGAAACGCGAAAACGGCGTTTCGAAATCTTCCCACTCTGAAGGCTGAATAAAAAAAAGATCGTTTACAGACCCCCGAAATGCCAGCTTCGTATGGATGAGAGGCTGGTTTGGTGAAAAATTTGTGCGTTTAGGCCAGGGTTCGTCTTCGTGTGGACGGGGCCTGAAATTCACCAGAGCTATAGTTAAACTGAAAATGCTCTCGTGCATGGCAGTTGGATGTTGCAAAACATCAGGTTAAAGGGAAAAAATGTTGCTATTTCTCCTTTCTGATTCCTGATCCTCCACAGACGGGTTCATCGTTTGATTGCCAACTTGAAGAGGGAGGATTTGCCATCGAACTTCTGGTCAGAGATAAAACATGCAATAATCCGTTACTCCCTGTTTCGTATAGTGCACTGCTCATCGCCATCATGGATAATAGTGCGTTGTGACAAACACCAGATGCAGCACTGGGACTTGATCAACAGCCGATACCGCACCGTGACGTAACAAACCTTTTTATCTCCTAACCAAAACTACAGAAAGCTGGATTTAGTTATTTGATTTATTTTCTTGAATTTATTTTTTATCTAGTTTTTTTTTTTTTTTCCCCCATGTGGACTATTTTAGTTTTTTTTAGCTATTCCCCACAAGATGCCTCTCGACAACAGCCCAGAGGAGGCAGTTATCATGAAAAACATTCTTATGGAAAGACTTCAACGCAAAGTGGATATGGAGAAGAACCAACCGATTCAAAGGATGCCTACCTTCAGCACAGAGGACTTTGACAAGCTTCTACAGAAAATAGCTGTCATGGAGCTGAAAATCTACCAACTTGAAGTAAACTATGATGTAAACGCCGCGTATGGTAATGAAACAACGCTGCCTGTGATTCCGAAGGGGGACCACCAGCCCAGAAACTCAGCGAACAAACAGTTCCCAGAGGAAAATGAGAATCCCTGGACCACACTGGGTGCACGACCAAAGGATCAACGAACCCCCCACCTAGACAAAGAAAACTGGCCGAGACCACAGAGAGGTGTTCCCGTTCAAAAAACGGGATGTTCTCACAACAAATGATAGGAGTAGACGTGCTGGAAATGTTGGAATTCCGTTACAAAACAGATTTACTACACTCCAAGATGAGACCCAGAAGGATCACAATGACAATCAAAGGTATGTCAATAATCTTCACTCTAAGCTACCAGAGAAAAAAAAGGCCACAGGGCCAAGGACCCTGATATTATGCAGTGGATCTATAAGAGGGATTAAACATTTCTGTAACAAGAAAAACACAGAGGTGCTCATTTATAACCCTTTGAACTGTGGCCTGGTGTCTAATGCATCAGACATCCTTCCAAAGATCATGAAAAAACGCCCAACCTTGGAAAAACTCATCATACAAGCTGAAGCCTTGGGTGACGCAGCCCTGAGAAAATCAGAAATACTGAAAGAGGATTACATTCGTCTGCTGAATTTAGTTGATGATCTTAATATCAAGGTGTTTCTCAGCGGCCCTCACGTGCCCATTAATTGTGGAGATGAAATGTTTTCCAGAGTTCTGATGTTAAACAAGTGGCTGAATACAACATGCAAACAAACAGATGTAACGTTCATAGACAACTTTAACATCTTTTGGGAGAGGAGACACCTGTTCAACAGAGATGGTTTCTCTTTAAATAGGTCAGGAGCGGAACAGACACTTAAGAGTCATAAGCTGTCAGATGCAGCCTGCTACAGAGACAACATCAACCACTAATTCATATAAACTGGCTTTATTAAACATTAGATCTCTGTCAGGAAAATTCCTTTTAATTAATGACTTCATTATTGACAATAATGTTGATGTTATGTTTTTACCAGAAACATGGTTACATGGACTTAATGAAGCACATATTCTGTTGGAGTCGTCTCCTCCAAACTACAATTTTCTTTGCGAGAGCAGACAGCAAAGGAAAGGTGGAGGAGTGGCAACATTGTTTAATGACTCACTGAAGTGTAAAAATGTGTTTTTGGGAAAATTTGACTCTTTTGAACATTTAGCTCTGCAGGTAAAGAGCCCGGTACGAACTATGTTTCTAAATGTTTACAGGCCTCCTAAGTCCCAGTCAAATTTTTAAAATGATTTTAGTCACCTCCTGTCTGTGATATGCGTTGATTATGACTGTTTAATTATTATGGGAGACTTTAACTTTCACGTTGACAACCCTGAAGACAGAAGTGCAAACGAACTGTGTGACACACTTAAAACTTTGGTTTAACTCAACATGTTAAACAACCAACGCACAAACAGGGACATATTTTAGACTTGATCATCACTAAAGGTCTGGAGATTTCCAAAGTCAGTGTTACTGATGTTGCCCTATCTGATCACTTTTCTGTTACCTTTGAGGGCATAATTTCCAGTGACTCATTTAGCCAAAGGGACATCATAAGAAAACGCACCTTTAAGGAAAATGCCACAGAAACTTTTATTCAAGCTTACTCTGCTACTTACCTTGGGGTGCAACTCAGTAGATGAGCTGGTAGATAACTTTTAGTCTAAAGTCTCAGACATCATTAGCTGCATTGCTCCAATTAAAGTGAAAGTCTTTTCCGGTAAGAAAAAATCTCCTTGGAGAAGTGCTCCAGCAGTTAGAAGTGAAAAAAGGGAGTGTGGTAAAGCTGAACGCAGGTGGAGAAAGACGAAACTCCAGGTTCACTAAGACATCTTTAAAGAGAGACTTTACAGATATAGCTTACAACTGAAAAATGCAAGAGAATCTTTCTTCTCTGAAATCATTAGCAAGAACATTAATAATAGTCGTGCGTTATTTGCCACAGTCGACAAGCTAACAAATCCTCCTGTGTCCGTGGCTCCTGAACTCCACTCCACCAGGGCTGTCATGATCGGTACACGAATGTGACCCAATTATGCAGAACACCACGACACAGGAAACAGATGAAAAGTTAACAGAGTTTATTGAATACAATCCAATGGTAGTATGTTCTGGTCCTGGGCAAACGGGTTCACCGGAGTCTGTGGGTCCTTGAATGGATCTTGGAGAGGAAGGTTGTTGGAACTGGAGAGAGTCTGATTAGCTGAGTCCGTTAGCTGCTTCAGCGTCTTGCTTCTAGAAAGGCAGCAGACCTTGACTTTGGATTTCCAGCTCTTGGTCCAGAGCTGCAAGAGAATCCAGGGGAAGTCTTCAGGTTTGGCTCTGAGGGCAGGCTCGGCGGGTTAAGCTCTACCAGAGCTTCACGAAGGAAGATCAGGTTTTCCTGGAGAGACAGAGACAAGATTAGGATCCTGTCAGAATCTCAGAGTAAGCAAAGTTCTCAGAGGTTCTGGGCTTAGGTGCTAACCAACTGGCTCAACACTGCGGCGTTGAGGCAAGGTCTGAAGACAGCTTAAGTAGTGGGTCCTCCTGATGATGGTAACGAGCAGCAGCTGTGCAGAGGGCTCTGCTCAGGAGGATCCACGGCGGACTCTGCTGGAGAAGAGAGGTACTTCTCCAGCCTCCAACAGTACCCCCCCCTCAACGACCGCCCCTTGGCGGTCCGGAGGAAGTAGATGGGCAGGAACGCTCGTACTCCTCGATCAGGGAAGGATCGAGGATGTAAGAGCCGGGAACCCACTGACGGTCTTCAGGTCCGTAGCCCTCCCAGTCGACGAGGTACTGCCAGCCGCGACCTCGCCGACGGGAGTCCACGATGCGACGGACGGTAAATGCAGGATGACCATCGACTTCCAGGGCGGGTGGAGGGGAGTCGGATGGCGGGCACAGAGGGCTAGAGACTACGGGCTTGACCTGAGATACATGAAAGGTGGAATGGATGCGTAGACTCGGAGGTAGCTGGACCGTTACCTGGGTCGGGTTCCGTAGCCAGGGCGGAGTTAATAAGATCGGAGATCTCCCAGTTAACGACTCCCACAGTACAAGAGGCCGGGAGGACTGGCTCTGGTGTCTCGGGTTGATCGACGGAGTATAGGCGCGAGAGGGAGTCTGGTTTCACATTCTTAGATCCGGGTCTGTAGGAGATAACGAGATTAAATCTGGAGAAGAAAATGGACCACCTGGATTGACGAGGATTGGCCTGTTTGGCAGACTGGATGCTAGCAAGGTTCTTGTGGTCAGTCCAGACTAGAACCGGGTGCTCAGCTCCCTCTAACCAGTGTCTCCATTCCTCCAACGCCAACTTAATGGCTAATAGTTCTCGATCTCCAACACCGTAGTTCTGTTCTGCTGATGAGAGTCTGCGGGAGAAAAAAGCACATGGATGAATCTTTTGATCTGAGTCGAGTCTCTGGGAAAGGACGGCTCCAACACCAGAATCCGAAGCATCGACCTCCAGGATGAACTGTTTAAAAGGGTCGGGCTGAATTAACACTGGTGCTCTGGAAAACAAAGATTTCAGTTTGTCAAAAGCAGCCTGAGCTTCGGGAGTCCATAGAAAATTCCTCTTAACTGAAGTTAAAGAGGTCAGAGGTTGAGCCGTCTGGCTATAATTTCTAATGAAACGACTGTAAAAATTGGCGAACCCCAAAAACCTTTGAAGCTGTTTTCGATTTTCAGGAATCGGCCAGTCCAAAACCGCCTTTATCTTGTCCTCAGCAGGCTTAACCTGCCCGCCCTCGAGCACAAACCCCAAAAAGGTCACTGATGGTTGGTGGAACTCACACTTTTCTGCCTTGACGAATAACTTGTTCTCCAGTAGCCTCTGTAACACTAGGCGGACATGTTTCTTGTGCTCAGTTAAGTTCCGTGAATAAATGAGTATGTCGTCTATATAGACAAAGACAAACACATTTAAAAAGTCTCTGAGAACATCATTCACTAGTGCTTGAAAGCAGGCGGGGGCGTTTGTTAAACCAAAAGGCATTACCAGGTACTTGAACTGACCTAATGGTGTCTTGAAAGCAGTCTTCCATTCATCTCCTTCTCTGATTCTGAGGAGATGATATGCGTTTCTCAGATCCAATTTGGTGAAGACTGTTGCCCCCTGAACAGGTTCAAAAGCAGAGGCTAGGAGAGGTAGAGGGTACTTATTCTTTATGGTGATTTGGTTCAACCCTCTGTAGTCAATGCATGGTCTTAACGAACCATCCTTCTTGCCAACAAAAAAGAAACCAGCACCCAAAGGAGAAGAGGACGGGCGAATAATTCCAGCAGCTAAAGACTCGTTAATATACTTCTCCATTGTCTCTCGTTCTAGCTTGGAGATGTTATATAAACAGCTGCTGGGTAACGGTGCTCCAGGTAACAACTCAATAGCACAGTCATATGGTCTATGTGGTGGAAGGGACGTAGCACTGACCTTACTGAAAACCGGGGCCAAGTCATGGTACTCAAAGGGAACTGAAGATAGGTCAGGAGAGTCCATCTCTCCCCCACCCCTAGGAGGCCCCACCACGGGGGCTGCCGACCGAAGACAAGTCTCATGACATGACGTAGACCATGCTTCCACGTGACGTTCAGTCCAATTAATGCGTGGGTTGTGTTTCTCCAGCCATTCGAATCCAAGCACCAACGGGGAACATGCGGAGGGAATAACAAAAAATGTGATAGTTTCACGATGGTTACCTGAGAGGAGGAGTTCGAGGGGTTGGGTTTGATGAGTAACTTGGTGGAGATTTTTCCCATCAATGGCAGAGACACGGAGGGGTTGAGAAAGAGGAACAGTTTCAATCATCAATTGTTGAACGAGGTTAGAGTCTATGAGGTTCCGTTCACAGCCTGAGTCAATAAAGGCAGAAAAAGAGAGGTTCTGATTACTACAAAACAAGGTGGCAGGCAGCATCAATCGAGGAGATTTCTTAGAGTTGGTTTGGCCCGCCAGACTCCTCAGATCCTCTGGCGGGCCCTGCCTTTTGATTTTGCCGGGCAGGAAGCAATGAAATGTCCACTTTCACCACAATAGATGCAAAGTCTGCTCAAAAAACGTCTTTGTCTCTCCTCAGGAGTAAGCCGAGTGTGTCCCACCTGTATAGGTTCGACCTCCGTACCACCTGAATATGAAGCCTGAAAAGGCAGAGGGAGGGACTGGGCTTTTGGTCGGTCTGTGGGAGGAGAAGAAACAGTCACAATATTTGATGCAGAAGTAGAGGCGTGAGACCCAGAATTTCTTAACTTAGAGCTGTTTCTGGCTCTAATTCTGTTATCCAATCTAATTGTTAGTTTAATTAGATCCTCAAGGGAGGCTGGTTCGTCGAGAGTTGCCAGTTCGTCTTTAATATTCTCATTTAAGGCCATGAAATAAGCTCCCTTTAGAGCACTTTGATTCCATCCGGAAGCTGCTGCCTTAACCCGGAAGTTGATCGAAAAATCAGCCACAGATGAATCTCCCTGCTTAATACTGAAAAGAGCACGAGAGTCAATTGTTTGATCAGTTTCCTGATTAAAAACCTGGGAGAATTCAGAAATGAAATCAGAGTATCGGCAGTTGAGACTCTCATCTGAGGGAAATCTGGCCTGGGCCCACTCCAAAGCTCTTCCTGTTAGTTGAGAGAGGATAAAGGTTATTTTCTTAAAGTCCGTCGAAAAGCTGTTTGGAGAGTTCTGGAACAATAATCTGCACTGAAATAAAAATCCTCTGCAATCCTTCATATTACCAGAGAATTTTTCAGGAAGGCTTGGGCGGAACTCTGATGACGTCACTGCTGGTGACCTCGGAGGGGGAACTGGACCCGGAAAAGGTTGCGCTGCCGGTGTGGCGTTAGCACTGTTCATGAAATTAGCATAGCTCTGAAGCTTTTGATTGTTAGTTTCCACAAGACAGTATAACTCACGGAGAGTCTGAGCTTGTCCATAAATTTGTGCATCTTGCTCCTCCAATCGACGGCGGATGTGTTCTGCTGGGCCTGGTGTTTGGCCGCAGTGTTCTGTCATGATCGGTACACGAATGTGACCCAATTATGCAGAACACCACGACACAGGAAACAGATGAAAAGTTAACAGAGTTTATTGAATACAATCCAATGGTAGTATGTTCTGGTTCTGGTCCTGGGCAAACGGGTTCACCGGAGTCTGTGGGTCCTTGAATGGATCTTGGAGAGGAAGGTTGTTGGAACTGGAGAGAGTCTGATTAGCTGAGTCCGTTAGCTGCTTCAGCGTCTTGCTTCTAGAAAGGCAGCAGACCTTGACTTTGGATTTCCAGCTCTTGGTCCAGAGCTGCAAGAGAATCCAGGGGAAGTCTTCAGGTTTGGCTCTGAGGGCAGGCTCGGCGGGTTAAGCTCTACCAGAGCTTCACGAAGGAAGATCAGGTTTTCCTGGAGAGACAGAGACAAGATTAGGATCCTGTCAGAATCTCAGAGTAAGCAAAGTTCTCAGAGGTTCTGGGCTTAGGTGCTAACCAACTGGCTCAACACTGCGGCGTTGAGGCAAGGTCTGAAGACAGCTTAAGTAGTGGGTCCTCCTGATGATGGTAACGAGCAGCAGCTGTGCAGAGGGCTCTGCTCAGGAGGATCCACGGCGGACTCTGCTGGAGAAGAGAGGTACTTCTCCAGCCTCCAACAAGGGCCTGCAATGAATTTGCTCATTTCTTTACTGAGAAAATCCTAAAGATCAGAGGATCAGTTTATACATCCATATCAAGTTCAGCACGAAAGTTGTCTCCAATTGAAATTGATCTTGACCAAATGTCCCAATTCAGCCAAATAAACTACAAAAGCTAAAAAGAAATCAATGCCTTGATGTGCTATAATTTTCTTCAACTGAATAAAAACAAAACTGAAGTAATAATCTTTGGACCAATAGAGGAGAGATCTAACGTTAGCACACAGCTTCATCTAGTAACCACTGATCAGGCCCGAAATCTAGGTGTAGTACTGGATTCAGACTTGAACATTCAAAAGCATTTAAAGACAATTACAAGGTCGGCTTTCTATCACCTGAAGAACATTTCCAGGATTAAAGGACTAATTTCTCAGCATGATCTGGAAAAACTAATCCATGTGTTTATTTTTAGTCGAATTGATTACTGCAACAGTGTTTTCACAGGTCTGCCTAAAAAGTGGATCAGACAGCTGCAGCTGATCCAGAACGCTGCTGCCTGTGTCCTCACTAAGACTAAGAAAGTAGAGCACATTACCCCAGTTCTAAAGTCCTTACACTGGCTCCCTGTATCTCAGAGAATAGACTTTAATGTACTTCTGTGAGTCTTTAAATCTCTGAATGGCTTAGCACCTACATAACAGACTTGCTATCACTGCATCAACCCTCCATACCACTCAGGTCTTCTGGCTTCAGCCTGCTCTGCATACCTAGAACCAGAACTAAAAATGGAGAAGCAGCATTTAGTTCCTATGCTCCACTTATCTGGAAAAAATTTCCAGAAAACTGTAAAAGTGTTCCTTTAGAGTTTTTTTAAATCAAGACTAAAAACACATTTGTTTAGGATTGCCTTCGACTGTTCTAGTTAAACAGTTCAACTAAAACTTTTTTATTTTCTTTAGTCCAACTGTTTTTAATTTTCTTTTTTGTTTCTGAATTTTTTATTTTGTTTTTTTTCCTACTTGCTTTGATTCTGTTTTATTTTCCTGTATTTTAATCATGTAAAGCACTTTGCATTGTCTTTGTACTAAATTGTGCTATACAAATAAATTTGTCTTGCCTTGCCTTGACAAACATAAATGACAGTATGTAATAATTTCATACTTAAAGTACTTTCAAAAGTTTGTATTCTGAATGTGACCAGTTTCCTTTACTGGAAAAAATCCAAACCTAGATCAGATTTATTTTTAAATAAATGCATTTTTTCTTGAATTAAGAAGGTAAGAGAGACAATTTACATTTGAAATAAGAAAACACAATTATATTGTCGTATTTCAAGTGCAATGTAACTAAATATCTTATTTTAAGAGTAAAAACACTTATTCCATTGGCAAACTATCTCATTTACCTACTCAAATTAAGGGTTAATACACTTAATTAAATAATTTTTTACTTATTTCTAGATTGTTTTCCAGTGTTTAAAGGCTACTACCTTTCTTGTTAGGAATCCATTTTGTGTGGGTTGTTTTTGTGTTTCTTCTCTCTCCACCAGCAGGCGGTGCCCTGTCCTCGTTGAGCCTCCCTGTACATTACGGAGGAGTACTTGAGCAGTGGGCTGTCACTACCTCGACGCCAGAGTGTTTGCCAGTTTTGTGTACTCTAGCCAAGTTGAGTTTAGCTGAGTCTAACCTCAGCCTTTGTTTCTCTGAGTCTTATGTCGTTTTTGTGTTTGCTCTTCGGCAGGAAGCCTTGCTGTGTAAGTGGATACCTGGACCTTCTCCCCCTGGAAGGATTTACTGAGTTCACACTGAGCAGGGGAAAACATCCACATGATCCGTTCTAGTTCCCATCGGAAATCCAAGTGACAGTTCCCTCCATTACTCCTCCGGGTTCAACTTATGTCTACCTGTCCACTCTCCAACAAGTTCCCTCTTCTCTGGATAAACTCACACAGACTGGATTCAAGGATTGACAAGAGCCCCCTCAAACGTGAGTTCCTCTCCAGCATAATTCAAGCCACAGTCTCATTTCCCACAGTCCCTGAACTGTTCTCTGTGATCTCCCCTTCAGACTTTCAACTAAGATCTCTTTTATTATTTCTCGTCTCACTGATCGAGCTCTGGACTGGGCAGAAGTTAGATTTTTTCTTCTCCCAACTTTGACTGCACTTTTGAGGACTTTCTCAGAGTTTAAACAGACATTTAACAGGATCCGGATAGGACGCTGAGCTCCCGTGATCTGCTGAAACTTAAACAGGGACAGAAGACTGTTTCTGATTTTTCAGTAGATTTCCGCGTCCTTGCTGCAGCCTCTTGCTGGAATAGCAGTGCCCTCAATTGTGTCTATTCAAACGCTCTCCATGACCCCATAAAGGACGAACTAGCCACCTTTGATGATCCTGAAATGCTGGAGGATCTAATCAAACTATCGATCCATTTGGACAACCAGATTCGAGCCCGAACCAAGGAAAGAGAAACAGAACTTCTCCTCCTAAAACTTCATTCAGCTAATAACCAGCCCACTTTAACTGAGTTCTCTTGTACTGTAATCCTCCTTCGCCTGAACCTATGCAGATAGGCAGCATGAGACTTAGTCCTGAGCAGAAGCTGCACCGCATGCAGGCTAAGCTTTATTTACATTGTGGTGAAGCCAGTCATTTTGTTTCGGTTTGTCCCTTTCTGCTAAAAGCCAGGGTCCACCAGTAAAGGCGAGGTTACTGGCGGACCAGAAAATCACTCCCACTTCTCCTCTTCTACTTTTGCCCACTTCTATCCAAATTAACAATACGTCTCTCTCTCTGACAGCAGTTACCAACTCCGGCTGTGAACAAAATGTAATGGATTCTTCCTTTGTGCAACAGATGGGTATCGAGACCATACCCCTACAGGCCCCCCTTCGAGTTTTTGCCTTGGACGGCAGAAATCTGCCTCAAATAACTCATCAGACTCTTCCAGTCCAACTGATTGTATTTGGTAATCATACTGAGCACATCTCCTTCTACGTGTTTCCTACTGCAAATTCAGCCCTAATTTTAGGGTTTGAGTGGCTTCAACTACATAACCCGTGATCAACTACACCAACAGACACATTGATTCATGGTCTTTTAACTGCCACTCATGTTGTCTCTGACCCGCAGTTCTGCCAGGTTTTCAACAGGCTGAGGGTTGTGAGGCAGACCCACCTGATCTCTCCTCTGTTCCTGCTGATTACCATGAAATTTTTCAGATGTTTTGCAAGTCCAAAGCATGTTCTCTGCCTCCCCACAGACCCTATGATTGCGCCATTGATTGGCTCCCTGGAGCACCTCTGCCCAGCAGTCGCCAGTTCAATATCTCCAAGCCTGAGAGAGAGACAATGAAAAAATACAGTCAGGAATCCCTGGTTGCTGGTACCATCCAACCTTCATCCTCACCCCTTGGAGTAGGGTTTTTCTTCGTGGGTAAGAAGGATGGTTTCCTGAGACCCTGTATAGATTACAGAGGTCTGAACCAAAGTGCAGCTTTATAGCACTATTAAAGTTTGCATACATTTTTTTTTGGTGTGGGGGTTGGCCAATATCAATGTCTTTCATGGGGACCCAAGTTCCTGGCGCCCCCCCTGCATACGCATATCGTGGTCTCGTTTATCCCTTTAGTTTCGTACGGAAAATACACTTTTGTCACGGTGGAGGTTTGACAGGACCCAAATGGAGACTGAAACTGAAGGAGGTTACTTGAAGATTTATTAACCAAAAAGTTCAAAAGAAGAAAAAAATCCCAAAAAAAATCCAAAAATGCTGAAAACCAGGAATACTCACAACAGGAAGGGGGCAAAGAAATGATGAAAAATCAGCAAAATGTGACTGAACAGGAGGAGAATAAATGGGAGAGAGAAACTAAGACCAGGCTAATTAGCAGATTGGGAGCAGGTGAGAACAAAGGCAAGAAGGGAGCTAGGGAAAAGGAGACTGATACAACCGGGCAAACAAGAAATATCTAAGAACTCAAATACAATCAAACATAAATAGAACACAAAAATGGAAATAAGACAAATAAAAACTCAGAGATAAAACTTGAACAGAACCAAAACCATGACAACTTTAAACTGTGGCGACAGGCGTGTATCCCTTTAGTCATGTACAAAATAACAATTTAAGGTCAGATCGCCATACGTTTCAAAAAACACCAAAAGGTAGGTAATTAATTACATTTTTAAACTGGATTTTTCATACAGAAAAAAAGGGAAAAAATAAAGGGACAAACAGGTGTTGACTATGGGTATGCTGGTCTGATTTGTTATACAGGTAGGTATCCTGTCAAGTAAAAGTGGCAGCACGAGGACTCTTGCTGCAAAGTGCTTTAGACAGGATGATCTTTTATTTAACATGCCTAAAATACTGCAGCTTGCAAAATTTAACAGCCAAATAAAAAGCAAGCCCAGACCCAGAGTTCAGAGCACTCAGTAGGAACAGCCCAAAGTAGGAACAGCACTCAGTAGGAACAGCCCAAAGTAGGAACAGCCCACAGTAGGAACAGCCCACAGCAGGAACAGCCCACAGCAGGAACAGCCCACAGTAGGAACAGCCCACAGCAGGAACAGCCCACAGTAGGAACAGCCCACAGTAGGAACAGCCCACAGCAGGAACAGCTCACAGTAGGAACAGCCCAAAGTAGGAACAGCCCAAAGTAGGAACAGCCCACAGTAGGACTTTTATCCCTCTTACATTCCTACAAGCTAGGAATGTGAATATAGATAATTACATCTTTTCTAGCAAAAATTACATTTCAGGCTGCTAAAGATATAATTGCACTAGTAAGGATAAACATTCAAATACCCAGAAATATTTACGAATTTGAAGTGGCCCTTTTGACATTTAGTATCTTAACTGAATATATATTTCAGATGTCTCAAATGGATTTCGTCCTATCAAAAATAAACATTTCAGATATCTGAAAAGTAATTCTTACTAGTACAAAAGATATCACATTTCCAATTCATGTGTATTATGTCCAGATATCTAAAATAACATTCTTCTTATCTGAAAATGAATTCTGACGAGGATGTAAAGTTACTGCTAGCCATAATGACTATTTCAGATATAAAAAATGAATATAACATCACAGATATGCAGAAATCTAATTGTTGACATCTAAAATATATTTCTAATAGTAGAAATATAATTACAGATATCAACTATTGATATATGACTACTTAGATTGGAATTTCAGATATCTACAGTTTTAGATACTTAAAAACATATTTTGACTAACAATCAAAAAAGAAATAGGGTGCAGTTTTCACATAAAATAGGCAGGCTGACTAGTCACATTTCTATTATAGATAGGACTAAAGCATTCTACCACAAGGAAGCTAGACTCATAAAACCAAATATTTGAAATTTAGGTTTGAAAGCCTTAAACTAAGTCAGATATGCTATTTTTAGTCATTGTTTCTTTATATCTGAAATAAAAATGATGACCAGTAACAATCGGATTACAGAGATCTGAAATAAATTTTTAGACATCCAGAATGTTGATTTTAGATAGGAGTAATGTCATCTCGGATATCTGAAAGTAACAGCCCGAAACAAAAGAATGGGGAAAAGTGAGGTAATTTGTCCTAGTAAGAATTACATTTCAGATATCTGAAATACAAACAAATATATGTTAAAACGGCCTCTTAAAATAAGTAAAGATTTGTAGATATCTGAAATGTAGTTCTTACTAGTACAAATTTGATTCCAGAGTACTTAAAATTTAATTTCTGCTGGTAGAAATATAATTAGTGATATCTAAAACACAATTCTGACTAGGAGTATTGTAATTGTGACTAGGTAGAATGCTTTAGTGTTATCTATAATAGAAATGTAACTAATCAGCCTGCCTATTTTATGTTAAAACAGAGACTCATTATTCTTTTGAAAGTATCTTAAACTAAATTTTAGATAGGCATTGCTAAAATTGAGATATTTGGAATTCAAATTGAAATAGTCATAAAATAAGTAGCTGATATCTGTAATTATATTTCTACTAGGAAAAATATATTTCAAATGTCAAGAATTGGATTTCTGGATATCAGTATCATGTTATATTCTATTTTTGATATCCGAAATAGCAATTATTACTAGCAGTAACTCTATTTTTGAGATCCAAAATTAGAATTCATCCTAGGCAGAAATTATTTGAGATAGGAAGAATGTTTATTTTAGCCAGGGAGATTGTTATTTTAGATAGGGTGACCAAACGTCCGTATTTCCCAGGACATATCAATATTTCACGTCCTGTCCCGGGCGTCCCGGGTTTTTTTTAGAAAGTGAGGAAATGTCCTGATTAAATTACCATAATCGGGCCATTAAATTTACAGGCACTAGGGCACTGCGCAAGACACTGCGTGTGACGTAATCCCTGAGCCGCGTCAGTGCGGGCTGCCCTGTTCTTAATCAGAGGCTCTGTTCAAAAACCTGGGCTGCATCCTCCAAGGACGCGGTCTACCTAGACTGGATCCTTCGAAGTCCTTGAAAATAATAGAGTTTTGGCTGTGAATTCGAACAGGTCTACCCTTCGGCGTATGCTCTGTTGCTTAGCAACCGTGAAAGTTGATGTCATGATGGGTTCACAAGAGAGACCCAAGTATGCAGAACCCACGAGAAAGAGCCTGGTTGAAAGGTTAACAAAGGTTTATTGTTTCACAAGATCATGGAAATAACACTGGTACTGGTTCAGGCCTGGGGGGCTGGTTCACTGTAGTCTGCGTGGGAGACAGTTCAGTTAGCGTTGCATCAGAAGAGTTTGACTTTGAGAGTTACAGGTTTGTACCTTGAGGGTTCTTGGTTAAAGCTTCGGGAGGAGAACTGTTGGGTCCAGAGATTGTTTGTTCAGCAGAGTCCGTTAGCTGCTTCTGTGTCTTACTTCTAGAGAGAGGGCTGACCTTGGTTTGAGTTTCCAGCTCTTGGTCCAGAGCTGCATGGAAAACCAGAGAAGAGTCTTCAGGTTAGGCTCAGAGGGCAGACTCGGCAGGTTAAGCTCTTCCAGAGCTTCACAGGAGAAAAACAGGTTTCCAACTAGATTCAACACTGCGGCATTGAGGCAAGGTCTGAAGACAGCTTATATAGTGTGGACCCTCTGATGAAGGAATGAGCCTCAGCTGTGCAGGAGGCTCGGCTCAGGAGGATCCACGGCGGACTCTGCTGGAGGAAGGTGGTACTACTCCAGCTCCCAACAGTACCCCCCCCTCAAGGGTGGATACCAGACGCTTCAGATAAGACCTAGGGAAACAAGGGAACAAAAAACAACCCACCAAGGGCGGGCGGAGGGGGCACCATAGCAGGAAAGCAAGAAGCAGAGTCCAAAACAAAAAACAACCCACCCAGGATGGGCAAAGGGGAAAAAACAAGAAAAAACAAAAACTGAGTCCCAGAACAAAAAACAATCCACTAAAGGTGGACGACAACAAAGAAAGTCTCTGAAATTTTACCGGGAGACCACCGGTAGCAGCTCAGAAATAGGTGCAGAGCGGGACCGCCCACTGCGGCACCGGAGCTGCTTCAGAGGGGACCGCCAACTGCAGCTCTGGCCGCAGCATGGAGAGAGCCGCCCACGACGACTCCGGTGCGGCCTCCGAGGTGTCCTGGGGCGCCCACCGTGGGCTCCTGGATGCTCGGATCGGCCGTTCGGCGGAGCGGGGTCTGGTTGACTGACTGGAGGCATGGCAGGAGGGAGACCACGATTTAACGTGTCTATGAGTCCAATTAATATGAGGGTTGTGTCGCTCCAACCACTCATATCCCAGAACCAAGGGAGAACAGGCTGATGCGAAAACAAGAAAGGTTAAAGTCTCTCGATGACTACCAGAAACTTGAAGCTGAAGAGGCTGGGTCTTGTGGGTAACTTGGTGTAGACTCCTTCCATCAATGGCTGAGACTTTAAGTGGCTTCCTCAGAGGGGTGGTCTCAATGTTTAGCTGTTGAACTAGATTAGGGTCAATAAGGTTTCTCTCACAACCAGACTCTATGAAGGCTGACAGAGTGAGAGTCTGATCAGAACAGAACAGAGTAGCAGGTAAAAGTAGATGAGAAGATTTTCTATTTAGTTGATGCTTCACCAGACTCCCCATAATCGCAGACGAGCCTCAAATCCTTTTCTTCGCTGGACAGGAAGAAACAAAGTGCCCAGGTATTCCACAATAAAAGCAAAGTTTCTCCTTAAACCTTCTCTTCCTCTCATCAGGTGTGAGCCTAGTGTGACCAATCTGCATTGGCTCCCCCTCAGTAGATTCAAAAGCTGGTGGAACAAAATGAGTTCTAGACACGGGATCAGATTCAGGCTGGGCACGGCTCTCAGTTCTTAACTCCTCTTCGGGAGAAACAAAGGAAGAGGTGTCCCTTCTCTTAGCTGTAGAAACAGAAACTGGAAAAATATGACTCTTAATCTTTGACTTGGATCTGGTTCGAAGACGGTTGTCCAAACTAATTGTCAACCTGATGAGTTCCTCCAGAGTCTCGGGTACCTCGAGTGTGGCGAGTTCATCTTTAATGTTTTAGTTTAAAGCCTTGAAAAAAGCACTCTTAAGTGCACACTCATTCCAGCCTGAGGCTGCAGCTTTAACCCGGAAGTCAATGGAAAAATCTGCTACAGAGGAATTTCCCTGTCTAAGATTCAACAGAGCACGAGAGTCAATTGTTTGGTCAGAATCATGGTTAAACACTTAGGAAAACTCAGAAACAAAATCGGAAAAATCACATCTGAGGCTGTCTTCAGAGGCAAACCTTGCCTCCGCCCACTCTAGGGCACGTCCGGTTAGTTGGGACAGAATAAACGTTATTTTTTTTTTGTTCAGTTGGGAAACTGCCAGGAGAGTTCTGAAAAATAAGTCGGCATTGAAACAAAAATCCCTTACATTTGCTAGGGATACCTGAAAATTTCTCTGGGAGAGACGGACGGAATTCCGGAAGTGACGTGACAGGCTCTGGTTACGGAAACGGAAGTTGAACGGGCATCCGCTCTAGGAGTTGATTGTCTGGAAAACTCCTGCAAAAACACATCAAATCGAGTGTTAAGCTCACGAACGAATTTGTCCACAAGCCGGTCGTGAACATCACGAATGGCGCTCTCAAATCTCCTAGCCAGTTCTTCGTGGCTCTCACGGAGGGAGGTTCCAAGGCTCTGAATCTGGGCTCGTTGATCATTCAGAATCCTCCAGAGTGGTTCCGCTGGGTTAGTCGGTTGGCCGCAGTGTTCTGTCATGATGGGTTCACAAGAGAGACCCAAGTATACAGAACCCACGAGAAAGAGCCTGGTTGAAAGGTTAACAAAGGTTTATTGTTTCACAAGATCATGGAAATAACACTAGATTCAACACTGCGGCATTGAGGCAAGGTCTGAAGACAGCTTATATAGTGTGGACCCTCTGATGAAGGAATGAGCCTCAGCTGTGCAGGAGGCTCGGCTCAGGAGGATCCACGGCGGACTCTGCTGGAGGAAGGTGGTACTACTCCAGCTCCCAACAGTTGACACACAAAGCAGAAAAAGAATGAAAACCGAAGTTTTCAAAACTGTTTGTTTATTTATTTATTTTATATTGTAAAGTGAACAAAGCCTACATTAACAAGAATCCAGAGTGGAATAAAGGTTCCAACAACTGGGAGCAGGAACAAATAAAATCAAATGTAATGATAAAAACCTTAGTCAGTTAAATAACCTGCTGCTGTCATTCTGCACATCTCTGATTTTGCTGCTATTTTCAAATATCCATTACTGTAAAAATGTCCATAGCTGCATGTTGGTTATTTATTCTCCAGTTTTATATTGTTAAAGCACTTTACAGTATTTTATTGTTTATATTTTAACTCTTTCCTACTATGTCATTCTTATACATTTTTCTAAGGTCCACATTTGTGTGACCATTTTCAATAATCTTTCTGCTGCTGTAAATTTGCCCATTGTGGGACAATAAAGGGATTTTCGATTCTACGTATTCTATAAAAAGGAGTTGAAAGATATAAGTAAATCTAAACAATGTATGTGTAAAAAATCTATCTGCAAAATCTCTAATTTTTAATAACAAAAAATACTTAGTTAAGCATATTGTACAAAACAGCAATAAAAAGATAAAAATCCTATCAGATTTATAGTCCCCACACTGCAGATATATTAGAATCTGTCCTTAAATTACAGCCAAACCCATTTACACAGTAAGAGATAAAAACCTTTAGATAAATCAAACATTACCGCCACATATCTGACTCAATAACCATTAAAACAGCTATTTTCATTAACTTCAGACCGAACTATTCACAGACTTATATTATATTAAACTGAACTTCCAATTTTCACCACTGTTCGGCGCAAAGTAACCTTTCCTCTGATCACGGCTTGCTTGGTCTCGCAATGAATCCTGGGATATCCAAGGATACCGAGGAAACATCAGACCCGTCCTTCAAATCGGGCAAAAAGAAGGACGCATTTTAAGGTAGCATATCGAGGACTCTTGGAATCCGATCAGACCTCGGCGCCGCGCTATGACGTAATCGGCCTTCGAATTTGGCCTTCTAAGGACGCGTCCTAGGTTTTCGAACAGAGCAATAAATTGCGTGGCTGTCAGTACGCCAACAACATGCAAAAGCGCAAATGTATGTTTACTGACGATTTACAAAAGAGTTTCCCAGCTTTTAGAGCGGGTCGAGACACATTGGAGGCCTTGTGCACAGTGTGCAAAGCAGGCACATATGTCTCGGTGTCCAATGGAGGTGCAAGGGATCTGAAAAGGCACCTGGACTCCGAAAGTAAAGATAGTCTATTGATATGTTTGTTCGTTTTTGGAGCATTTTGAATAATTTTTGCTACACAAGGGGTATTTTTTGTTAATTAGCTCATTTGTTAATTTATTTTTTCCAATAGCCTACAGAACAAACATTATTTTGTTCATTACTGAGGCTGAGTATCATCTGTTATTCAGAGTTGAGAGTTATTTTTAACTTTTATTGTTAAGTGAGGGATGAGACATTATTTCTTTCATTGTGCTATTCATTCATTACAGGAATTGTTAAGCATTTTTAATAAATACATTTTGAATAAAATTATCGTTTGTTATTGGAGTTATTGCTGTTGACTTTTACTGAAAAGCATTTTTAATAAATCAACTGTAAATATGTTATTGTAGGATTACGTAGGTCTATGTTAAGTGAGTGCATGCCACAGACATCTCTATGCAAGGGAACAGAGATCCCAACCCCCCCCACGCCACCCCCACCCCGCTCCCAGGTGTCCTGGTTTTCCCAAATAAAAATATGGTCTCCCTATTTTAGATATCTGAAATGTTCATTTTAAGTAGGAAGAAATGCATTTGAGACATCTGGAATTTATATTCAGTCAGCTAAAACATGTCAAAATGGTCTGTGATAAACCGCTCACACAGTCAGAATGAACCGCCCATAGTGATGTCACAGTTCTTTTTTGAAAGACTGTTAAGGGCTGTAACCCCGCCCACTCGGAATGTCTGCGATGTCACAGACATTCCCAGTGGGCGGGATCACAAAATATGACCCCGCCCACTCGGAATGTCTATGACGTCACAGACATTCCGAGTGGGCGGGGCAATATTTTCTTTTCAAGAAAGTCATTCCAATGCATCTCATTCTGTCTTGCAAGTCGCTGGTGGAAGCCTGTCACTTTTACCGAGGATAATTTGTCATTTAACCACTCCAATATTACATTTTAGGTCTTACAATAACAGCAAACAACCACATAAATACGATTGAAATCTGAGAGAAGCATTTTTAACAAAATTTGTGTTGAATAATCTGATAGCGATGGATGGAGAAATACCCTCAACCTCACAGACCAACCAGGGTGGAAATCAAAATGATTTCCCTCATTTTAACATCACAGAAGACCATGAACCTTTAAATTATGTTCAAGAAATGGATCTTCTTCTGAAGCAAACCCAAGTTCTTAAATCATGGTTTAAACAAGGTGTAAGTTTTACAGAAGAGAAAGAAAAGAGAATCATGGCAGAAAAACAATGTCAAATGTACAAGGAAAAGCAGAAAAGTGTTCTTGAAGAACTAACAAAATGCAAGAACATGTTGAAAGCACAGAAAGAGGCCACAGCAGACTTGTTAAAAGACCGGAGGCAACTGTGTGAAGAATTGAAGGAAACAAAATTCTATTTAAATGAACTAAAAGAGGAACTTAACTTTGTAAAAGAGGAAAATTCAATGTATTCAGCATTATTGCAAACAGAACGAGAAAATTGCACTAAAGCTGAGAAAAAATGCATAATGCAGCTCGATCTTTGCCAGCAAGCCCTCAGAGCCCAGGATCATCAGTGTAGGATTGATGCAGGTTCCTCAGTTTCTGAATCTGTGAATATAAAGGTGGACAATGATTCAGTTATTAACCAAGAGGGCCCAGTCCATGATGATACAGTTGTTGTAGAGGCGCAGATTCGTGAATCTGAGATCACTGAAGAGGTCTCTGACTATGAATCTAAGATCATCAAAGAGGTCCCCGTTTGTGAATCTAATATCGTCACCACCAATGTTCCCACGTCAGAGATCCTTCCAGGATCTGAAGAAGAAAAAAGAATCATGGCAGAAAAACAATGTCAAATATACAAGGAAGAGCAGAAACGCGCTGTTGAAGAACTTATAAAATGCATGGACAAGTGTAAAGCATACAAAAAGGTAAAAACAGAATTGTTATGGGATCGGAGGCAACTGTGGGCCGAATTGAAGGTAGAAAAATTCTATTCAAGTGAACTAGAAAATCGACTTAAGTTTGCCAAAGAGGAAATTTCAATGTGTTCAGCATTAGTACGAAGAGAACGAGACGACCGCACTGAAGCTGAGAAAGAAGGCAAAGATTTGTCTGAGCAGCTCAAAATTTGCCAGCAAGCCCTCAGAGCCCAGGATCGTCAGCATAGCATTGATGCAGGTTCCTCAGTTTGTGAATCTGTGAATATTAAGGTGGACCATGATTCAGTTATTAACCAAGAGGGCCCAGTCCATGATGATACCGTTGTTGTAGAGGCGCAGATTCGTGAATCTGAGATCATTGAAGATGCCCCCGTTTGTGAATCTAACATCGTCACCACCAATGTTCCCACGTCAGAGATCCTTCAAGCATCTGAAAAAGAAAAGAGAATCTTGGCAGAAAAACAATGTCAAATATACCAGGAAGATCAGAAACGCACTCTTGAAGAACTTACAAAATACACGAACATGTTAAAAGCACACACAGAGGCCACAGCACAGTTGTTAAAGGAGCAGAGGCAACTGCGTGCCGAATTGAAGGAAGCAAAATTCTATTCAAATCAACTAAGAGAGGAACTTAAGTTTGTCAAAGAGGTATCTCCAAAGTTTTCAGCAACACTACGAAGAGAACGAGAAAAACGCATTGAAGCTGAGAAAAAATGGATAGATTTGTCTGAGCAGCTCGATCTTTGCCAGCAAGCCCTCAGAGCCCAGGATCGTCAGCGTAGCATTGATGCAGGTTCCTCAGTTTCTGAAGCCGCTGAAAATCCTCAAGCTGGTGTGAGTACTAAAATGCCAGAAGCACCTCCGACCAAAGATCATATATCACTGTGGAGACGGATGAAAAATGCTCTCACTCCCTCACATCTTAGAAAGTAACGTAAAAAAGTTTATTTATTTATCATTTTGTTTTCCACTTTCTTTTTATACCTTTCCCTCCCTCCTTCCTTCCTTCCTTCCTTCCTTCCTTCCTTCCTTCCTTCCTTCCTTCCTTCCTTCCTTCCTTCCTTCCTTCCTTCCTTCCTTCCTTCCTTCCTTCCTTCCTTCCTTCCTATCTATCTGTCTATCGTCCTGTACATTAGGGGTTCTCTCCGGGTGCTCCGGCTTTCTCCCACTTTCCAAAAGCATTACCCGTCAGGTTAATTGTCTTCCCTGTGCATGATGCAGGGGCGCAGCAGGGGCTACCTCCTTATCTCCCTCCTGTTGTGATTTTTGTTCTAACACGTCCTACTACCTTCCTGTGTTAGAACAATAAATCAAAGAGTGATTCAAGCATTAATCATGGTAGAACAGCTAATTCTGCACATACATGGAATAAATTCACCACAACTTCTGTTCAACATATAAGAGTTTATTAACAAAAATCATTCATCTCCAAGTCAAACATCTTTCAGTTTAACTCTCTTAACTAAAACTAGTGAAATTCAACTAAACTAAACTGTACAAAGTACAAAGAGGAGGGATGCACGATATTGAGATTTTAGCCGATATCCGATATGCTGATATTTTAAAACTCATGCAGCCGATAACCGATATCGATACTGATGTTAAAGCTGGACAAAAATAAGCAGTCATTGAAAATAGCAGTTTTGTTATCCATTTCTGACACTTTGAAAAATAATATACTCAAATATATTTTCATATGCTGATATCAAATAGATTTTTAAAAACGCGGTATCGATCTATTTTACTTTCAAAATCTCGTGAAATTTCATCGTTCTGTTACAAACTCTTGTGATATTTTGCAAATTCTTGTGAGATTTTGTTAGTAAAATAGATCGATACCGCGTCAATATATCAACATATAAAAATATGGCAAAATTTCGTGAATTTTCGGGGGATTTCGTAGCATAACGATGACATGTAGCAATATTTCATTAGTAAAAGAGATTGATATGGTGTTTTTAAATGGCAATATATCAGCATATGAAGATATTGTGATATTTTAATGTATCAATATTTTTTCCCTCGTCTTTAGAAGTTTTTAAGTCTGTAAAAAAGAGGTTTTTGAGGAAGAAGAAGAAGTAGTATTTTTTTATTTTTTTTTAGACTTTAGAAACTTTGAAGCTGATCAAATATCGGGTTAAATATCAGTGGGGTGGCCGATGTCCGATATTCAGTTTTAAGGCCGATACAGGCCGATACCGATAGGGGGCCGATTATATCGTGCATCCCTTACAAAGAGGAAGGGGAAAGATTGTTGAAAACCATATGATAGTTTAAAGGCACACTATGCAACATATTTCAGTTAATTAATGTGTTCCATAACGTTATGGATGATTAAATGAGTCATTTCAGGTTGAACAAAGGTATTCTCGGCCGCCCTGGTGGTCTGTGGGGGAAATACTGCACTTGCAATTGCAGGAGCACCGACCCGCACCCACAGGCTCAGAAGTCTCGTGAGAGTCAGTCTTGCTTTACGGCGAGAACTGCTACACGCCCCCAGTTAAAAGCATGCTCGTTGCTAGCACAGTGGCGATCTTTGTGCAGTTATGCTACGTTCACATCGGACGCAGCAAAATCGCGTCTGCTGCTTCATTTTTGCTGCTTGTACCAGTTAGTTCTGACGGCTGAAGCAGCTTTGCTGCTCTGGCTGCGCGGTGCAAAAGTGTGTCTGACGCGCGTTGGGCGGAGCTTCACTATCCTTTCTCTGCCTTGCAGCTACACTATATTGCCAAAAGTATTTGCTCACCCATCCAAATTATTGGAATCAGGTGTTCCAATCACTTCCATGGCCACAGGTGTATAAATTCAAGCACCTAGGCATGCAGACTGTTTTTACAAACATTTGTGAAAGAATGGGTCGCTCTCAGGAGCTCAGTGAATTCCAGCGTGGAACTGTGATAGGATGCCACCTGTGCAACAAATCCAGTCGTGAAATTTCCTCGCTCCTAAATATTCCACAGTCAACTGTCAGCTGTATTATAAGAAAATGGAAGTGTTTGGGAACGACAGCAACTCAGCCACGAAGTGGTAGGCCACGTAAACTGACGGAGCGGGGTCAGCGGATGCTGACGCGCATAGTGCGAAGAGGTCGCCAACTTTCTGCAGAGTCAATCACTACAGACCTCCAAACTTCATGTAGCTCAAGAACAGTGCGCAGAGAGCTTCATGGAATGGGTTTCCATGGGCGAGCAGCTGCATCCAAGCCATACATCACCAAGTGCAATGCAAAGCGTCGGATGCGGTGGTGTAAAGCACGCCGCCACTGGACTCTAGAGCAGTGGAGACGCGTTCTCTGGAGTGACGAATCGCGCTTCTCCATCTGGCAATCTGATGGACGGGTCTGGGTTTGGCGGTTGCCAGGAGAACGGTACTTGTCTGACTGCATTGTGCCAAGTGTAAAGTTTGGTGGAGGGGGGATTATGGTGTGGGGTTGTTTTTCAGGAGCTGGGCTTGGCCCCTTAGTTCCAGTGAAAGGAACTCTGAATGCTTCAGCATACCAAGACATTTTGGACAATTCCATGCTCCCAACTTTGTGGGAACAGTTTGGAGCTGGCCCCTTCCTCTTCCAACATGACTGTGCACCAGTGCACAAAGCAAGGTCCATAAAGACATGGATGACAGAGTCTGGTGTGGATGAACTTGACTGGCCTGCACAGAGTCCTGACCTCAACCCGATAGAACACCTTTGGGATGAATTAGAGCGGAGACTGAGAGCCAGGCCTTCTCGTCCAACATCAGTGTGCGACCTCACAAATGCGCTTCTGGAAGAATGGTCAAAAATTCCCATAAACACACTCCTAAACCTTGTGGACAGCCTTCCCAGAAGAGTTGAAGCTGTTCTAGCTGCAAAGGGTGGACCGACGTCATATTGAACCCTATGGATTAGGAACGGGATGTCACTTAAGCTCATATGTGAGTCAAGGCAGGTGAGCAAATACTTTTGGCAATATAGTGTATATTTGCTGTGATCAGTGGGAATAAAGTAGTTTTAATATGTGTTTAAGTGAGAAAATCCACCTGAAAACGTAATCAGTGCCGTCAGTTCATTCAGATTATTATCCTGCCTTCAATATTTTTTCTGTCGGAGCCGCTCAGACCCCCACATACCTGCGGTGCGCCGACAGTTGGGATCCCTTCATCAGCAGCCTCTGGCCGGGTCGCCTCCTCGCGGTTCACCGCTGCAGCTGGTAGGTGTTTTTCATCTAAATAATCCAAACTGCATATTCTGCCGGCAGATTTCTGCATTTTAAGTTAATTTAGGCGTTAATAAACTGTTTAAGAGTAGTGATCATCAGCGCTGTGTCTCTCTCCCTGCGTCAGATGCTTAAACGCGCCCGATGCGCTACTTCATATGCTCAGACGTGCTGCGCCTGCTGCTCAAAACGCGCCGTGGGACCTTTTGCTGCGCCTTGACGTTACGTTGCATGTAAACTCGCTGCTTCTGTCACGCCAGCTGCGGTGTGAACGCAGCATTAGTCATTCGTTGCGTTCGCCTGTCTGCTAAGCTCAAAACAACCGCGCCTGGCTTGACGGAGAAACCAGGAGAACAGCTGTGCATATTTACGACAGTGCACTTTTACTTTTGCCCTCTGGGGGGAGCCTCGCTGGAAAATCAACACCGGTTGCATAGTGTACCTTTAAGATGGATTTTGAAAACCTAAGTTTATGTGGAAGAATTTGGAATGTGATCAAATTAGTTTCTCACTAGTTTAGAGAAATTGGAATGTTTTTAGACCAATTCACAATGCAAATCCATGAGGTGAATAAATTATTATTTGGCCAAATAATGTTTTATTACATGATTTGCTTTATCAAGAACCAATAACCTTTAGCTAAATGATTCTTTACCCTCTTTGAAATAGCTAGCAGTAAATAGACATCAGGATTCCACTAAATGACTCTTGGTCATACTTGGTAATGGAAATGTCATGAGCATCTGAGGAACACATGAATATTAATGTTATATCAGTGTTTAACCTGCAGTGAAATAAAGCTTGTCCAAGCTTCAACAACAGCTCAACACATCTTTGTGGCATAGCGTGCAGTCCATCCTGTTAGCTTTTGTCTTTACTCATCAGTAAATACATGAAATTTTCAACATCATCAAAAGACATATTGTTTGTTCTGTCCCTAATCATGCCAAATCTGTAGAGCTTTCAGTCCATTTCCATTTGGAAGGCTTGAATTTTATCCACCTGCAGCTCAGCAGTCAAGGCAGTTTTTTTTTTTGTCTCAGCGGTTCTAAGGGCCCTTGAAGAAGAAGAAGAAGAGGAAGAAGAAAAGATTAGTTCTATATTTTTCAAATATAAAACGAAAATCCACCAATAAAAAAAAAGATTTTTTTCTAATCTGTTCTTCCGCATTTTTCTGCAGTAAACAGTGGAACAAAGCATGACTATATTGACACCCCTCCTCCCGTGTAATTGCAATAAAATATTTTGGTCCTCAGGTTCTGGCTCGCATCAGGTCTCCCCGTCTGTCATGGGCAGTTCACTCATACCATGAGCCTATTGTGTGTCTGTAAATAAAGAGGTAAAAAAGTGATAATAAAGTGACTTTTTGGTGCAGTAAACTGTAAACTGGTGCAGTATTCGTCATAATTTCTACTCTGTATTTTTAAGCTTCACTATAAAATGAAGTTTCTGAAGTAAAATTAAACCTTTTTTAATGTAATACATGAATTTTGGAGAAAGAGTTAGGTTACTTAGATATGATCATACTATTTAAATGTTTTAAAAATAGTTGAGGAAATCTGGCACATTTGGAGAGGTTTGGAGACACAGGTGACACCAACAGTTCAAGATCCCACAGCTCTGGAACTGTTGTAGCTAGAGGTCTGAAATTTCTGCATTTCTGGTTTATATGTGTAGAACAAATGTAATGCGAGACCTGCCTATTCTCATGAATGTCTTTATTACCAAAAATACCTATTATTTTTGAGAATAAAAAAACAACTGGGTCTGTTTGAACTGATAGAGCTGAAGCTGTGCTTTACTCACACTATTTTCATTTTTATCTTCAGAAATTAGCAGGTGTTAGCTTTCAAATGTTGTATCACACATGTAATCTGCGCTTACAGTTCCTCAGTTATTTGCTTTTTCATTTGGGTATGCAAAATAGGCGAGGATTACTTCAAATTCAAATTCATCTTAGTGGAAGGTTACCTGTCATTAATGTTTTTTTATTTTTTTCCAAATAAGGTATATGTAATTTCACAAATACTAACAGCTACCTTTATTCAAAGTAGGAGAGACGTTTTTTCCTTATTGAGAAGGGTTATAATTTAAGCTCTTCATTTTTATGTGTTGATTTTGTTAAATAAATGTTGTAATTGCATTCTTAAACTTCCACTAATCTGGACTAGTGGTTTAAATGTTGAAATTGTTTCAGTGTGTAAGTTTGTATGACTTTCTCGCATATTTCAGTAGTGACTATATTACCAGATCTGTGTTGGATGTGGTGTATATGAAATACTGAGTATTTGTTGGCTACAAGTTATACCAACCTTTTTTTCAGTACAAATTCTAATGCAGTACAGCATAATGTATTTTTACTATTAATGCTATATTTGTAAATGCTTTTTTTTAAATTTAAATAGAGGCATATATAATCTTTACAACACTGCTCGAAGTTTAAGTGGCGGTTTCTGTACTGACCCTGCCCCAGCAGTTGTTTTGAGCATGTTTGTGTAAGTTAAATATTGTTGATCTTACAAATGAGTGTATTTCTGTAATAAATGTTGAAACTCTCAGTTTCAGAGGGTTATAAATTTTATTGTATATTTGAAAAAGAATTTGAAAAGTATGATTCCGCTTAGAGGGCTGCTCAGTGGCAATAGGTAGCACTGCCGCTTTGCAACAAGAAGGATTCCACAAAACAGATGTGGACCAGTTGCAGAGGAAGCTCATCTAGTGTGAAGTTTATTCACAGTATGTGTTGCATGGTTTACAGGGCTCGATGTTAACCATCGCCCGATCCCCCGGGGCAAGTAGTTTTTATTGTTGGGAGAGTACAAATTTCATTGCATTTGCCCGCCGGGCAAGTGCAATGATCGCAAAAAGAAATATTTATCACTCAAAATTACTTTAAAATCACAGATGAAAACGACCCAGAAGCTTTGCCGGCGCCATATTTGTTGTTTTGTACACATTCTCGCATGATTTGGAAAAGCCGCGTGATTTGAAAAAGCCGCGTGATTTTCTGCCAGATGGCGTGATTTTTGTCCGGGAATTGGCGTGAATCAGACACATTTTTTATATAATCATATAATTACGAGATCTTTATCTCATAATTATGAGATCCTGATCTCAATATTTTGAGATCTTATCTTATAATTACGAAATAAGACGTCATAATTATGAGATAATATGTCATATTTAGGAGATCAGGATCTCATAATTATGAGATAAAGATCTCGTAATTATATGATTATATAAAAAATGTGTCTGATTCACGCCAATTCCCGGACAAAAATCACACCATCTGCTGGAAAATCAAACGGCTTTTTATCACTTTATCACTCAAAATTACTTTAAAATCACAGATGAAAACGACCCAGAAGCTTTGTCGGCGCCATTTTTGTTGTTTTGTACACTTACTTGCGTGATTTGGAAAAGCCGCGTGACTTTCTGCCAGATGGCGTGATTTTTGTCTGGGAATTGGCGTGAATCAGACACATTTTTTATATAATCATATAATTACGAGATCTTTATCTCATAATTATGAGATCCTGATCTCAATATTATGAGATCTTATCTCATAATTAAGAAATAATATGTCATAATTATGAGATAATATGTCATATTTAGGAGATCAGGATCTCCTAAATATATGCATGCATACAGGTGCTGGTCATAAAATTAGAATATCATGAAAAAGTAGATTGATTTCAGTAATTCCATTTAAAAAGTGAAACTTGTATATTATATTCATACATTACATACAAACTCATATATTTCAGATGTTTATTTTGTTTAATTTTGATGATTACAAATGACAACAAATGAAAATCTCAAATTCATCATATCAGAAAATTAGAATATTGTGAAAAGGTTCAAAATTGATGGCCCCTGGTGCCACACTCTAATCAGCTAATTAACTCAAACCACCTGCAAAAGCCTTTAAATGGTCTTTCAGTCTAGTTCTATAGGCTACACAATCATGGGGAAGACTGCTGACTTGACAGTTGTCCAAAAGACGACCATCGACACCTTGCACAAGGAGGGCAAGACACAAAAGGTCATCGCTAAAGAGGCTGGCTGTTCACAGAGCTCAGTGTCCAAGCACATTAATAGAGAGGCGAAGGGAAGGAAAAGATGTGGTCGAAAAAAGTGTACAAGCAAGAGAGATAACCGCACCCTGGAGAGGATTGTGAAACAAAACCCATTCAAAAATGTGGGGGAGATTCACAAAGAGTGGACTGCAGCTGGAGTGAGTGCTTCAAGAACCACCACACACAGACGTATGAAAGACATGGGTTTCTGCTGTCGCATTCCTTGTGTTAAGCCACTCTTGAACCACAGACAGCGTCAGAAGCGTCTAAAGAGAAACAGGACTGGACTGCTGGTGAGTGGTCCAAAGTCATGTTCTCTGATGAAAGTAAATTTTGCATTTCCTTTGGAAATCAAGGTCCCAGAGTCTGGAGGAAAAGAAGAGAGGCACTTCATCCACGTTGCTTGAAGTCCAGTGTAAAGTTTCCACAGTCAGTGATGGTTTGGGGTGCCATGTCATCTGCTGGTGTTGGTCCATTGTGTTTTCTGAGGTCCAGGGTCAACGCAGCCACATACCAGGAAGTTTTAGAGCACTTCATGCTTCCTGCAGCTGACCAACTTTTTGGAGATGCAGATTTCATTTTCCAACAGGACTTGGCACCTGCACACAGTGCCAAAGCTACCAGTACCTGGTTGAAGGACCATGGTATCCCTGTTCTTAATTGGCCAGCAAACTCTCCTGACCTTAACCCCATAGAAAATCTATGGGGTATTGTGAAGAAGAAGATGCAATACACCAGACCCAACAATTCAGAAGAGCTAAAAGCCACTATTAGAGCAACCTGGGCTATCATAACACCTGAGCAGTGCCACAGACTGATCGACTCCATGCCACGCCGCATTGCTGCAGTAATACAGGCCAAAGGAGGCCCAACTAAATACTGAGTGCTGTACATGCTCATACTTTTCATGTTCATACTTTTCAGTTGGCCAACATTTCTATAAATCCTTTGTTTTTATTGGTCTTCAGTAATATTCTAATTTTCTGATATGATGAATTTGAGATTTTCATTTGTTGTCATTTGTAATCATCAAAATTAAACAAAATAAACATCTGAAATATATGAGTTTGTATGTAATGTATGAATATAATAAACAAGTTTCACTTTTTAAATGGAATTACTGAAATCAATCTACTTTTTCATGATATTCTAATTTTATGACCAGCACCTGTATGCATGCATATTATCTGACGCATGCATGTACACACCTGGAACCTATAAACTTAAAAAACACGTTTCATTGATATACACTATATTGCCAAAAGTATTTGCTCACCTGCCTTGACTCACATATGAGCTTAAGTGACATCCCGTTCCTAATCCATAGGGTTCAATATGACGTCGGTCCACCCTTTGCAGCTAGAACAGCTTCAACTCTTCTGGGAAGGCTGTCCACAAGGTTTAGGAGTGTGTTTATGGGAATTTTGGACCATTCTTCCAGAAGCGCATTTGTGAGGTCGCACACTGATGTTGGACGAGAAGGCCTGGCTCTCAGTCTCCGCTCTAATTCATCCCAAAGGTGTTCTATCGGGTTGAGGTCAGGACTCTGTGCAGGCCAGTCAAGTTCATCCACACCAGACTCTGTCATCCATGTCTTTATGGACCTTGCTTTGTGCACTGGTGCACAGTCATGTTGGAAGAGGAAGGGGCCAGCTCCAAACTGTTCCCACAAAGTTGGGAGCATGGAATTGTCCAAAATGTCTTGGTATGCTGAAGCATTCAGAGTTCCTTTCACTGGAACTAAGGGGCCAAGCCCAGCTCCTGAAAAACAACCCCACACCATAATCCCCCCTCCACCAAACTTTACACTTGGCACAATGCAGTCAGACAAGTACCGTTCTCCTGGCAACCGCCAAACCCAGACCCGTCCATCAGATTGCCAGATGGAGAAGCGCGATTCGTCACTCCAGAGAACGCGTCTCCACTGCTCTAGAGTCCAGTGGCGGCGTGCTTTACACCACCGCATCCAACGCTTTGCATTGCACTTGGTGATGTATGGCTTGGATGCAGCTGCTCGACCATGGAAACCCATTCCATGAAGCTCTCTGCGCACTGTTCTTGAGCTAATCTGAAGGCCACATGAAGTTTGGAGGTCTGTAGTGATTGACTCTGCAGAAAGTTGGCGACCTCTTCGCACTATGCGCTTCAGCATCCGCTGACCCCGCTCCGTCAGTTTACGTGGCCTACCACTTCGTGGCTGAGTTGCTGTCGTTCCCAAACACTTCCATTTTCTTATAATACAGCTGACAGTTGACTGTGGAATATTTAGGAGCGAGGAAATTTCACGACTGGATTTGTTGCACAGGTGGCATCCTATCACAGTTCCACGCTGGAATTCACTGAGCTCCTGAGAGCGACCCATTCTTTCACAAATGTTTGTAAAAACAGTCTGCATGCCTAGGTGCTTGAATTTATACACCTGTGGCCATGGAAGTGATTGGAACACCTGATTCCAATAATTTGGATGGGTGAGCAAATACTTTTGGCAATATAGTGTATGTACAAAAATGAATATTAGGAACTATGTTTATCAAAACATTATACTGGGCAAGTAAAAATTGTTTCTGGGCAAATTAAATGTGAAAGTCACTTGCCCAAAGGGCAAGTGGTAAAAATCCTTAACGTCAACCCCTGGGTTTAAATACTTTTTGGTTCCAAATGCAATAGCAGTTGACCAGCTATGCAAGAACAACTTACTACCTTAATATAATAGCTTTGACGAACAAAACCATGAATAAAATTTTACAAAAACACATCATTAAATAAAGATTTACAGTATTAGGCATGTTATGTAAAGAAATTCAAGGTTTAACAGAAATCAGGTGAAATATTAAATCAAATTTAAAGCAGCAACAATAAGAAAAAAAGAAGCCTTGATTTTCTTCAGCGGTTGTGCAACAACATATTTCTTTTTGATAGAGGTACAAGTAATGACTATTAACAATGTTAAAGATTACATTTAAAAAAAATCTATATTTAACAAGTACCTTTTTAGATTTTCAGAACTAAAAACAGTTTTTCAGCACAGAGAAGTATTTTTTTCAGTGTGTTAAGTGTTGAGCTATACAGGATAAATTCAACTCACAATGATGCCTCAAATATCCCAAAATACTTTTTATTGAGATTTATCTTGGAGGTTTCAAACACTTACTGCCTCCCACACAGAGGGAAAGAATTCATCTTCTCAAAAGAAGATTGTAAATGCACCCAGAGCCACGTTATAATATTAATCAGCAAAGAGATCCTAGATATCAGGGGAAGGGGGGGGGCACACACACATATGCCTATTAGGATATGCCAACATGTTTTGTGTACATTAACTAGCTCCTACAAGTGTTAAAACATTACTTGTATGGCTCAGTGGGAAATGCAACTGGTCTCAGTATCCCTCTCATTTCGGCTTCCTGTCGCTTGTATACATTCTTGTTGTATACGTGTTATTGCACTTGGACCGGGGACTGTATGATCCCGGCATGCTCTGGCAGCATTGTCGCAGCTCATACAGACTCTATGTTTCTCTCCCAGTCCTTATCTCTCCCTCTCCTACGCGCTCTCTGCGTGTTCCTGGCATGCACAGGCGGAGGCGTCACTTCTGATTTGCTAAGGGGGGCATGATGGTGTGACTCTGCACATGCGGTACTTTTCAGCATTTGTGTGCATCTAGGTTCAGATTTTCTTTGTTGTGTTTTCTATTTCAGTCATTAAGGATTGTTTTTTCCCCCCTCCTGTTCTGCTTTGGCTTTTGGTCAAATTGGGATCATGGAAACACTGGAACATATGCTAGGCTGTAGCACAGCGGGTCGGACATTCATACTGGACTCACGGTACATTGCTCTGGTTCCCTCAATAGTAAAATATTTAATGCAGGGACTTGACCATGTGTTCATTGATTTAATACACTAATTACAGAATAATTATCTAATAATAGATGGGAGTTAAAGTTATTAAAACGCTATTAAAGGATATAAAACCTACATATATTATCATACTGTATATGCTGAGCAGCTGTTTCATCCAGGATTTTCACACCAAGACAGAGTCAATATCCTTTAAGAGGAAATTGCACATTTCAATTACATGAGTTAATTTATGGAGCAGTCTGATTAAAAGGCTGTCCCTCCCTGAAAAGATTCAATAAGTTGGATAAATCCAAAATTATTGATGCATTTACAGTTGGTGATATGGATTACTAGTAAACATTTTTAATATGTGATAATCAATGCTAAAAACTAATGTTCTAAGATAGGAACAAAAACTTTAACTCCTGTTAAAGGTATATTGGAGAATTTTCTTTTTTAGGGTGGATCATCAAAATAAGTGGTCCTCCCAATTGTCAATCATTCTGCTGATATGTTTACTTAAGGCCGTCCTACGTGCTCCATTTTCCCCAAACCCTATGCTGAGAATGACCTTCCCTCTTGCACACTGATGAGAAAACGGATTGAAATATGAATGAAAAGGGAACGTTTAAACAGTCTTATTGTTTTTAGATTTCTTATGCATTGATGCTTTTGCTATTGACGCCGTTCTATATAATTTCGGACAAAACATTAGATATGTTTAAAAGTTCCATTTTTATTCATTTTTTAATCAGTTTTCCCATCAATGCAATGAAAAACATAATGCATCTGCTTTTGGCATTTACTTAAGCATATGTGGTTACTTGAACACAACTGTTTAATGTCCTAACCTGTTAACATGGAACAATTGTGCTCTCAGCAATTCTCAGCATTTATCTGTCCACCAAAACTCTCAATTTTAGGGCATCCATGCATAAAAAATCCGAAAATATCAAGAATATGTATAAAAGTTCCCTTTTCATTCTCCTTTCAATCCGTCTTCTCATCATGGTGCGAGAGGGGAGGTAATTCTCGGCATAACACAGTGGTGAGTCTGACGTAGTAGAACAATTGCAAATCCTCTTTTGGAAAGTAAGCTTGTATGAGCGACGCAAATAGCAACTTTTACACAGAGCGAGCACGAGGAGAAATGGGCGTGCATGCTCTTGCCAGCGTTTCATTGGCGTTCCCTCTTGGGGCGGGTACAGGGTTGTAGGTGTGCAGGTTTTTTTGTCAGTCGAGAGGGCGGGTCTTCTAAAAAATTAGTGATAATCTACCACTATACCTTTAACTGGAAATTGTCATGGTGATTCCAAAATAGTAGATAACAACAATAACCCATTACCTTATGAAAACATAAGGAAAAAACCTTAAGGTAATCGTGGAAAACAGCTGTTGCTTTTTTTTGTTTTTCTTTCTCTCATCTGTACCCACAAAACACTTAGAAAGGTTTATGTCATTTCTCTTCTTTTTCCCTTTCTCTCCCATCTTCTGTTCTTGCTCGCTGTAAGCAGGAATATGGTGTTAATTCTGATCCAAGAAAAGAAACGGGATAGGCTTTGATCTCTCTTTCTTCTACCTAAACCATTTTGGTCGTTGTCCATCATTAAAAATGGAAAGCATTGTACTGCACTGAGACATGTTTTTAAATAAGCTCTGATCGAAACAAAACTCAACGGTTCTATTAAAGGTCCTATATGCTGTTTTTTTTTCTTTCTTTAACTTCGGAAGTCAATTTATATAATGAAATATTGCCTTTTGTGCTACAAAATAATGTATTATGAAATATTACTTAATTCCTCATGTTTTTTTTTTTTGCAAGCTGGAAGAAAGACGCTTGTGTAACACTAGTTTAGTTGTTAAAGACTAGAAGGCATTATGTCAGAAGTCTAAATTCGTCTGCAGGAGCAGTTGTTAGTAATTAATAAAAACCAATACAAAGGAACAATTGATTTAATTTTTTTACTATTTATTTTTATAGATGGAAAAAAGTAAAATAAACACCACAAAACATAAACCATTGAGGGAACCCCAAAAAAATTATACAAATCCAATAATATATACTATACTGCCGCATATCTTATGAATGTGTACAAAAATCCTACATTTCCCCACCGGTCAGCACGACGTCTGACTGACACACATTTAAGTCAATAGTTTGATTGTCCAGTTATTTGAGATGAGCAAAGTGCAAATATAAATATATATATATAGATTTATATATGGGTCAAATGTTTGAGTGCACTATATTTCAGCACATAACTTTTTCAAATGAGAAATACAACAAACACTACAAAAACGACAGCATCATCCACTTAATGAAGAATTACTACATTGACATTTCACAGTGAATTACTTTCTATTTAAATCTACTTTCTATTTTGGCTAATTCAGTCAATGTCTTCGAGTCAGTCTAAAATGGCCAGACTAAAATTATGCTACAAACTATACTAAAGGATACATTGGAGTATATATGGATTTTCCTGGTTAGTAAAAAGGGGAAGGTAGTGGTTGTTATGACAGTCACAGATTGATCGGGAGGAAGAAAACTTTATAATCACATTCAGGTCAAAAGGGCAAGTGTGGAGCACAGATCGCCCCCCGTCTTTCACAAGCACAGATGGTATCCAAGAAAGGATGCAAACATCTGAGATTATTGTTGTTGTTTTAAAATTCCCTTTGGATGTTGTGTGATGTTTTTTTTTTATTGTTGAATTCAATTAAGCTTTCTTGTTCTACTTCTATAACCAGAGAGACATAGAAATGAAGAAATGGGATTTCCTTCACATCTCTGGACAAACAGTAAACAGTCCCTGAGCTGGGCAGTTTAGTCTTCTGTCCTTGGATTTTGATCAATTGCTTTCACAGTTGGTTAAACAGCAGGTAATTCAGCTGAGCCATCATTCAGCCACTCTGCAAAATTTCATTCTAAAACAACTTTTGATTTCTCAACACATTAAAGGAGGGGACTTATCAAAAAGAAAGCCCCTGTTTAAGAAAAGGGAAAATAAAACTTACAGAAGGGAGTTTCAGATTTGTGCTTTTTGAAGACATCTGGTCTGTTTGTGACTCTGTACTTTGAAGTCTACTAGAATGTGGGTGGGACGCCCTGTGGACAGGTTGGCTACATTTCTCAATTAAGGAAACCTCTCCATGTATTCACAGAGCATTCTCTATTCTGTGTAATTTATTATAATAAAATTAAATAAAGTTATTATCTGCTAAAAGGACACATTGTATGTATTGATTATATCTGCATTCTTAAAGGTTGGTGGGGGTAAAATGCAAAAGGTAAGGTCAGTTTATTTCTTCAGTGCAATACAGTTGAAAATCCATTCAAAGTGCTTTACAAATTGAATAAAAAAAATAAAATGGAATAAAAACAAAAAAAGGTACAGATAGAAATATGATAACAAAAGGTAGTACAGGAAATAAAACAGTCGGACTACAACATTAAACTAATAATACTTCAGTTAACAGTTTACCCAAACGGGTTTTCACTTCAAAGAACTCAGGCTTTCTGTACTTTTAATTAAATTCAACACAGTTTATTTATATAGCATAAATTCACAACAAATGTCATGTCAAGCATTTTACAGAAACAATTCAACCAGATCATACAGTGAGATTGGTTTAAAGTTTTCTATCTAAGAAAAACCAGTTGATTGCATCGACTCTTTGACTTGAAGGCAATCCCTCACGCTTAGCATGCTTGTAGCGACAGTGGAGAGGAAACACTCCCTTTTAACAGGAAGAAGCTTCCAGCAATTTAGGGCGAGGGGCCAAAATCAATGCCATCCGAGGCTTTGCTACTGCCATTCCTCCTGACTGCTTTGGGAAGTGGTTCAGATCGCCGCGAACTTCGAAAGGCATTTAAACAGCCTCAGTATTCAGTCAAGATGTGGGAGTTTGTAGGAGAGTTGAGGTCAGTTAGTGTCACAAACGGGACAGATGGACCAAGTATTTAGTATTCAGACAGTGGGAAATTTCAAAACATTAAATGACAAAACAACAGAAACACGGGCAGCTGTGGATCAGTGAACCTCCAGCGGCTGCAGGGGGAAGGCAGAGCATCGCTCTTCACTGGCACTCTAACAGTTCAGTCCATCCTCTCATCAAAGGCAGGATCAGCCGATGCACTGCCAGCGAGATGCAGCACTGAGCCGTCCGTGATGCAGCAGCCCCAGTGAGCAGGTAGGAGACCGATCCAGGTCAGGGAAACAGTTCAGAACAGAACTGTTCTGAGATCAAGGAGTCTGTAGCCAGACCAGGGGTTCCGATCCAAACAAGAACAGACAGATCCAGGTTCCAGGAATCCACAGAGTGTTCAGACAGGTTCAAAGTTCTAAGGGTCCAGCAGCTGGGCATATACTGATAATTTTTTTTGCCCTTCTCAGGCCAATTCTCCAGTCGTGCAAGAATTTTTACGAGCTTATTTACCTGAAACTCACACGCTGCACAGGTTTTCTTCTAACAGAATGTCGAGTCCGACCAGTGATTTTTGGACGTATAGTGTGAGCAGTTAGATCGCGTCAAAGTGTTGAGACAGTGTAAGAACATACATCGTGAACTGGGAACATTTAAAGGGGAACACCTTTTTTTTTTTTACATTGGCCCCTTGAGTTTACATTATTACATTATGTTCTACTCACCCAAATTAGTTTTGTGTCATTTGGAGCTGTTCCGAAGATATTCGTTTTTTTGTAATCCAAGTATCATTTTCGTATGAGCAACGACTTCTAGGCACAAATGAAACTGTTTATAATTTATTCTTTGTGGTACGCCAGCATTCATAACATGTAGGCAAATCACTGTCCCCCAGACATTTGCAGTTGAAGCATTTTATGAAACCACGGCTCGTTTTATGTCTACAGTATATGTATCGATAATAATGTCCATGTTTTGTGTAGCGTATGTAAGATGAGATAAAGTTTTGTAATATAAAGTTTTCTTTCGCATAATAACTAAGTCAGTTTCAGCTATGATGATACTGGATCTTAAAGGAGAATTCCGGTTTTTAACACTTTTAGCCCATTTTCTGTAGTGTCCAGGATGAAATCGACGTCGAGAATCAAGAATCCACCTTTCGTATTCCATTTTCAGAGTTTTTTAAAGTGTTTAACAGAGACGTTAGCACCTCGACGTCGGAGTACACAGAGTGAAGCGAAAAGACTACAACTGTGTAAACAGGCCCCATTTCCGTTTCCGGTGGCAGCGGAATATTGACTATTCCAACAGAACTCAATGGGATTTACAAAATGCTAAATAAAACACTACAGGAACGTTTTTTCTTTACTAAACTTTTTTTGGAACGTCATTGAACAGCGCTGACGACCCGGTGAGTAGCATATTTTAAAAAAAGAACGTTTAAGGTTGTTTTAAGGACATTATCGGACATGCACCATGAAAGCCATTCTGAAGCAGCCAGGGGTGGATTCTAAATGAGCCAAAAAGCAGAGACAGGACCAATTGTCAAAATTTTGGTGTCGATCATTCGATTTCATCCTGGACACTACAGAAAATGGGCTAAAAGTGTTAAAAACCGGAATTCTCCTTTAATGTTCTTTTTCCAAACTAAGGCCCAATCCCAATGCACCCCCTACTTTCAACCACTGGGCTTCACCCACTAGCCACACACCCTGGAATTGAAGCCACAGTGATTGGTTCACATGTGACAAATATGTGATCACAAGTGAAAGGTGTCACGTCTTGGTTGAGGTTTGGAGGACCCAAATGCAGAGGCAGAGAGGCTGAGGTGAATACTTGTAGTTTAATTATGAAAATGGTTAACAAAGGCAGTCCAAAAATCCAACTAAAAATGTAACAGACCAGAACCATGGAGACATCAAGGGAAAACATGTACAAGGAGCCAGGGAGAGACGAGGTGAGACGACAACAGCGATGACAGGACCAGCAACAACAAGGAACCAACCAGGAGTAACTGCAGAGGGAGAATATATGTAGCTGACTGAGACAAAGGGAGGGCTAACGAGCTAACAAGGAGCAGGTGTGAGGAGACAACGAGGGAGGCAAGGGGAAAGGAACACACAAAAGAGGGCAACAGAGGACAACAGAAAAACATGAGAACATAAATCTAGGAATTACAACAAAACTGGAATTAAACCAATAAAACTAGAAAACAAGGAACAAAGTAAAGTACAACAGAACCAAGACCATGACAAAAGGAGAATGGAATATATGAACAAAATGCTAGATCGTATGTAAAGATGTAATCCACGTGGTGGAATTACATGAAATTAATGAGTTCTAGGCCACATTTACACATAATATTTAGTATTTACCTAAATGAATATTTCTCCCCCTCCGTTTACAATAATAACATCGTGCACACAACGTTGTTTAAAAAAAACTAATTTACATCAACCCGCATAAATACCCTGTCGATCGAAGAAGAAACTGTAAACATCAGGCGCTCACATGACGCTAAGGATTTTCCGGTGCATAATGTAACGTTAAAGAAGCTAAAATGCTGTTTATCAGAAATCTCCACTTTGGTCAGAGGTTTTAGAAAAACAAATTTTCTGTGCCAAATATCTGCGTTTTCTCTTCGTGGAAATGGGTTCTTATTGTAAAACACTTCACCTCTTTGATTTAAAGTCAGGAGCCCCTGGATGTGAAGCACTCCTTGCCTGGGTAGGTCAAACACTGTCCGACCATTAATATTCAGGAAATCTGCCAGCCAGATGTGAGCGCCGGTCGCTCAGCCAGCCTGTCAGGTGGCGTTTGGCCTCGCATTGACGCTGATGGGATTGAGCATCCAGTTTTATCTTTGGCATCAGCAGCCTCTCCTGTGTGTCCAGCACTGTGCTGATACCACAGCCCTCTCCTCCGTTCAACAGACGTTATCTCATCTCAGTGCGTTGACATCAGCAGTCTGTCCTGTCCTCCGGATTTTCTTGGACTCCCCCCGTTAAAAACCCTCTTCAGCACTTCACTGAAACCCATTACTGTGCTATCAACACACTCGCATGTTGACACTATACCCCATCAAACACGACCAAGCCTGGATGCAGATAAAGGCGCACATTAAGGAAATGTTAGCAAACAAACTAGAATAAATGCAGCAGATTTTAGCTTGTACTGTATCAGCCTGCCACACATACACATCTCTTCCCTCTCCTTTTTTCCGTCTTGTCTTTGTCCTTGTCGTCCCGAGGGCCGTAGGTTATGTGCCAGTGAGTGCTGTGTGTGAGTGTGTCTGTGTGAGAGTCCAGAGAGACGATTATTCTGAGATGCCACAGAAGTGAGAGATAGTGATCTCAGTCAATCTAATAGAGCCAACGGGTCCCACACACACAGACTTTCTCTGAAGCACTTTAATCCATTTAGGGAGCGTACTCTGTATTTGAGGAACGTATGAGTACATTGGAATAGGATTTAGGAAATGCCCTTATCTTGCTGGTGGTGTGTGTTTGTGTGCATGTGTGTGTCCTTGTGTCTTTACAGTAACCCTGTCTCTGTTCTGACTTGCCTACCCTGCACGGCAGATTTCATCAAACCTGATAGCCCTCGTACGTCAACAAATCTTGCCCTTGTCCCCTCGCTTCAATGAGTTTTTTCCCACTTTTAGGAGGCTGTAATATGGATCACTGAAAAATGCATTTTTGCCAAAGAAAGGAGGGGAAAGGGGTGTCAAGTGTTACTCTTCGGTTATTTATTCTACCATAAAGGAGGCTTAAAGTAATAACTTGCAACGCTGCCTTACAATAGCGGTTTAACCTTTGTACGGTTCTTTTCTCTGCCGTCTAAACATCCGTTAGATGGTTCATTTTCTTTGGAAAATCCTCTGCAACATGTTGAGGGCTTTACACCGTCTTTGGTGGAGCAGCCTCCTCTGGGTGTTTTTAAAACAATGAAAAAAATAAAAATAAAAAAAACGATCACAGAGACTGCTTTATCAGTTGTTACTCAAGACCTGGCGCTAAGATGTCTCTTGGCCGATTTAGATTTCAGTTGCAGACTCTAAGCAGAGCCTGATCACCCCAGGGGCCTGATTTTATCAGATTCAGAATAAGGGCTGCTAAATTGCACACGACATTCTCTTTAGTTGTGTAATACAAGACTGTATTAATGGTGATCCACAAAGGTTGCTATCCAAATGTACAGACATGCAAACCAGTTTGGTTTCCCCTATTAAAATAAGCAGATTCTGCGTTCTACTGGCATTCCAGGGGGGTGGGTTCAAGCGGTTTGTAGCTGTTTTTGCTATTAGCATTATTGTCTTTCTCTGATTGAAGCATTTTGTTTGCTGCACTTCGTGTTGTTTGCATCGTCTTTTTAATAATCCATTTGGTTTTTGTGCTTGCAGGTTTTGGAGTTTGCATCACACATGTTTTTGCAGCTTGTTTCGTCATGAAACCAACTACCAGTCTTAGTCCGTGAGGCAGACACCCTGTCTACTTTTAAGGGTAGGTTTAAAACGTTTCTTTTTGATAAAGCTGATAGTTAGAGGGGCTCAGGTTATCCTGAGCTATCTCTATAGTTATGCTGCTAGAGGTTTAGACTGCTGGAGGACATAGGGACCCCCATTCCATCATTCTGCTTCATGCTATCTCTATTCTCCCACTCTGTTAGTTCGATCTCTAACGTTCTGCTCTCTCTGCTTTTTCTCATAGTAGCTTCATCTGTTCTGTTCATGTTTGGCCATGACTCCATCCTGGAGAGAAATATCAGCTGTGCTGCTGCCATCAACACCTTTGTTTATAGATGATGGCGATCGGCCTGTTTTTCATTGTAGTCCTGTTTCTTTGACTGACTGGCTGGATGTGCTCTCTTCATCCTCTGACATGGGAGCTGGCTCGGAGCTCGTCTGCCTGGCTGTGCGTTTCCTGGATGGGGCCGCCTTTTACAGCTGCTTTTTGTATCTCTGCTTCTATCTCCTTGAACCCCAGTCGGCCTCAGCAGATGGCCGCTCACACTGAGCCTGGTTCTGCTGGAGGTTGCTTCCTGTTGAAAGGGAGTTTTTCCTCTCCACTGTCGCTACAAGCATGCTTAGTTTGAGGGATTGCATTTGAGTCAATGAGTTGATGCAATCAACTGGTTTTCCTTAGATAGAAAACATTGAATCAATTTGACTGGATGATCTGGTGAACTGTGTTGTGAATTGCCGCTATATAAATAAACAAAATTTAAATTGAATTGAAATATTGCAATCGTAGGTAGGCGAATCACTGTCCCCCAGAGAATTTGGCAATTGTATGGAACAGTCCAAGGTGTACCCCGCCTTTCGCACATAGAGATAGCAGATGATGATGGATGGATTGATGGATAGTTTTTTTAAGTTTTTCAAAGTTGCATATTTTAATCTAAAAAAAAAAATATATATATTATATGGAACAAAATTCACTCCAAACAAAACCTGAATGCTGCAAAATTATCAAAACTTCTCCAGCAGTATTCATACTTACGTAACTGTGTTTCAAGAAAATCCTGGCATTTAAACAGGAAGTTTCAGATTTTGAAAGCTGCTGAATATACGATCAGATCTTATTTGTGTTGTTTTTGTGGGATGTACTTGGTCTATACTGGCTCATCCATTCAGGGAGCCTAGCTTTGAAGATCAGGCCTGTGAAAAGATGTGAAAAGTAAAGAACTGAACATTTAAGTGCACATAATGAGACATAAGAGATCTTCCTGAACATCCTTGTTCCACAGAGACCACAGCACAACCCACATGACCCAGAGGATCTACTGCCCCACTCCACAGAAACACCTTCATCTTGTAAATGTACTGTGTTCATATAAGGTGGGAAGACTATTGTGTAATTCAAAGAGGCTGTACGACTTAAGGGCTGAAGCTTTTGAAAATATAGATGTGTGTAAATGAATATCCTGATCAACAAAACTAAGATTGCATTATTTCTTTGTCTATGTGTGTATATGTGAGAGATCACTATTAAATACCATTACAGGTAAATGTTAGTGTAAGGTAGTGGAAACGGGCTAACATTTAAAACATTTTTATTGTCAGTTAAAAAATGTATCCGTGTGTGCCAGAGAAGGACTTGGACACCCCTGGCCTAAGGTCAGTCTATTTCTGATTGATTGTAAATTAATTTCTGCACATCTGCTCACATGTTTGAAAGCTGATGACTCTGACATGAACCTGTGCGCTACTTAGAACTGAAAATACACACTACAAAAAAGGCCAACTTTTCATCTTTCACAAATAATAACGTGCTTATGGTCTTTTAATTTTCTTTGCAGCCTTTTTTAAAAAATGAGATTCAGGTTTAATACTTGAATGGTTTATTGCTTGAAAATAAACCCAAAAAAGACTTCATTTATTGTGCTGATCTGCAACATTCCCCATATTTAAAGCTGCAGTTTGACATTTTTTGCAGCATGAACCCTGTTCTTCTGAATAGTGAAGTACAGAAATCCACTTACCTATCAACTGGAGTTTTATTACACTGTCAGCATCTTCAGGTAGACCCTTCTCTCTTCCACACACACTTCCTCCCTGACATGCTCAGTGCATACCCTACACTCTCTCCCCTTCTCTCACTGAGGTTTTTTTTCTTTTCCAATGCTTGCTCAGCTGTCCAGCAGGGTGACTTGCTGTTTTAGCTCACTTTGCCCCGTCATCCATTTTCTAGTTTTCCTCCCCTTTATATTTATTAAGCCTCTGGCCTGACCTTAAACACGGCATTAAAAGGAGCGCTTAGCTGGGAGGTGATGAATCGCTGTGTGGGTCTATATCATGGTTAACCTCTAGGAAAAAAAGACAAAAACAGGTGAACTTTAGGAAGCCCTAAACTATTCAACCTCATCGTATTGAGGTCCTATATTCTAGCTCCACAATTATCACAAATATCCATTAATTATTCATGCGATTGACATTAATTTCCATTGCATGAATTTCACCAAAACATGTTTTTGAAAGTACAGCCATTTTTTTATATGCACAAAGCTGCTAACTTATCACCTTCCATATCATGTTGTGCTAAAGGCAGGGCCCGCCATTTTTCTTCTTGATTTTAATTTTGTAATTTATTCTCAAATGTCAAGATTTTAAACATAAATGACTATGGCTGAAGTTTATGGCCAAAAAAAAAAAAGCCTCAGAAAAGGTATAAAGAGCTAACAGCAGATGCCTGTAGAAATCTATGAACATTACTATACAAAGTTATTTAAACTCCTCCAATTTATATTAGAAATTGTTTTTAAAAAATAAAATACTCATAAACTCATTAGATAAAATGCTTTTTAAAAAATAGGGATAGCTAGGCTCTAGCCTTTATTTTATTATGTTTTGAATTAGGCAGACAAGAAAGGGGATTATGGTGCGTTGAGACCGGACGTTGTCTCCGCGGAGGGTACAGTGGATTCACATAGAATCCCTATACACACTGTGCAGTGAAGGGGGCAGTGATGAACTCCACACAGTGCTCCGCTCTCTCCTCATGCTACTAAACACAACTGAGGTGTTTTCAAACAGCAGCAACGCATGGAGAGAGAGAAGCGGTGACTGTTGGGGTAGGGGTAGCTTGGCATAGCAAGACTGATGCTATGTCACAGCTAACACTAAAAAAACCCCCACCACGGTTGAGTTTTAAAACTTTTTAAGTGAAAATTTGAAGCTAACTATGTAAAATTTAACATTACTAAACAGTTAACAATTATTGGCACTGCTTAAGGGATGGGTTACTTTCAGAGCAAATAGCCAGCTTTTTAACATAATTGACTATGGCTGAAATATATAGCCAAAACGTATACCATGATATATATATCTATTTGGATATCGAGATAAAAAATATAAAAGCCTCCGAAAACGTACAAAGAGCCAACAGCAGATGCCCGTAGAAACCTATGAACATTACTATGCAAAGTTATTTACAAAATTTAAAAAATAAAACATAAAAGACTCATAAATTCATTATATAAAATGCTTTTTAAAAATATTACTACCTAGGCTCTAGCCTTTATTTTATTATTATTATATATATATATATATATATATATATATATATATATATATATATATATATATATATATATATATATATATATATATATATATATATATATATATATACACACATAGATAGATAGATGTGTGTGTAAATGTGTAGGTAAATGACATCTTACATATATTATATTCAGGTTCATTTACACTTTGAATTAGCTTGAAAAAAGTCTCTTCAAAATTATTATTCCAAAGTCGTCTCTTTTTCTGTAGAATGTAATTAATCCATCCAAATCATGAAACACTCCTTTTTTCTAGCTTTAAAGAAACACTACATAAAATTGCATCTGTTGACAAAAATTGTTTTCCTCTACTATAGGAATGCAAAGATCCAGGGACAGGGCAGGGTGTCAGTGGTAAGCCTACTGCTGCCACCTGGCCCTGGTTTGTCCTCATGGATGAGGTATTAGGACGGAGGCCCTCTGTTGCCCCACCTGTCCTAATTGCCTCCATCCCTGAGGACACACCAGGGCTAGATGCTGCAGAGGCTGAGCACCATCAGGGCGATGACGAGGAAGAGAGTGAGGATGAGAGGCCAGGAGAGAGGAGGGAAAGGAGGAAGAGAAGAAGAAGGAGTGACGAGTTGCTTGAATTGATCAGGGAGGATATGAGATGGCAGAGGGAGGCGGAGGAGAGAAGAGAAAGAGAGAGCCGGGAAAGGATGGACAGACTGTTTAATTTATTGGAGAGGATGGTGGACAGAAGTTAATTTTTGTTGGTGTGTTCTTTTTTTTTTGGTTGTTGCTGTGTTTACAAGTTCAAGTTATGTGTTGCTGTTATTAAATTAAATTATTAAATTGTTTATCAAAGTTATTGTTGTTGGTGTGTTCTTAAAGTCTTTTAACCTTTTTACATCATCTGTTTCATCACTTCTTGACAATTTAAGTAAATGTAGAACAACTTCTCAGTCACAACATCAATTTATTTTTTGAGATGAAATTATAACAAACTATTAAAAATATTTTAAACTATTTACAGTCAATTTCAACTACTATTTACAGAAGATGTAAAATAACATATACAGTATATACAATTGTCACTGAGCAGGAGTCCCTGGTGGTGCTGCTGGACTGGATGGGATGCCACACAGATGAGCTTGGAGTCTTCTGACTGCGAGTGGGACATCATCTGGGGGGTGGGGGGGGTGCCTCTCTCCACTGTTCACCACATCATCCATCAGGGTTTGAAGGGCTGACCCAATCGACGGCTGCCATGTTACTAAAAATGTTTAAGAAGACGCAGAAAATGACTTTACTACAACTGTTTTAATAACCCTGAAATGAGAACAGCTAAAATGTGATTCTACTTGCCATCTAAATGTAATCGTGGTCGGGTAGACCCTCCTCCAGGGCAGACACCTCGGCAGACAGCTGGTCCCGCCAGTGAGCACCACTGACTGCCTCCAACACGTTCTCCCCCTCCTCATCTTCTGGCATGTCGTCCTGCTCTTCATCCTCTGGGGCCATGATGTCACCAGCTCCCAGGCAGATGTTGTGCAGGACAGCACATGCCGTTATGACCTGTAGAAAAAAAAAGACAAAAACATTTTATAGCATATTTGAAGAAATTAATTTAAAGCTTTTTTATCATTTATCTATAAGCAATAATTCTCTCATTTAGTAACATACCTGAGGCACAAAGGTGTGGTGCACCTCCAGCGCTTGGAGGAAGATGGCCCTGACCTCGTCTTCATCATCCCAAAGGCACGCTCTATGATGGAGCGTGCCCTGGAATGATGGCTGTTAATGCGCAGGGCTCCCACACCTTGTACCGGCCGCTTGAAAGGAGTGATGAGGGGGAGTGGGTGTTGGAGACACGGGTACCCACCATCTGCCAAGATGAAGTGGGTAGATGGCCTGCCTGTACAGTGGGCTGTTCCGGAGCACTCTGGAGTCATGCACCGACCCTGGCCAGCCCACGTACGTGTCGATGAAGTGACCATCAGGACTGCTTGGAGGCTTGATCCTCACATGGCAGCCGTCGATCGCTCCAGCAGCTTTCAGAAAAGCTCTGTGTCCTGCCAGCCCTTCAAACCCCTGGGTTACTGCTGCCAGGTCTTCTGCAGTTTTCGGGAGGCAGATGACTCAGTGGCGGATGGCCACCACCTCCTCAGTAACCCGGTGTGCGATGCGGTGAACTGTGGAGCGAGGCATCCCGAACACCCTAGCCACCACTCTGTAGGATGCCCCACTCGCTAGCCAGAAGAGGAAGACCAAGGTCTCTATTGTGGCCCCCCATCCATGTCTTCTTTCCTGGCAGAGAAGGTCCAGCAGCACCACCAGAGACTCTCTGCTCAGCCGAAAGTCTGGTCTGGTGTCTTCATTATTGAAAAATATTTGGAGAACGGGAACATTCAGATTGATGCGGCAGTACATCGGCCTGGTCTGGAAAGAGAGATGAAGGTTGAGAACAGGATTAGATGACAGCAATTTCATTTTAGCTGATACAATTCTAGTGAATGTTAACCCCTTAACGCCTGGTGTTGCCAATTTGGGACCAAACAATTCTGGCCTTTACTTATTTTACTTCATCCACTATTTAACCTATTTTTTCGTTTTTATATTTATTTTACCTGTATTATTTTTCTGTTATATAATTGCAAATAGAAAAAGGCAGTAAGTGGATAACAATTTAGACAAATAAGGATTTATTTCTCAATAATACAGTTTGCCTTCTCCACACAACATTAGTGATAGTGAAAGTGGTGATTTATATCAGTTATTTACAGGGATTGTAAACATTTAACTATTCAATTCAAATTACTAAAGTTACAAACAAGCTTATACCAAGTCTTATAAATATATATTAAAAATTTGATATTTAATGATATTCATTAATCTGCTGACAAGTGGCCCTAGTGGGGGAAAATAATAAAGGTAAATGTTACCTCTCCACTGCGCTCTGCCAGCCTCAAATATATTTGTCGCCGGTTTTGCTGCCGCCAAATCCGACTCTCCTCCTCCAACATCAGGTAAATAAAATAAAATAAAAATTGCAGTTTCCATTTCGCTATGCCTGAATCAATCAATCGTCTGATTAATGGCGCGGTTTTTCCCGGGCTTTGTGTAGACGTGATGACGTCGTGACGTAACCAGGAAGTGCTCCAAAGGCTAGACCGTCCCATTTACCAACGGCTGAGGATCCTCCGGAGTAGCCTACCAAGGCTGGGTCCTCCGGAGGCTAGGTAGGCTGCGTCCTCGGAAGTACGCAGCCTGCGAATTGAGACGCAGCCAGAATCCCTATACACACTGTGCAGTGAAGGGGGCAGTGATGAACTCCACACAGTGCTCCGCTCTCTCCTCATGCTACTAAACACAACTGAGGTGTTTTCAAACAGCAGCAACGCATGGAGAGAGAGAAGCGGTGACTGTTGGGGTAGGGGTAGCTTGGCTGAGGAAGACTGATGCTATGTCACAGCTAACACACACAAAAAAAAAAAACACCACAGTTGAGTTTTAAAACTTTTTAAGTGAAAATTTGAAGCTGACTATGTAAAAGTTAACTATACTAAACAGTTAACAATTATTGGCACTGCTCAAGGGATGGGTTACTTTTCAGAGCAAATAGCCAGCTTTTTAACATAAATGACTATGGCTAAAATATATGGCCAAAACATATACCATGATATATATCTATTTGGATATCGAGATAAATGATATAAAAGCCTCCTGAAAACGTGCCAAAAGCAGATGCCCGTAGAAACCTATTAACATTACTATGCAAAGTTATTTAAACTCCTCCAATAAATTTTAGAAATGTTTAAAAAAAAACATAAAAGACTCATAAATTCATTATTTAAAACGCTTTTTAAAAATATTACTACCTAGGCTCTAGCCTTTATTTTATTATGTTTTAAAGTAAGCAGACAAGAAAGGGGAATATGGTGCGTTCAGAGCGCACATGGTCTCCGCGGAGGATATAGTTGATTCACATAGAATTCCTATACACACCATGCGGTGAAGGGGCCAGCGATGAACTTCACGCAGTGGAACTCCTCCAATATATTCCACAAATTGTTTTAAAAAACAAAACAATGAACACAAAGAGGAAAAAGCTCATGAGATAAAATGCATAAAAAATATATTATTACCTAGGCTCTAGCCTTTATTTTATTGTGTTTTAAAGTACTCAGACAAGAAAGGGGATTATGGTGCGTTCAGACCGGACGCGGTCTCTGTGGCGGGTATGGTGGAATCACGTGCTCTGCTCTCTCCTCGCGCTACTAAATACAACTGAGGTGTGTCAAACAGCAGCAACGCATAGAGAGAGAGGAGCGGTCATTGTTGAAGTTGAAACGAGCTGAACTTTTCTATGAAATCGCGTCACGGCCGCAATTCTGACTTTACAACAGCAAGAGGCACAATCAATACAACCGAAATGAGGCAGGAGGATTTGAGGAGTAGCTTGCAGTGTTGCCAACTCCTCAGAAAGGAAAGTAGCTATTGGCTGTGCTATAAGTCGCTATAAGTCGCTGAATGACGTCATTGCCTAATTTGCATAATATATATATATATTTTTTTCAACTTTTTTTTATTTAACTTTTTATTTTTTCCCTTGTGGTCCACTAAGGACCCTAAAAATCATGCTAAAACATGAACATTTTCCATAACATTTTTTCCATAACATTTTTTTTTTTTACATTACATTAACAATCTAAATGGGAAAAAAAGACTATAAAGAATCAATGACAATGTGAGCAAATGGTAAAAATTTTTTTTTTTTTTTACCTAATAAGAATTCGCTGCACACACACAGGCTGTGCTTGCCTGCTCACAGAAAGAGTGGATCATGGTCATGTTGGTCAAGGCTCTCTATGGCAGGCTCAGCAACTGAGGAAGCTGACTCCAGAGTGATCAACCTGTGCCGGCAAACCCGGCGCATGCGCGCGTTTCTTTTGCTGTCTGGACGCTGAGGGAACACATCTGTGTCTCTGACTGTAGCACTGAGAGGGACATCTGCTGAAGCGGGAAAACGGGGTTGGGACGGGGGGAGGCGCCCCACGGCAGACACCAGAAAAGTCGCTAGATTCGTCGCCAGTCGCTTTTTTGAAAAAGAGTCGCTGGAGGGGTCTGAAAAGTCACTAAATATAGCGACAAAGTCGCTGAGTTGGCAACACTGGAAGCTTGGCTGATGAAGACTGACGCTATGTCACAGCTAACACTAAAAAATACCACAGTTGAGTTTTAAAACTTTTGAGGTGAAGATTTGAAGCTAACTTTGTAAAAGTTAACTATAATAAACAGTTTACAATTATTGGCACTGCTTAAGGCATGGGTTATTTTTCAGAGCAAATAGCATTTAAATCTACACTAAGTTTTGACACTGTGTTAAAACAAATTTTGCTTGTAGCACACCTTTTACCCAGAGTACCCAAAAGATTTAATGATTAGCAGATCATAATATTGTCATGATCTTGGCGTTCTGTCAAGGCTCAGAACATGGGACCCAATATTCAAAGCCACACAGTCAGATAATTCAAAAGCATTTATTTTAAATACGGATCTGCAGTGTCAGCAGCTAGGGCATCTAAGGCAGGAACCTCTGCAGAAAGGAAACACAGGTTAGTGACCAGGTAAATCTGGAGGAGGGAGATTATGCACGTCAGTCACTAATCTGGTTTAATAGTTTATTCTGTGCCCAGAGAACAAGGTTGATTCCAGCCAGTCTGGTGACAACAAGATGCAGCAGGTGCCGCTAATATAGACACAGCTGCCCCAGAGGGTGGAGAAAAAGCAGTATGGCGTTACATTTATGTAAACAAAATAAACATACTCGCATTTATGTTAAACTACTTCTGCGCATAGTTTATCTACCGCCGCGCGAGAAACTGCTGCTTCAAGAGAAAATCTCTCTCCGCGCGCGCCAGCTCCTCTACGCGCGCTCGGAAGCTCTCCGCGGGCGTCAGCCCCTCCCACGTGCGCGCGGGATATCCCTGCGCGCACAATTTTTTATCCAGCGGCCACGCTCGAAGACGGCTGCCCTCTTGAAAGCTTTTTTTTCGTCGCGCGGAGGAAAAGTGGTTTTGCGTCACTGTCCCGCCTCAAGCTTCTTTATTTATTTGCCTTTGTAATATTTACCTTATTTATTTTTTTGTCCTTTATAATCTTCAACTTTATTTTTTAATTACGTATTTATTTTTTAATTACTTATAACTACCGCTGACAGACGGGGAGAGCTGATGCGATGCGGCCAGGACCTGAGCACCAAACAATGTATTGCAATTTTACGGGAGGGGGGTTGTCAGTATATTCATGCTTTGTTTCAATGTTTACTGCTGAAAAATGAGGGGGGAAATTAAGATTAGGTAAGAATAGAATAATTTATTTCACTGTTGGATTAACTTTTTATATTTGAAAAATATAGCGTGACTAACCTTTTTTTTCCTTTTGGGCACCCCTCAGTCAAGGGCGATTAGGAAAAAAAAATATTGTCCCCCTATACGGCACCACTGCATACAGAGGGAAGGGACAACCTAACAGGATGGATGGATAGATGTAAATGAAAAACAGTACAAAATAAAGTAGAAAACAAAGATAAATGAGTAAACATTTTGCGATTATATTCTATGATGCTGCTTTTCATATTAGCCTCACCCTCTCATTCTTCTGTGTCGATCTTAGATTCACAAATTAGACTTAGACTTAGACTTAGACTTAGACTTCTTTATTTGTCATTTTGTATGCACAGGGTGCATACAGAACGAAATTGCGTTACATACAGCTTATGAACGTTGCATTGATATTTCAAATGGCACGAGTTATAGAAAAATACAAAAAGTGCAGCAGTGGTCAAAGTGTGAACAGTGCAGAGGAATTAGGTCCTCTTCGATGATCTCACATTTATGAAGCCCCCAGGCAATTCAGCAATTTCAGAACAACAAAGAGGGACCTCATTTAAATCCTCTTAATTGCAAACTGTGGGCTCTTCAACAATTTCAGAGTCAAAAATTGTGGCTTTTTGGCAGTTTTAGATGGATGTCGAGGAAAAGAACGGAAAAATTCCTGAACGCGTCTCTTCAAGATCATTAGTGCGGTCTGCTTGTGGCATTTTCATACTCACCCCACCTTGAGGATTCTCAGATGCTGGAAGAATCTCCAAAGTGGGAACAGATTCTTTGGTGTCGATCTCAGATTCACATTTGGGGACATCTTTGATGATCTCAGATTCATAAATCTGCGCCTCTACAACAACTGTATCATCATGGACTGGGCCCTCTCGGTTAATAACTGAATCATGGTCCAACTTAATAATCACAGATTCACAAACTGAGGAACCTGCATCAATCCCACGCTGACGGCTTGCTCGCAAAGTTTGAGCTGCTCAGACAAATCTATGCATTTTTTCTCAGCTTTAGTGCGATTTTCTCGTTCTCTTTGTGCTACTGCTCAATACTTCTGAATTAAATCATTGGCAGACTTCAGTTCCCTTGTTATGTGTTGAATACTTCTCAGCTCCCTTAAAATGTTTGCTGTGGCCTCTTTCTGTGCTTTCAACATGTTCGTGCATTTTGTAAGTTCTTCAAGAGTGCGTTTCTGCTCTTCCCTATATATTTGACATTGCTTTTCTGCCATGATTCTCTTTTCTTTCTCTTCTGTAAAACTTACACCTTGTTTAAACCATGATTTAAGAACTTGGGTTTGCTTCAGAAGAAGATCCATTTCTTGAACATAATTTGAAGGTTCATGGTCTTCTGTGATGCTGAACTGAGGGAAATCATTTTGATTTCCATCCTTTTCAGGTTGTTTCGTTTGCCAACAGGAAACTCCATCAGACTCTTTAGGGTGTAACTCAGATGTGTGTCCTCTGGGCCTTGACTCACGCATCTCCATTGTTTTCAAGTCCTTAATTAAATTCCTGAAAGACTTACTTGGATTTCCAAGGCCTCAAGTGTTGATCGAAGCCTTCTCTGGTTTCCTCCTGGTTCCACAGTCCTGAATATGATTTTCAGGGTTCTTCATGACATCCTGCAGTGCACATTTCATTCCACCCTGGTTGGTCTGTGAGGTTGAGGGTATTTCTGTATCCATCGCTATCAGATTATTCAACACAAATTTTGTTAAAAATGCCTCTCTCAGATTTCAATCCTATTTACACTGCATGAAAAGTGAGATTTTCGTCCCCGTAAACCCCCGTAAACTCCCGCAGATCTGCCTGATTTTCGTCAGTTTCCGACAATTTGCAACCCGTGCTTGTCCGCGTTTGTCGTGCCACAAATTGTCGGAAACGTACCATGACGTATGTGGAGAGCGATCAGCTGTACTAATGGCCCTAATTAGCATATGAATGCAGCAAACCCGCGCGGCTGGCCAGGTATGGCTTGAATAACCTTCTCAGTATTGGCTGAAACCACTATTCTCAAACAAATGAAATCGCTCGTGATTGGCAGCAAAACCACACGTGGCCACGCCAGGCTTTAATTTTCTTACTGAGTATTGGACGGAACCACTTCTTTTTAAACAAGTAAAGTCGCTTGTGATTGGTTGGCATATATATATATTTACATATATATATATATTTATTCATTCATATATATATTTATTCATTCATATATTTATTCATTCATATATTTATTCATTCATATATTTATTCATTCATATGGTGTGTATTTATGTTATCCTACACTACTACACAATTATTATGCTACCATCAAGGACATGAATGAATTTATACAGGAAATGAATATTTGCCAGGAAGCTGTTTATGCAAAGAAAGAGCTTTATTAAAACACACACACAACTATATACAATGCGTATCCACACAAATGCTTATCTAAAAATTAAAAGTCTGTGAACGGTCCGTTTGCTTCCTCGGGGTTGGAGGTAACAGGCAGCATTCCCTCCGAGGCAGGTCCGATGTGCAGACGCCTACTGTGCGCGGCCCTGTACTTCGGCATCGCTTCTAACCGGGACTGCAGCTTAACACAGAGTTCAGTGAGATCCGGCCTACGAAATGGCGGCGACCGTACAATCCATCCAGAGACACCGCCGACGACGCCATCTTCTTCGTCGGACATGAGGTCGACGGTGGCGGACTTCCAGAGTTCCACTTCCTCATCTGCCAGCACACTCTGCCTCGCCTTCAGCAGCTGAAAAAAAAAAAAAAACAATCAGCGCACTGCATATGGACACAACACATCTATCAATGCACCTGAAAAATAGTCACCAAATAAAGTCTTACCCTCTTTCTTCTGGCCCGACTCCGAGCAGATTGCCTGGCAGCCTCCGCACGCAGCGTGTTGGCTAGCAGCGTGTATCTGAAGCTCCTGTACCGTCTCATAATATGTCTTACAGGCAGCTGGAAAACAATTAAATGAGAGTGGTATGAATAAAAAAAAAAAATCAAACGCAAGTCACAGTAACAAGGAAGGAGAAAACATTAAAACAAGTCACTTACACACAATGTCGTCTTTATCAACATCCTGCAAATCTGGACTTGCCGAGATGGCTCCGAGCAAATAGGAGGTCACCGCCTCATTGTGAGGCGACTGTAGTCTGAAAAAAAAAAAAAAAGTACAGCTATGGTCGGTATTTATCCGTATCCATGTCCTTTTACCGCAGAATGAAAGCATATTCTTTAAACCTTACCCCTGCTCCGGTTCATAGCGCCTGCAATTAGTCTCCGAGTTGTTAAGACGGCATATTGCTTCCTGTGAATCACAAAAAATACACTTTAATAAAGCTTTAGGCTAGGCTGCTTTTAGCTTACCTAGCTAGGCTAGGTTGTCTTTAGCTTGCCTAGCTAAGCTAGGCTGCTTTTAGCATAGCTACCAGTAATCGAACATATATTTACCGCTAGCGTGGCGTTGTGCACCCGTCTTCTCTTCCTCGAGTTCGTATATCCCGCAAAGTTGCTCGACTGCAGAGCCGCCACCTTGTCCTCTATGGACTGCAACCTGGAGTGCATCGAATTCTCCAGCTGAGTGAGGCGCTCATTCATGTCGGCAGTATGTTGGGCAAGCTGACGAGACAGTCCGCTGATAGCAATCAGCAGTTTCTTCTCGTCAGTCTGCGGGCTGGCCGAAAGTTGTGGACTAAGAGCAGTTGGAGGCGAGTTGAACGCGAGACGTCGTGCAGCCATTGTTCACGTAACAACAAAATACAAACATGGTAACTGGAGATGAAGTTCTTCTGAGTATAGTAACACAAACATGTCTGCTAATATGCTGGTCTCGCGAGTAGTCGTAGTGCACAAAAGCTCACACGTGATTGGACGACGGGGCCGAAGGCTCATCAGGCTCCTCCAATCACATACGACGTCATTGTTATACGGAAGGACTCGCGAGAAGAGCTTGCGTCGCTCCATTCTGGAAGGTGGCGGTAATGCACCTATAAATTGTTTGCAATTGCAATTGTTTGTCTCCATAAGATTGAATTTGAGCAGGTGGACATTAGAGATAATAAGTGCAACAACAAGTTTTTGAATCAATATTCTATAAATAATATGTACCCAGGAAGAACAAAAAGCACAGCTCTCTTACAAAATTTTAAGAAATCTATGATAGTCAAAATTAGGACAAATTATTTGAAATTCCCAATTCCTCCTAAATATAAAGAATTACAATTTAAAATAATAAATAACATATATCCTTCAAATGAGTTTTTAAGAGAGAGATTTAAGTTTAATGTTGAGAATTGTGGCTTTTGTACAACTCAATTGGAAACAACTAAACATCTTTTTTATGAATGTAAAGAAGTATTAAACTTATGGGATCAACTTCGAACCTTTCTGTCTTCTAAAACAATAAATTTAGATTTTATTTCCTGGCAAAACATTCAATTCGGTTTATCCATTAAAGAAAAAGAATTTGGAATTTTTAATCAATATTCTAATAATTGTAACAAAGTATTATATCCATAAATGTCGCTATGCAAAATGCTCCCTCTCAATCTCTGCTCTCAAAAATGAACTTTCCCCTTTCAAAAGATGTCTGAGAAAGATGCAGAATTTAAATGCAATTAAATTGTTTGAGTTAATTGAAGAATTTCAGTTGGTAGTCCCCACTGATTAATTTACTTTAACTACTATTATTATTTTATTTATTTTTTTTTTATTTTATTTTATACTTTGTTCCAGCCTGTGCATTTAATTTTATTTTTCAAAAGCAGGAGTTGTGATATTTCTTCTTGTATTGAAATATTTGTTATTGACTTGTTATTTGAGATTGTTATTGTTTTCTTATATATTCAATAACAAAAAAAAAAGTGGAAATCTAAAAAAAATAATTAGCCATTACAGCCAACTGATTCTGATTAAAACTAATTTTTGAAGTAAATTATTTTGTGTATTTTTTTTACATAACATTTGCATACACAGTAATCTAGCGTACTTTAATTAAATAAATCAATTCAAGCTAAAATGTAAGAGTCTATAATTAGGCTATACTGAGCCTGATCTATTTCTCCCATCTATTTGGGGGATATTTATTGCCACACTTTGGGCCACTTAAAACCAATTTAGCATGCTGACCTATGTCCTTATGACCACAGTGTACCAATCTTCTGATGGCTACTTCCAACAGGATAATGCGCCATGTTATAAAGTGAATCATCTGAGAATCATTTCTTGAAACTTTTCCACTTAAGTAATTGTGAATTGAGCATATTGACAGACAACATTTTATTTTTTATCTTAAATGCAAATTTAAAAAAAAATAATTACTGCTCTAAATGTATTGCTCTGTCAGCTAAAGATCTGTTTTGGTCTCTATACTTTAATTAAATAAATCAATTCAAGCTAAAATGTAAGAGGCTATACTGAGCCTGATCTCTTTGTATCAGAGATTTTCTTACCCAGAAAGATGTCACTTGGGGTAAAACCCCCCCTGCAACCCTGGTTTGCATTTGTATAGCTCACAGCATGTTCATTTACATGTTAAAGCCTCCCCTAGAATTCCATGGGGGGGAGGCATGGGGGGAACACTGCCTAAGAAATTCTACGTCAATTTCTGACAATTTACGGGAGTTTTCGGCAAAGCCTGCAAATTGCTGTAAACTGCCGCTAACCTGAAGTTCCACGACAATCTACAGTGCCGTATATTGACGAAAATCCCACTTTTCATGCAGTGATATCAGAGTGGTTAAATGACAAATTCTCAACGGTAAAAGTGACAAGCCTCAACATTAAATTTTACTAGAGGTACACAAAAAACAGAAAACTGCAATGAAAAAGGACAGAACACAATAATAACGGCTTACAGTGGGGTGACCACGCGTCCGGTTTAAGGCCGGTGACAGTCAGGATTCTGAATGTCCAAGACGCATGCATATTTCTTCTTCTTGATGCACTAGGCTTTGGAGCAGATTTATTTTTCATTTTTTTCAACTTTTATGCACTTTCTCGAGCACAATATCCAATCCCCTATTTGTATGGATCTTGTTTTTCATAGGGATCACATGTAATTAATACTCTGTGCTGCAGCTGCGTGACAGAAGCAGAGCTGTAAACTCAGGGTCTGGCTTGCTTTTTTTCTAAAGTGGCTGTTAAATTTTGCAAGCTGTGGTATTTTAGCTCGATTTTTGAACATGAAGTCGCATACTTGGGCTGTTTCTCCAATAAAACCCCTTATCATGATAGGACAGAATAATCTGTTTAACGCTCTGTGTAGAGTTCTCGCGCTGCCACTTTTAGCTGACAATTCTGTCAGACCAGCGTACCACGTCAGACCAGCATACCCATAGTCAATATCCGTTTAACCCTTTAGTTTATCCCTTTATTTTTGAATGAAAAATACACTTTAAACTACCTCAACGGTCGTGTATCCATTTATTAATGTACAAAAAAAAACTATTTATTTACTTACCTTTTTGTGTTTTTTGAAGCGTATGTGAAGCGTATCTGAAATTTTAATTCCAGACCTCTAGATACAACAGCTCCAGAGCTGCGGGACTTCTAACTTTTGGTGTCACCAGCGTCTAAAATCCTCTTAAAATGTGCCAGATGAGCATTTCACTCTATTTCACTGTGTATTTGTGACATAAAGTACTTATTTCACTCTTACGCAAGCCGGGTAACATGTACCAAGCCGTGTCTACCCTTGGTTGAAACCTTATTTTATTGAATACAAAGCCAAACAGCCCATGTGGCCTTAACTAATAACAGCAGCACTCTATGAGTCTTAATACGTGCTACTCCGTGTGTCATTGGCTGACAGGCAAGGAACGCTGGTGAGAGGTCAGTAACTGTCCCTGACTCAAATCCAGTCATACAAAGATACAGACACTTTTGTCTTATAGGTAAGAAGATGATATAAAGAAACATACCAAACATCACCAACAAATTTTTTAGGAAGTAAGTCTTATTAGCAAGATGCTAAGTGTAACCCATATATATAAATGTTTAGTAATGTTTTTAAAGTAAATTTTGTGTGCTGAAAGCCCAAATCAGAAAAGGCGGCAACGTATTTGGACAAAGACATGGCTGAGCAAACGTGGCTACTACACTTTTTCAATTTTACAGAAAGAACTCCATTTCACTCTCACCCCCGCCATGCTTCTGTGTTATCATCTGAGACGAAGAAGAAGAGTCCTTGTTTGCGCATGCGCACTGACCTATTTGCCCACGACGGTCGACTGAAAATCAAACATGTTTGATTAGATCGGGAGGTGGTCGTGAGAGGCTACTTACCCCTCATTACCCCCTGTACACTACATGACGTACAATCAGGCTGAAAGTTGGGCAGATCGGAAAATTCTCACTTGACAAAAAGTCGGCCCGAAAAGTGCAAAAAATCGCACAGTGTAAGCCCGGCTTTAACTTGGTGGAGGGGTTTCATTGCTCAGATCATTACAGAGGCTATGTTTTGAAGCCGTAAATGCCTCTGGTCAGTTCTAACTTTGCAGGCTCTGGGTGATGATCAGGCAAAGAGCTGTTCAAGAAGCTCCCAGGAAACCGAGGCGGGTTAATGCACCTATTGGAGCCGAAACCGCAGGCCTGGGGTTGGGTTTTGTCAATGAGCGACTGATCAACTCGTTCCTAGCCAACCAGGCCAAGCTCAATGGAGGGATATGAGGCCATCGCCCAGAGGGCCTACATCCTTCGGGAGGAACTTTGAGGGACCGATGCCAAGAATATTAAGAACCAGTCAGAGGCGGAGGTGATCTGATCCACAGACGCCTAAAATTTGCATCATGACATCTTTATATCACAAAGACTATAAGGTTTACAGCAGGAAAGGCTACAGTGGCCCCTGAAATGAAATACAACCATCCTACTTTTACCTGTGCTCATAAAGGGCTCAGTAGCTATGTATCACCCTGATACAAGATGGAACATAAAAATTGTCCTTTACTTTATCTTAGCTGTACGCATGTTACACCTGATAGGAGTTAAAAATAACTTATAAAATGTATTTTAATATACACACATTGGTATAGATTACACCATGATTACAAAACCATTAAGAGATTTCATTTGGTTTCATATATAGGTGTTGTGATTCTATAGTTAAATTCTATTCCCAGCCCGCTAGGAATTTATGTTTCTGATACTTTAAGATGTTTATTGCCCTCCCCTGTAGGGGTGGTAAAATATCTTATTTAATCAGATATTATTTCAGCTGTTATATACTGTTTATGACACACAGTCCTACTAACTGTGTGTTAGAACAATAAATGAAAGAGTGATTCGAGCACTAATCATGGTCAAACAGTTATTTCTGCACATACATGGAATAAATTCACCACAACTTCTGTTCAAAATATAAGATTTTATTAACAAAAATCATTCAGCTCCAAGTCAAACAGATTTCAGTTTAACACTCTCAACTAAGACTAGTAAAACTCAACTAAACTAAACTAACTACTATGTACAAAGAGGAAGGGGAAAACGGTTGAAAAACATATTACAGTTTAAGATGGATTCTGTGTTTGAAACCAATGTTTATCTGGAATAATTTGGAATGTGATCAAATTAGCTTTTCACTAATTTTAAAGAAATTGGAATGTTTTCAGACCAATTGACAATGCAAATCCATGAGGTGAATAAAACATTATTTGGCCAAATAATGTTCTATTAAATGATTTGCTTAATCAAGAACCAATAACCTTTAGCTAAATGATTCTTTACCCTCTTTGAAATAGCTAGCAGCGAATAGACATCAGGCTTCCACTAAATGACTCTTGGTCATACTTGGTAATGGAAATGTAATGAGCATTTGAGGAACACCTAAAAACACTAATGTTATTTCAGTGTTTAAATCCTTAGTGAATAAAGCTTGTCTAAGCTTTAGCAACAGCTCAGCACACATTCCTGTAGCATAGCGTAGCATGCAGTCCATTCTTTAGCATCAATTAGCGTTGTCTTTACTCCGCAGTAAACACACGATATGATTAGCATCATCAAAACACACATTGCTTGTTCTGTCCCTAATCATGCCAGACCTGCAAACCTTTTTCCATGTCCGTTTGGAAAGCTTGAGTTTCATCCAGTTTTGCAGCTCTGCAGTCAGGGGTTCTTTGTCTCAGTCTCACAGCAGGGGTCCCCTCAGTCTCACACCAGGGCATGGTCTTCATCCAGTTTGGCTCTGTAAGTTCTGAAACTCAAGAGAAATGTGTTGCAAAGGTTCTGTTTGCAGCAGTTAGGTTCTGAAGAGTTCTGACTCATCCTTGATGGTTCTGGGGATCTGGTTTCCCTGGGGCCTGCATCTCCACTGTGGGCCACAGTGGGCACCAGCTTTGAGAGCAGGAGCAGAAGCAGGCTGGATCAGACGAGGGTGAAAAAAGAGAAGAGAGAAGAGGCCAAAAGAGGAAGAATCCTGTGTGCTCTGTGGTTTTGTTCTGTTCTCACAGGGAGGGGGGTAGGTTTTCACACCTCTGTGACTTCCATGTGACTGCTTGTGGCTGCTTTGGCTGAAAAAGGGGGGCTGCAGAAGTCCCCCTGCTGTTATTCACCAAAGCTGCGTTTTCTTCTCTGGTCATCCTATCAGGATGAAATATGGACACTGCTTCCCAATGTCCAAAAAGTATGATCATGGCATATTGGCATAACAGTCCCCCTTTTTGATCTGGAAATAAAAGATGCAGTTCTTTGTTTTCAGATCAACAAATAAGTCCATAAAGCCATGATATCTGGAGCGGTGATGAGTCAGGTTCCTGTTGGCAGGAAGAAAGTTCATTTAGGGTTCATATCTTCTCCAGTGTTTGTCCCTGGAGGATTTGTTGCAGGTCTGGCAGAAGCTGACCCTATCTTATCATAAAACAGTTCATTTTCTCCAGAGGTTTTGCGTCTGGTTGAAGCAGGTCTGGCAGGAAAGTCTGACCCTGATACACAAATATATACATTCCAAACAAAATTTCCTAACACCTTCATGATGCTGTTGTTCAACCTTCATCATTTCTCAAGTTGTGAAACAAAAGAAAGAAAGGATAAAACAGGTTAAAGTATGTTAGAAATTATCAGCAACTATCATACTCTTGGATATGATAAGTTTTACCATTAGCTTGGAATTGTAGTACTTTGTGATTGGTCAGAGAAGCCAGTAGCTCTGTGAGAACTGTTTTGCAGATCTGTTCTAAGTTTTCTTTTGTGGTTGTTTCTATAGCTTGTTGATACCCCCCTTTACCAGTGTAAACCTTTGATTTTGCACTGTGATGTGAAGGTTTATGACCTTTATCTGGGGGTTCAGGTTTTCGTTCTTTCAAGTCATTAATTCCTTCATCTTGGTGAACCATTGGGGAAGTGAATCTGTGTCTGTTTCTGGTCCTGTTCTTTGTTTGAAGGTTAAAGACTCTAAGCTTGCTTTGGAATCTATCTGATTTGAGACTTATTTCCCAAACAAGCTGAGCATATCTGCGAGTTTCCTGCATAGAAAGGTTTTCTATCCTGCAATGCATTGCTACATCATATCGTACACTTTTATGTAGATTTTGGATGAACAATGCTTTAAATGTGTGATCTTCTTCGTCAATATCTGGAGAACTGCAGCCCTCAAAATAAACCTGTCTCAAGCGAAAGTAATATTCTCTGGGTGTTTCATGTTCTCCTTGGAGAACTAAAGATGCCTCAAGCGTTGCTAACGCCGGATCTCTGTAACCAGAATATTCTTCTCTTAAGGTTTGACAAAGAGCTGAATAACTTTCTCTGATTTTTGGAGGAAGAGATTTTATGAAAACATGGACGCTTCTAGCTGTTGTTTTCCAAATCAGCTTCAATTTCTCACGAGAAGAAGGAAATGGCAAGTCTTTTAGACAGTGCTCAACTTCTTGCAGATAATCAGCTATGTTGGAGTGTTGATTTTCTGGGTCAAAAATATCAATGTCTTTGGCCAAGAATTCAATTTGTTGAATTCTATGGTCACTCGGTGGACCTGGCCCGTCAGGAAGCTGGTTCTGCTCATTAAGTGGTGGGGGGTTTTCAGCTAACCTTTGATGACACAAGGGAGACTGGTTCTCCTCAGAGTTTTTCAAGGTGTGAACTTTGGCACTTGATGCTCGGTCAGCAGAGTGTGAGACAGAGATTGGTTTGCATGGCTGTCCTTTGCAAAATTTTAAACTGCTTGAGTTTACCAAGTGATCTACTTGTTTCTCTCTGTCTGCGACACTACTTTGACTTTGAACACCTTCAGATCTATTTAGTGTTAACTCAGAGTTTAGAGACTTTGTATCTGCTTCAGGAACTGTTCTCCTTTTGACTGGGGTGACCTCCTGCTGATTCAAAGTCTGCTTGCTTTGTTTATTGCATAGCTCCACCAAGAGGGGGGTCACTGTTTGTTCTGAGGCATGGTCAGTCTGGCCACATGGGTCTTTGATCTTGTCAGCTCCTGACAATAAAATGTTTGCAGCACTTACTCTGTGGCAGATCATCTGATATTTGGCTTCTAACTCAGAGTACTGTTTAGCTTTTATTTGGGATTTAAGCTGATAAAGAAGCGTGAGCTCACAGAGTACATCTGTTATCAGAAAGTTTCCATTTGGGTTTTGAATTAAGTTAATTAATTCTTGAATCTTTTCTTCACATAGGCTGAGGTTAAAATTGTTTAGGTTATCCTGCTTTTCTGGAGATAAGTGGATAAGCTTTGCAACAATTTGTTTCTGTTTCTCTATGCCTATGGATTCAATGGTGCGCCCAGAATTGAGGATGCTTGGATCCATTTTCAGCTGATGGCACAAAAACACAAGTTATGAAGAAATTTCAAAAGAACACAATCCAGTCAGTACCCACTATACTTGTATATTTACATATACATATTGTAAGGACTTATTTTTATGTGTGTAGAAACGGGTCACGGGTTATCTTTAAACCTGTGATATCAAAGAAACACTTTTCTTTCAGTGTTAGAAATGCTACACCTTGTTTAGGATTTACCAGCTATTTTAGCGCATGCTTTACCTGTCTCTGAGGATTTATAAGCAGTTTGGCGCAAAGCTTACCTTTTAAGGACTTACAAGCAATTTTGCTTATGATTCACCCTTTTCTGTGATATCAAAGAAACACTTTTCTTTCAGTGTTAAAAATGCTATACCTTGTTTTAGGATTTATTAGCTATTTTAGCGCATGCTTTACCTGTCTTGGAGGATTTATAAGCAGTTTGGCGCAAAGCTTAACCTTTAAGGTTTTACTAGCAATTTAGCTTATGATTCACCTTTCTTTAAGGGATTTTAAGCAATTTAATTTGAATCCACCCCCTTTCGGTTGGGTAGGATCACAGATTAACTTACGTTAAATCTGGCAACAAATCTTGTTCTACACAATATAAAATAAGTGTTTAGGAGTCTTATCAGACTAAAAGACAAAGGGATTAAGGTTAAATTTCGAGGCATCTAACCTATTTTGGACTGGAGGTGACTTTGAAATAGCATAACTTGGGAGTTTTCATTTTTGGGATGTGGTTATAGAAACCACAAATGGCAGCATCTAGTTATAGATGTGCCTAAATTTTGGTCGAACGATAAGATTAACTTGGGTGTTAAATCTTTTAGTTTTAGTTGGACCAAAGTGATCAGATTGATTTGAATCATCTGAGTTTTGCTTTGAAGTAAAGTTGGTTATCACTAGCTGAAGAGATATTTTGGAGTTATTAGATTTAGTTAAATTTTCTATATTTTGATTCTCCAAGAATGTCAAAGGTTATATTTTCTTCTCATATAAGCTAAGACATTTAGTATTGGATTCTTAAGTTGTGAGTTTAAGATTTCATTATTGAGTGGTGAGAGCTGATGTTAATGCTTTCACACGGTTTTTCAATAATGGTTTATTCTCATATATGTGCAGAATGACTGTTATATTCGATGACCACCAAACTGAGACACCAATTAAATGTTACATTCAATGAGCCCAGTCGCATGGGACGCTAAATAAATGTTACAATTAATGGGCCCAGCAATCAGGGACGCCATATTTATGTTGTGATTCTATAGTTAAATTCTATTCCCAGCCCGCTGGGAATTTATGTTTCTGATACTTTAAGATGTTTATTGCCCTCCCCTGTAGGGGTGGTAAAATATCTTATTTAATCAGATATTATTTCAGCTGTTATATACTGTTTATGACACACAGTCCTACTAACTGTGTGTTAGAACAATAAATGAAAGAGTGATTCGAGCACTAATCATGGTCAAACAGTTATTTCTGCACATACATGGAATAAATTCACCACAACTTCTGTTCAAAATATAAGATTTTATTAACAAAAATCATTCAGCTCCAAGTCAAACAGATTTCAGTTTAACACTCTCAACTAAGACTAGTAAAACTCAACTAAACTAAACTAACTACTATGTACAAAGAGGAAGGAGAAAACGGTTGAAAAACATATTACAGTTTAAGATGGATTCTGTGTTTGAAACCAATGTTTATCTGGAATAATTTGGAATGTGATCAAATTAGCTTTTCACTAATTTTAAAGAAATTGGAATGTTTTCAGGCCAATTGACAATGCAAATCCATGAGGTGAATAAAACATTATTTGGCCAAATAATGTTCTATTAAATGATTTGCTTAATCAAGAACCAATAACCTTTAGCTAAATGATTCTTTACCCTCTTTGAAATAGCTAGCAGCGAATAGACATCAGGCTTCCACTAAATGACTCTTGGTCATACTTGGTAATGGAAATGTAATGAGCATTTGAGGAACACCTAAAAACACTAATGTTATTTCAGTGTTTAAATCCTTAGTGAATAAAGCTTGTCTAAGCTTTAGCAACAGCTCAGCACACATTCCTGTAGCATAGCGTAGCATGCAGTCCATTCTTTAGCATCAATTAGCGTTGTCTTTACTCCGCAGTAAACACACGATATGATTAGCATCATCAAAACACACATTGCTTGTTCTGTCCCTAATCATGCCAGACCTGCAAACCTTTTTCCATGTCCGTTTGGAAAGCTTGAGTTTCATCCAGTTTTGCAGCTCTGCAGTCAGGGGTTCTTTGTCTCAGTCTCACAGCAGGGGTCCCCTCAGTCTCACACCAGGGCATGGTCTTCATCCAGTTTGGCTCTGTAAGTTCTGAAACTCAAGAGAAATGTGTTGCAAAGGTTCTGTTTGCAGCAGTTAGGTTCTGAAGAGTTCTGACTCATCCTTGATGGTTCTGGGGATCTGGTTTCCCTGGGGCCTGCATCTCCACTGTGGGCCACAGTGGGCCCCAGCTTTGAGAGCAGGAGCAGAAGCAGGCTGGATCAGACGAGGGTGAAAAAAGAGAAGAGAGAAGAGGCCAAAAGAGGAAGAATCCTGTGTGCTCTGTGGTTTTGTTCTGTTCTCACAGGGAGGGGGGTAGGTTTTCACACCTCTGTGACTTCCATGTGACTGCTTGTGGCTGCTTTGGCTGAAAAAGGGGGGCTGCAGAAGTCCCCCTGCTGTTATTCACCAAAGCTGCGTTTTCTTCTCTGGTCATCCTATCAGGATGAAATATGGACACTGCTTCCCAATGTCCAAAAAGTATGATCATGGCATATTGGCATAACATAGGCATAAATTCTTATTGCTTTGTGAGTTTTTTTAAGATAAACCATAAATGTGATAATTTATTTTGTGAGCCTCCAACTACCATCTTCTCTGCCTGTCAGTGTGAAGCAGGGGAATTTTACAGTGGCTGAAGTCCAAACCTATCATCAGATTAAAGACAAATCCATATAGACATTTTCTTCTTACTTTTGGGTTCCATTAGGGATTAAGGTTGACCTGAATTAGAACTCAATGATAGACGCAGGTGGTGACTTTTGCAAAGCGACAACAAAGTCACTCTTAAACTTTAAATGAGTTGGAGTTATAAAGAAATCTTCAAAGAAAAATGCATGAAACTTCATGAAATTTATAAGCCTACATGCAATGTCCCAGACATGCTGCAACCTCCACTGACTAGATGTCCTTCAACAGAAATCATGCAAGAACTTAGGGGATGTCTGTTCTAATACATCCGGACAACTGCATATTAACTGCACTTATTAATATTTCCCCAGAAAAAGTGTTACACAGTCACAAGTATAACAGATATTTCACACACACCAAATCTCTCTATTTCTACAAGGAATTCTGTTGAATTCCATTTATTTTCCATTCATTACTATGGTATAACCTGACCCTAACCTTAACCTAAGTAAATACCTTATGCCTAACCTAAACTCAATTCCCATCGTAGTCCTAAACCTTAAAAAAGTCGTAACACCCAAACTCCCGAAGCAGCTCCCTCTCAATCTACTCAGTCACTGACCTTGGTCTTTTTAAATCTAAATGTATGAATTACTTTTTTCCCTTTTATTCTAAAAAATGATTATTTGTTTTAAATATGAAGCACTTTGGCTGCCTATTTTAAAAGGGCTACACCTGATGGCACATTAGAGATCTTTATTACTCTAAACCTTCTTCAGAGACACTGTTACTTTGTTTAAGGAGGGCTTAACAGTGAACTTATTACTTGACTATGACTGGCTGGATGTGCTCTCTTCACCCTCTGACATGGGAGCTGGCTCGGAGCTTGTCTGCCTGGCTGTGTGTTGGTGGACAGGGCCGCCTTTTACAGCTGTTTTTTTTTCTCTGCTTCTGTCTCCTTGAACCCCAGTCGGCCTCAGCAGATGGCCGCTCACACTGAGCCTGGTTCTGCTGGAGGTTTCTTCCTTTTAAAAGGGAGTTTTTCCTCTCCACTGTCGCTACAAGCATGCTTAGTGTGAGGGATTGCGTGTCAATGCAATCAACTGGTTTTCCTTAGATAAAAAACTTTTTCAATTTGACTGTATGATCTGGTAAACTGTAAAGTGTCGTGTTGGGAATTGGGGCTATAGAAATAAACTGAAATTAATCGAACTTCTATCGTCTATTGTCAGTTCCAAGGTAAAAAAAAAAAATCACTAAATCATCTTTGTCCATATGACTTTTTTATGCTGATTTTAAAAGTGTAATATTCCTTTACCCCTTAATTTGATCCACTTTCTGTGTTATATTACCATAATTTAAAGCCAGTTTCAGGTACCAAAAATGTCAGTAAACAATAATTTACGGCTAAATTAAAATAATTTTTTTTAAACCAACCTACGAGCCTTTTAAGAGCATTCCATACTTCATCCTATGTCAACATTCATTTTTCTGTCCTTCATCTGTCTGTTCCATTACCCAACAGCACAACCACATCTAACTCCTGATTAATGTTATAGACAAAATTTCTGATTTCTCAATTCCTTGAAATTTTCTTTCGTGTACCTCGCAGGTGTGACAGGGCTCTTCCTTTGCTGCCAAATACAGGCCCTATTGCCTTGACAGAACCGCCCCCTTCACCTGGCTTCACAGCACTCCTGAAGGTCCCTCCATAGACAAGTACCATATACATCTTTTCGGGGTGCAAAATTTACATTTGCAACCTTTAGAGAAGGCTTTTCACTTGTAAAGAAAATGCACTGGTATGGAAAACAGAGATTTAAGATTCGAGCTACTTCCTGAAAGAAACGGATGAACAAGATCCAGACATTTTTAAATAAATTCCATCTTCACTCAAAAGCGCTATTTCAACAGTTTGCTGGGATATAATTTCTGCACTGCGACTCTACTCTGACTCCTGCAGTCTGGATCTCACACAACAAAGAGGCCTTAGTTAAAAAACTTAAAAGATACCAATAAAAGCATCAGGAAGTAAAGAACTGTAGACACCTGCCTACACAAATAAAGTTTAACATGTACAGAGATCTCACAAGATGCTTAATGTTAACATACAGTGCAATTATAGTTCTTATAAATATGTGAACATACACAAACTAACAATTCGGAATAAAGCTTAACAAGCAAATGTCAACTAATTCACTGGGAAAATGAGAAAATATGTAATTTCTGGAGGCATTAGTGCTTTAACAAGCGTTCAATCATGAAGAGCCACAGGAAATATTTCATCTATTCTACTACTCACACATACAGAAACACACACACAGCAATATTTCACTACAATGGTAAGCCAGGGTGCTTATTAAAACTCTCGGCTCGGCTTGCAGAGATAAGAAGCTGCTTTAAAAAATGTCTTTCTATTCAAGCTGCTATTGATTAATCTGAGGAAGCATTTCAAAAAAATCTATTTCCTTACCGCACTCTTAAAGCTTGGTGAGACTTTGACTCCTGAACTGTTTCTTTCTGTCTTTTGTTTGATTGATTGTCCGGTGCTTTCCTAATTTCCTCAGCCCCGTCTGTCTGAGCAAAGCTTTGTGTGAAACAAGTAAAGAGATTTGGCAATTGCATCCAATAAGAGCTAGCATAGGCCATATATATATATATATAATCGTATACATTTGGCCTATTTTCTTACATTTATTAAATGTTAATAAATATTTTTATGAAATGCTGTTCTCCAGTAACCTTCTTACTTCAGTGGAGTTTACATGTTCTCCCTGAGCATGCGTGGGTTCTCTCCGGGTGCTCCGGATTCCTCACACAGTCCAAAAACATCATTGTCATATTAATTTGCTTCTCTAAATTCTAGGTGTGTGTGTTACCCTGTTTGTCACCCTTCAATGGACCTGTCCAGGGTGTAGCCTGCCTCTCATCTGTAGACAGCTGGAGATAGGCACCAGCACCTCTCGCGACCCCAGCAGGGATAAGCTTGACGGATATTAAATGAATGGATGAATATATATTTAAGTATTACTGCTCTTGCTGTAGTACAATTTTTTTAAGCTCTATCTACCTGGCTCTCAGGTAATTCATTTTATTTAAAGAAACCAGAAGTCATTATTTATTATTTAGGATAGAAAGAACTCAAAATAGTGATGTGAAGAACTAAAGCACTCTTCTTAGATGGACTGTGGTGTGATGTCACGTTGAAGATTAATATCTTTTTATTTTCTGTTTTAAATAACTACTCATTCTATATGTCTGTTCATTTTCTGTGTAAATAATCTAGAATGACAATCCAATGCTGAAGTATAAGATGACCTATGATGACCAGAAAAGGCCAAGCATCACCTTATATTGTCATGCTGTAGTGTGGGGAGAAAAGGCAGGATACTGCAGCTTGAGACTTTGGAAGAAGCATCTCCTTGCTGGCTGTGGCACTTTTAGATAAATTGTAAAACATTTAGTATTTCATCACCATTATGCTGGTCCCACAGCGATGGCCAAGAAGAAAGCAGCCCTGAGACAGAAGGTATAGACTTTGTCTGCAATTTCTGCTTATATCATTGATTTTGATAAATATGACTGGAATAAATTCTGTTAATGCTTAAAGATGTTCCCGCCTTTGAGTAAACTATCTGAGAAACTTCCCTCCTCAGATTGAAGCAGGGTAGATGAATGAACAGAATCTCCGTAACAGCTCCGCACCACTCACCTACTTCTGGCGGAGCACTTGTGCAGTTAGGTTACTGAAGGAGAACTATTCCACATCCACTGTGGACAACGTATGTGGACAACGTCAGTGTCAACATACGTGTTCTCTGTTGTTCACTGTCAAAATACAGAGCAAAACGAATTTATTAGCTCCGTTCCATTGGAATCTGGCCAGGTCAATATCCACATTTGCAACCGGAGATCTGGCCCAAAGTACAATAGGGTAACGGTTGATCTGTAATACAAATTAGAACACAAGTTTTTTACTGTATATTCCCTAAAACACAGCGCAAAAACATGACTTACGGATGGCCAGTTTATAAATATATGCTTCTTTACTGAAACCCAAAATAAAAGAGGGGTAGTTGGTACAGCACCAAAGTTGTGTCCAACTACAAATGAGTTATATATAAATATATGTATGTTTTTGTGTGCACATAACATAACTATATTATTTGTGGTGGGTTTGCTTTTATTGCTTACTGGCTGTGTTGCTGAAATCCCACATTGTAATTCTTACTTTGATCATTTCTGAAGGTGTAAAGAAGAAGAGAGAGCAAGCTATGCAGCGTGGGCCTCTGGTTTTTCAAATACAAGTGGCACAGGAGAGAGGAAAGAGACACTGTTAAAACTGGAAAGCTATCACACACAGCAGAGCCAGCTCCTGTGTGACTTTCAGTCTCGAGGGAGGGCATCTAGTCTCTCAAAATAAGATAATATTAAAAAAACTATTAAAGTTCTATAAAAAAAAATTTTCTGACACAAAAGTTGATCCTCTCTAAGCCTGGGGTGGGTGATCTGATTTCCAAGCTAATAACAGCTAAAATTTCTGATATTTTTTGAGGATTTTTGTGACAGAAGCAAAACAAAGTGGTGTTTAATCACCTAAATATTCACCAATACGGATCTGAAAAGCATGTGTTTGTATGACTTTAAGCAAAGATGACAGAAAATCTCGGATGGATGTTATCGTCAGTGTATCTGCCTTCCCTCCGTCCCTTTTCTCTGGGGTTCCTTTGGATTCTGCGCTCCATTCTCTTCTGCAGCCCTGGCTCTGTAGGGTGGGTCTCAGGCTCCTCACACCTGCCATTGAGCAAGACTTCCTGCTGAAGAAGCCGTATAAACCTTGTAAAGGCATACACACTCATGGGTGTACACCACAAGCACCTGGATCCAGGTGTTCACAGATACACCGTTATGCTTAATAATAAGCTGCAGCCTCTATTAGATATACCTCTGAATAACACTGTTTAAAGGAATAGAACACCCAAAACATGATTAGCCTTCATTTTCTACTCACCCCCATGCTGAACAACACTCTGGAGTACTTTTTTGATATCTCAAATGCATCTGGAGATCTGGGAGGCTTCTTGCTGTCTGCTGACATTCAAATAATGGAGGTCTATGGCGCCCGAGGCAGAAAGGTCCATAAAAGTCCACAAAAAACGTTTCAATATTCCTCCATACTGCTCGTCCAATGTATTCCAAGTGTCCTGAGTGGGTAGCACCCAGAATTTATTCGAAACGAAGTCATTTAGAATGTTTTTAGAGCATAAACAGTAGTGTATAGGATTTCCTAAAAGCGCGCACCTGCGCGATCACGACGCTACGGAAGACCAAACCAGCGCATTCAGCTCGGCAAAGAACTCATGCTCTTCCTCAACAATGAAGTCCTCAGACATTTTTCTTTCGTTGTTTCTTTCTTTGCACAGGTGAACAGCACATTTCTTCTTCTACGCTTGCATTATCATCAGAGCAGACACTGAATGCGCTCTTTCATCTGGTTTGGTCTGCCGGCTTCCGTAGCGTCGTGATCGCGCAGGTGCGCGCTTTGAGGAAATCCTATACACTACTTTTTATGCTCTAAAAACATTCTAAATGACTTTGTTTCGAGTAAATTCTGGATGCTACCCACTCAGGACACTTGGAATACATTGGACGAGCAGTATGGAGGAATATTGACACGTTTTTTGTGGACTTTTATGGACCTTTCTGTCTCGGGCACCATAGACCTCCATTATTTGAATGTCAGCAGACAGCAAGAAGCCTCCCAGATCTCCAGATGCATTTGAGATATCAAAAAAGTACTCCAGAGTGTTGTTCAGCATGGGGGTGAGTAGAAAATGAAGGCTAATCATGTTTTGGGTGTACTATTCCTTTAAGTTACATAGGTTTTGCCTTTGATGTTTGTGTGCATGTATGAACTTTATTTCCTCTCTCCCTCTGCCTCTGTCTCTCTCTCTCTCTCTCTTTTTGTTTCCCAAAGCCACATCTAATAAAGTTTCATAGACAGTTAGGAAGTAAAACTTTTTCGCAAAAGCCATAATGGTGTTGAAGATTCCAGGTCATAGTCATTCTAAAAAAAGTTTTAAAAAACAATCCACTGGACTTTGTTTCCAATGTTTTGAGGACATTTTGCTTCTCTTTCACGAAGCTTTTTCAATTCAAAATGTCAGAATTAGCATTTTGTGGCTTAGAAAACATGCAAATTGACAGATTTCTGCATTTTAAGTTAATTTATGCATTAATCAACTTTTTTCAGGGGAGTGATCATAGCGCTCTGCATCAGCAGTGCTGTGTCTGTCTCCCTGCCAGCTCCCAGATCAGCTTCTCTGATTGGTTGATGTGACGTGTCGAGCAGCAAAAGTTGTATATTTTCAATTCAAGCAGCCGCTGATTTAGCTGCAGGACGTTTTGCTGCGCCTTGATGCGCGTCAACCATTTACTGCATTTTAACTAGCTGCTTCTGCGACTTTTGCTGTTTTAGGTGTTAACGTAGCATTAGGCCAAAGGCTGAGAGTGTGTAACTAATGCACAGCATGGTTGAGTTGTATTCAAGGGCCAACAAGCCTTTAAAGGGTCTGGAATTCTTTTAAAAAGGGGCCCCACTCCTTCTAAAAGTTCTTATTTGAATACTGAAGTGAGACAGGACATGATATCCTCCAGTGATGTGCACATAAGGAGGTTGAATTAATCAATTTGAGTAGAGAACCCCAAGTATTCTCTGACAAAGGAAAACCCAAGTCCTCCTCCCATGCCGTTTTGAGCTTATCTGTGGGGGTACTCCTAAGATCCATGCCATACAGAGCTGAAATTAGTCCCTTTTTAAGTTGGTCTATAGAGAGGACAGTGTCGACAATGCTCAGTTCTGCTGCTGTTGTGGTCGTCTGAGAAAGGACAAAATGTCTTGGCTGAAGATACCTGTAACAATTAGACTAAGGGGGGGTTGAACTTTTCACCAAGCTGAAAAAAAAACAATTGTTTTGTTCTAATCTTATGTTTTTAAATCACTTTATTTTTTAATATTTTTTAAGTTTCACACATGGGGGCTGCTAGGTTGCAGTTCAGTCTGAAAAACTCACACGGAAAGAAAATACAATTAGAATTAGACTTTTATTGATACAATTACTTAAGTCTTTGGTGCGCAGACATCGGCACGAAACATTACCTCAGAATTTGCTGTGATATGCATGAACAGGAGTAAATAATAGGGATGTTTCCCCCCCAGGCCCGAAACTTGTGGCGGGGAGGAAGTTGGTCAGTCCATGACTGCTGGCTGGCGAGACGTTGTTCTTGAGCTGTATAATCTGCTTGGCTGCGTGTGCTCAAACTAGTGCATCACTCTGGGACCTGGAAGATGGAAGTCCAGCTTGGATAACACAGGTTGAGTGAACCTGTCCACGATGAGCAAGAATGAAGCGACAGTGGAGAGGAAAAAGTCTCCTTTGTGAAGAACCTCTGTTAGAACCAGGCTCAACATGTTGGTATTCTACCAGACCTGTTGAGATAAGACAGGGAACGCAGTAAGAGTCCGGGAGGAATGACACTCCGATGAAGCTTTAGCTACGATGGTGGGGGAGGGGCTGGAGGTGGGTTGAAACGGTGTCATCTGAATGAAGTCTGACGTGGCGTGACCGCTGCCTGTGCTTTAGGCGCCTTCTATGAGATGTGGATTGGAGTCCCTTTTTAAGATGATCTATGGATGCTGATTGGCCCGTGACGGAGGCGAATAGTACTAATTTCTACAGTTGAACTTCCATTTTGAAAAAACGTTTCCGCACAACAGGAAGGTCCTTGATGGGTTTGATCATTGGGTCTTTCCTCATGGTGTTTGCATGTTCTCCGCATGCATCTTTAGATTCTCTCCAGGTACTCTGGCTTCCCCTCACAGTGGTGTGTGAAGGTGTGTGCGTGCTTGTATGTCTCTCTCCTGGGATGGACTGTTGTCCTGTCCATGGTGTACTCCACACTTTAAGTTTTACAGATTTATTTCTTTTCAAATTGCACTTTCCAGATCACCTTCTTTTCAATTCTGTGGACAGGCTTTCTTCTGGAATAAAGACACATTTCTATTGGTCCACTTGGATGTAAGAAACAAGATTTTTATTTGTAAAAAGCGAGTGTTTGTATTGGGCTTAAAGTAAAGAGAGTGTGATTTATAAAACACAATTTGAAAACCAAAAATATGAACAAAAATAAGAAAAAATACTTGTTAATTGTTGTTGATCTAAATTTAAAATATTTCAAAAGATTAAATCCGAGAAAACATCAGCTAATCTCAAAACCTTTTTATGATTGAGAGGTTTTTCTAATTTTCATTTCTAGATTGCACTTCTTTCCAATTTCCATGTATACATTTTTGTTTGTTGTTGTTTATTTTTTTCCTTGCAACAGTAATGGAACAACTTTAACTCCATAAATGGACAGCTACTTAACTGTACAATAGATAAATTCTCCACACTAACTTCTCTTCTTCGATTCACTGCTGCTACATTTAACACAACCACTGCACAGCCTGCTGTTATAAAATATTCCTGAGCCACAGTTACTGAAGGCAGAGGGAGCCATGGTGAACATCCAAGTTCATCAACTCATTAGCAATGCTGGTCAGCATTGATGCAGATATTATGTCTACCCATAATTGGTAAAAGAATTTTAGTTTTTTTTTAATGAATAAGTATGAAAAATTTGAAATATTAGTGGAGAAATATGCTGTTAGCATTATTTAGCATCGTCAGAACAAGTCAACTTAGGCCAAGACCAATCGTCATCACTAGCTATTGGGATTGCTGGTTATTTCATCATCCAGCTCCTTGCCTCCAGTTGTTCTGGTGCAGATTAAACTTTACAACACCAAACTTTGCATACAGATTGGATGGGCAAGTCTGTCCCTCTGGCAACTAAGCTTAAATTAAAATACAGAAAAGCTGTACATAGACAGACAGAGCTGGTTTACAGCTTGCTGGATGGCAGAATCCTGGTTAGACCAAAAACAAAAAAAAAAAAAAAAACACACAGGAACCTTACTTCAATACACAGCTCTTTTCTGTAAATACCATCTATGACACTTCCATGTGTATTAATTTTACACAGCCTGGTTTGACATCATCAAACCAGGCTACAGGGTCTGAACTGTACAAAGTATTGGATATAATATCGCAAGTTTTAATTTTTAGTGTTTGGTTTAGGTATTTCAGTATGTAAGAAGCTAGTTGATTTCTTTTTTTTTTTTTGTGATTTTTTTGTTTCTCCACCTCATTTATGCTGACATTGAAGCACTACATAGCTCATGTGTAGATCTAAATTATGTCAAATCTTGTTTCCCATTATTAAAATATTCTCCTTTTCCTTGGGGGGGGGGGGGGGTTACTCCTTTGGTTAGTTTTAGGCACATATTTCTTGTCTGCAAATGTAATTACAATAATCATCAAAGATGTGCTATCAAGGCATTAACTGACATCGGCAGACAAGATTATTATGTCTGCCTAGAAACAGCTGATTTGTGACTCAATAACAGATATTTTTAGCAAACACATTAAACTCATCTTCCTTTGCTGGTTTCATGAATCGATAGTCCAGTTCAGAAAACAAATCCCATTGCCACCAAGGGATGCTACTTTATGTTTGAAACAAGTGCTGAGAGTCTCTGACTGCTTTTCAAGAGTGTTTTATTTTATGCTGTTGTTTTATTTTTATTTTTTTTAAGTAAAGGCTTGATCAAGAAAGTAATTTGTCCAAATAAAGTTTCAATTATTCATTAGCACTCGACAGTTTATGGTAGAACATTGCCGCATGTTCCATATTTTCCATACCACATCAGTCCCAGCAGATGGTTGGGATACACAGGACTGATGCTTGAGATGTGTTTTACTGTAAACACCTGCTAACAGTGGAACATATTTGATAGTTTTCTTCATAATCATCCCCTCTTACACTGTATAGCCAGCATTTTGCTTAACAGACTTTGCTTAACTCCCACATCTATATTTTCAAAGGCTGAGTATGAGGTGTAACGTAAATGGAGTCTGTCGTTAGGCAACAGCTGAGGAAGTCCTGCTTAGATCACAACGAGATAATTAACTCTGCTTTGGTAATTCCTGTGATTTGTTTTAATTACTGTTAGCATCAGAGTTGATGTGGCTTTGACAGACATCTCTATGAGACATTTATGAAAATAGAGGACCGATCGCATTCCTATGGGTTCAACATTCTGTTTGTATTCTCCCACTCTGCAGAATCTGTTAGTTTAATCTCTAAAGTTATGCTCTCGTCATTTCCTGTTTGGCTGTGACTCCATCCTGGAGAGAAATATCAGCTGTGCTGCTGCCATCAACACCTTTGTTTATAGATGTTGGAGATGGGCCTGTTTTTCAGTGTAGTCCTTTTTCTCTAGACTGACTGGCTGGATGTGCTCTCTTCATCCTCTGACATGGGAGCTGGCTCAGAGCTCGTCTGCCTGGCTGTGTGTTTCCTGGACGGGTCCTCCTTTTACAGTTGCCCTCTGTATCTCTGCTTCTGTCTCCTTGAACCCCAGTCGGCCTCAGCAGATGGCCGCTCACACTGAGCCTGGTTCTGCTGGATGTTTCTTCCTGTTGAAAGGGAGTTTTTTCTCTCCACTGTTGCTACAAGCATGGTTAGTGTGAGGGATTGCATTCGAGTCAATGAGTCGATGCAATCAACTGGTTTTTCATAAATAGAAAACTTTGAATTAATTTGACTGGATGATCTGGTGTTGTGAATTGGGCCTATATAAATAAACTGAATAGAACTGACACTGAATATGGGAAACAATGTTTAACTACCAAATAAAAGATGACTGTATTTTGCAGAATGGATGAAAACCCCTTTTCCCCTCTGTCAAAAGAAAAAAAATCTATGTTCCAATGGGGATAAAAGCAAGGCCTTTTCTGTCATGGCCGTCGCTCACAAGGTAGTCAATTCTCCCCATTAGATAAACTGTAAAAGCAAAAGCCAGCTAGCAAGTCAAGACAGCAAGCTAGTAATGACTGAGGAATTATAACACCAACCAGCCTCAGGATTCCAAATGAAAATACAATTCAGGAATATATTGTTATGATTGAAGGGGATCTTGAAAGATGGTTGGCTTTGGAGGAGGTGCGGTCCCATGTTAATGGCTGAAGCTGAACGAGGGACATTGCAGGTGTTTCAGGTAAGCTGATAAGAGACTTCCAGGTTGAATTTTTGCTTAATCTTCATTTCAACCTGAAGAGACAGAAAAAAGTTGCAGTTAGAAAAGTTTTATTCAGTTCAATTTATACAGGAAACAGCATCAGATTGTTCAAAAATATTTCTATCTAAGGAAAACCAGCTGAGTGCATTGACTCCTTGACTTTCTTCAATCCCTCACACTGAGCATGCATGTAGTGACAGTGGAGAGGAAAACTCCCTTTTAACAGAAAGAAACCTCTAGCGGAACCAGAACAAGGCTCAATGTGAGCGGCCATCTGCCGATGATGAATGGGGTTCAAGAAGACAGAAGCAGACATACAGATATTGACAAATATCTTTGATCTTTGGCACACGGGCCCAAGCAGAAGAGTTTGACGCTGAGAATCAACATTCGCTCAAACAAATGTTGTTTTCATTGGAAATTTACAATTAAAGAAAAAGTCCAGTCAGCAAGGAATAACCAATGGGTCTTCATTTATACCTAAAACTAATAAGTTTGAGGTGATTTAATAAATTTAGCATCAATCTGTAAAAAAATAAAAAGGATAATTTTCGTTGCAATCACTGAGTTTGGGAATGTCCATTTTAGGCCAAATATAGTAGCCCCTCACTCCTGCCATCTTCCAGCAGTGACATCACGGTGCGGTAAGCCTAGCGCCATTCTCCCGCTTTACAAGCAAAATCAATGGGAACTACTAGACACATCTGCAATCAACAACAATTATTGAAGATTTCCAGAGGACTTCACCATTGAAATTCACCAGAGCTATAGTGAAACTGACAATGCCCACGTGCATGGCAGTTGGATGCTGGAATACATCGGGTAAAAGTGAAAAAAAAAAATTTGTTAATTCACCTTTCCGATTCCTGATCCTCCACGGACGGGTTCGTCGTTGGATTGCCAACTTGAAGAGGGAGGATTTGCCAATCGAACTTCTTGCCAGAGAAAAAACACACCATTAATTCGTTCCTCTCTGCTTCGCATACTGCACTGATCGTCGCCATCATGGATAGTAGGGCATTGTAAGAAAGACCAGATACAGCACTCGGACTTGATCAACAGCCGATACCACACAGTGACGTCATAAATCAAACAGTGGTGGGGTTTTTTTGTGTGTGTTTTTACTGCACTAGTGGCCCGTTTTATGGACAGTAGGCAGACAGGAAAAGGGGTATGAGAGAGGGGGAGAGACATGCGGAAAAGGACCACAGGCCAGATTTAAACCCGGGTCACCCACGTCAAGGACTAAGGCTTCCATACATGGGTCATGTTGGGTCATTACTCATAATTAAAAACACTTATCATTTATTGAGCAGTATGTGATCATTTTATATTTAAAGTACTTTCAGAAGTTTGTATTCTGAATGTGACCAGACTTTTCCTTTAAGTATGATTTATTTTGAGCCTCCATATACCTCAGGGATCATATCACAGTAATTCTGAAAACTGTCTTATGGCCCCAATTTGGTGTATTGTGACCAGTAATGGAGTTTCAACTCCCACTTTGGGAACCCCTGTCTTAGTGCAATGCTAAATGACCATAGAATTAGACCAATATTTAAAAGTTAAACCAAACTAATAGTATAACAAGGCTGAAAACAAAATAGTGTGCAAATAAAAGTTCGATTGAGACAGAAGCAAAAAGAGGAAAGTAGAAGAAATACTGGATGTTTTTAGGCACCAGAGATCTTTCTCTATGCCGAATTCTCTCCTGATCTCTTAGTCTCCCCCTCATTTAGAAAAGACCTGTTTGCGCCCCCTCAACGCACACCCACGCTGTTATCACCGCAGACACACTCTCTCAGATGCATGTACATGCTCACAAAACACTGCAAACACCCACATTGGCAGTTCCTCTCTCCCCTGCACTCTAAAACTCTCCTTCTCTCTCACACACACACACAAACGTTTGAAAAAATCGGAACTGCCCGAAGTGTTTGCAGCCCACACTGTTTCCTATGTGTGGATTAGCTGACTCTCTCTCTCTCTCTCACTCACGATAATCGGAGACAGGGGAAAAATTATATTTCGTCTTTTGATCCAAAGCCGTTTGATTTTCTCCGCCTCGCTGGCAAAGCCACTTAGCAGCTGTACAGTTGTATAACAAGACTTTTCCTATTTTGTACTTAAAGCATTGAATCTCCTTTTAACATGCTTTCTGTTTGTTGAAAGGTTTTTTTTGTAGCGTATATATCCTAATGACATGGCTACGAGTGCTTAAACCCAACATTAGGCTTCAGATATCCTCATTATGGGATTTCTTTCCCCTTCAGGGATCCAAACTCAGTTTTTATTTGTAGCTAATCTAACATTTGTCCATGCTGTGCGTATAATTATAACATTTCTAAGAACAGTGTTGGTAGATTTTGGCTTTGACAATTTGTGGTTAAAGTCTCTCTTTTATAATGGTTAAATAGACGATTGCCTCCAAGTAATAGAGGCCATCCATCCGTTCATGGATCTGCTTGCTGACAACTCAGAGACACAGAACTGTTATCTCTGTGTGATATAAAGCCATATTTAAAGAATAAATCTTATAATAATAGAATAATAAAATAACATTTGTGACCTGGAGGGTGTGTGTGATTTTATTCACCTGAGTTTAGATTTAAACCCAGCAAAGGCGAGAACATTTTCACATTAAACCCTAGAATAAATGTTGGTGAAGATTCTCAATCATCCAGGTCACAGTTATCCAAAAAAAGAAAATATAAAACAATCCACTGGACTTTGTTTCCAAGTTTGTAGACGTTTTGCTTCATATCCAGGAAGCTTTTTCAATTAAAAAAAGGCAGGTTACAATTTGCATGTTTTCAAAACAAAAGCAAGACTTTTTTGAGCTGCTGTGTAAAACCTCAAACTTAATGCTTTTCATGACATTTTAGATAATGTCATGAAAATAACTTAGCTTCTTTTTTTTTTTTTTCTTTAAATAAGGAAAAAAAACTAAAATTTTTAAGGATAGGGTTTTAAGGAGAATTAAATGTTATTTGTGGAAAATCATTTTAAATAATAAAAAAAAAAACACAATGTTCCCAAGCTAATGAAAAAAGAAATATAGATCTGAGAACATTTTTTTGATTTTTTCATAATATGGTGTGGTTGTGAAATTCAAATGAAATTCTTTGGAAAACCTGCTATAGCTAATAAGACAGATATTTGTTATTATACTTTATTCAAACACATCAGTTGGCCCTTCATCATCTTTAACGGTCAGGGTAGAAGCTCTATAGAGCCATATGCGGCTCCTGAGCCACAGGTTGCAGAACTCTGCCTTAAAGCAAAGTGGCAGCGGTATAATGCTTTGCATCCTGTTAAAAGATGAATAAAAAGAACCATGTTTTAATCTTCTGCTTTTCCTTTCTTAATGACATTAACCAAATGGATGCTGCTTTAAATCCATGCAAATCCAATGCAGGTTTTAGCACAACTGTTCCCAAATAAGGGCAGCTTTGTTGCAATCGTGTTGAGTGGTAATCTCTATTTTTTTTAAATGCAATGATAGCTATGTTGAACTATGACACATCTATCCATTTTCCATCACACTTTTCCCAAGTGGGGTCGCGAGGGTGCCTATCTCCAGCTGTCTATGGGCAAGAGGCGGGGTACACCCTGGACAGGTCGCCAGTCCATCGCAAAGACAAACAGGACACACTCACACCTAAGGAGAATTCAGACAAACCAAATAACATAAAAGTCATGTTTTTTGACTGTGGAAGGAAGCCTTCCACAGTCCTAAGTCCTTGGAGAGAACCCATGCATGCTCAGGGAGAACATGCAAACTCCCTGCAGAAAGACTTCGGGCCGGGAATCAAACCCGGAACCAGTGCTACAAACTGCTGCCTTGAACATCCCACTGTGACACATTGCAATGCAGATGACTTTCCTCTGTTCAGCTAAGGAACTTTATTGTAACCTGATGTGAAAAGATTAGCATATGCAATAATAATATCATTGAACCATTAAAACATGTTGTAATATCAAACATTCTGATTCTTACTAGTGCATTGTCTTGTTATACCCCTTTATGTAAAGGACTGAAAACCATTTCCTATTGATAACAATGGTGTTAGAAGGAACGCTGTTTGTAATTGCAGTACTTTTTTATTAAAAAACTAATCTAACTATTTAACGTCCACATATTGATAAAACTGCTACATTATTTGCAGTGCTCGAGTTGAGGGAAGATGAGGGGGAATGGCGTCCCCTTTCTTATAAAAATCTTAGAAATCATCCCCCTTCTAAATGACCCCCCCCATACCTTCCCCTGTAACGTTTTATTACTGAATGTGTAAAATGCTGATATTCAAAGCTGCTATGTTGTTAATAAACTTTATTATGCAAGATGAGTTTAGTGACAGCAGGTGGATATCGTTCGTATGTTACTGATGCTAATTTTGTCAACATTCGTTTCATAACAGCCCATATCCCAGAATTTTTGTCTCCTCCCCTCACTACCCCCTAAGTCACCTTTTTACTGGAGTCCCTTTGCACCCTTCCTCTCTTCCCAAATCTCCCTCCCTCTGTTCCTCTTCTCTCTTTATCCCTCACAAAGGGAATATCATGGAGAAATTGGCAGGTACTCCAAAGACAGAGTGTGGGCAGAGAAAAAGAAACAGGGCAGCAGAGAGAGGTGGAGAGCATTATGGAGAGAAAAACAGAAGTAAAGAGGTGAGAAGGGATAGAATGTTTAAAAAAAAGAAAAGAAATGCTCTATCCCTGTTTGAGATGTTTGCTGTGAATAATTTAGTGGATTTCTGTTCTGCCTGCTCTGCATCCAACAGTCATGTTTATTTAATGCTGATTTCCATGTAGAAAAGGGACTCATACAAGTCGGGTGTTTAAAGGTGATGGATGTAAATTATCACCGGTGAGAAAACATGACCCTCTTTACAAAACATTTGTTTGCACCACTCAGAGGTCAAGGCAGTAGAGAGGCCATCATTTGGGATTGTTTGATTGGCTGAATGAAATAGAACTACTCTACATTTATCACATTGAAGAAAAGAGAAATGACTGGAGTAGGTACCTGATGCCATGATGGTTGCTTTCATCCAAGTTGGGCACAGATGGTCATTTTCATTTAACTAAATATAAAGTGTTTTTTTTTGCCAGTTGCTTTCCAAAAAGAAAGTCCTGGGCAGTGGCTGCTGATCAATAGAGGGCGCTAGGGAGCCGCCCTACCCACCCACTGCCCCTGAGCAAGACATAAAAAAAAAAATCAATATAAATTTAAATAAATGAACATGTAAAATATTTAATAATTTCAAAATATATTCATATGTAATTTTTAGATGTGCAACATTTAATATTTAATGACTAGTAAAGCATCATTCCATTTTTTGTGGGATTGATGACGTATTTCCGCCCTAGGGCACAAAAATCTTTCCCATTGACTCTCGTTAAAAGTTGTACATGCGCAGTATCTCCTCTGCAATACAAAAGTATAGGAGAGCTCAGGACGCAGCTCTGGTGCTCACCACCTCCCACCACAGCGCAGAGGTTTTGTGGGTGATCGTGTCGCGGAGCTTGGAGATGCAGTGGAGAGAGAGAGAGAGAAATGGAGCAAGAACCGTCCTTTTCCAGGAGCTTGTTTAGCTACAAGGCTTAACTAACTGCATGCAGCTAGGCTAATGCTTTATTCTGCTTTCCCTGCCTCCTTTTTCAACCATCAGGATCTGACCCAGCATGGATGAAGACAGCTAGGACTGGTTTAAAGCACTTTTCAGAAAATCCAATAAAGAATGGAAAATCTGGGATTCTCATGGAAAATAATATAATATAGTGTACTTGTTCTAGATGTTTGTTAATTTGCATAGTTGCTCTTAAATAAACAGATTCTATTAAAAAATATCAAGCTTACTAATAGCTTCTCCATGGCACAGTAAACTGGTACAGTATTTTTATTTAGGTTTTTGACACGATATTGGACCATGCAAAACACAGATTTGCCTCCACAAAGCCTCAAAAGGGCAAAATTTATATACAAAATGTAAACCTGTACATTAAATTATGTTTTGTTTTTATAAAGTGTTTTTATAATGTTTTTTGTTGTTGCGATTCATAAATGTAATGGTGTGATAACTTAGTACACGTTTGACTGGTTTTCTATTTTAAATATATAGCCCCACCCCCGGGGCCCCGATCCTGCCATCAAGTAGGGCACCGATACCATTTTTAGAGCCAAAAGTTTATTCAACTATTGTCACCCATTCCAGGTAGGCGATAAAAAGTTCTTCTGGATTCACTTTGTATTAGTCTTTTTCCTGCTTCACAAAGGTAGGCAGCAGCTTGACAAAGCCATGATGGCAATTATTTGACATCCAAGTAGTATGCAGTTCTTCATATATATACACACACACATCAATTTCAAACAGATGGTATCGACCAATAATGCACAGCAAGGTATCGGGCCAAAAAATGGCATTGGCACAAATTGGCACTAATTTTAAGACTTGTCTTTCTGGATTGAGTTTGCATGTTCCCTGGCTTCCTCCCACTGTCCAAAACCATGACTGCTACAGTAGATTAGTTCAGTGATGACTATCCTCTACAAACAATGAGTCTTGTGCAACAACATCTTCGCTTACTTTTTTTTCCTACCATGCAGGTGACACCATTTTTCATTAACCGGTGTTCTAATGGTTTGGGGAACAGAAAGCAGCGATAATTTAGTGCCTGGCCAATGCAGTAAGCTCTATGGCTGTTATTATGTAATGCAATCCTTCAAACTTTTTACAGATCTGCCATCAATGCTCCCTTTCTTTACTGTGAGATTATAGTGACCCAATGTTTATCCGCAACTATCAAAAGAGATAAAACTGCTTCTTTTCAATTCTGTGCTTCGGCTTTATTATGAGATGTCAAAAAGCCAACTGATTTTAGTAGTGCTGATGGATTCTGGAATGTTTATTTGGGAAAAATTGTTTAAGGTGAAAATGTTAAATAAATCTGGAAACACTTAATAGTAATATGATAAAGGATGAAAAGTGCCGCCATATTTTCACAATGCATCCATCAAAGCAGAGAAAACTGCTGATATTTCAATTCATGTTGTCAGTCACAGAGTCCTGAGTCCTGTGCAGAGCAGCTCTATAGGATTCTACACCACCTCTTTAACCTTAGTCCGAGCCTGGAGACAGTTCCAGTGATGTGGAAGACCTCCGGCCTTGTTCCAGTGCCAAAAAAGACTCAGGCATCAGTCCTCAGTGACTATAGACCTGTTGCCCTGACATCCCACATCATGAAGGTCCTAGAGAGACTTCTGTTGGTTCATCTCAGCAAACGAACAAGCAGTTTGCTTATCGCCATGGAGTTGAAGTTGATGATGCCATCATACACCTGCTTCAACAAACCCACTGTTATTTTGACAAGGCAGACATCACAGTGAGGATCATGTTCTTTTATTTCTCAAGTGCATTTAACACAATTCATCTTCACTTACTTTGTGAGAAACTTCAACAGAGTCAATTGGAGGCATCATCAACGCCTGGATAAAAGACCACCTGACAAACAGACCACAGCTTGTTAGACTAAAGGGTCAGTTCTCTAATCAATTATTCAGGAGCGCGACAGAGGACGGTATTCTCTCCATTCCTCTTCACCTCTGACTTCCAGCACCAGACAGAGTTCTGCCATCTGCAGAAATACGGGGATGACTCTGCAATCACTGGGTGCAAGATGGACAAGAAGTGACATGGTGTGGAAACAATTACCTGATTCTGAATTTCAACAAAGGAGAAGATCGTAGATTTCAGAAGAAAACAGGAGCAAGTCGAATGCTGTTAACATCATGGGAGAAGAAGTGGAGGTGGTGGAGAAGGATTAATACCATGGTTTTTACCTGGACAACAGTCTAGACTGGAGGCAACTGTGAAGACGTCCATAAGAAGGGACAGAGCAGATCAGACTACCTAATGAAGTATAGGTCCATCAGCATTTGCAGCAAGATGCTACATATCTTCTACCAATAAGTCTGTTGTGGAGACTATGATCTCTTCTGCCATCATCTGCTGGGGTAACAATATTAGAGCTAATGAAAAAAAACTCAACAAGCTAATAAAGAATGTCGGCTCTGTTCTAGGAACTCCTCTAGAACCTCTGGAGATTATTTCACAAACAAGAATTCTTCATAGAGTCTCCTTCAGAAGAAAGAGCTAAGAGTAGACTTTGTGCAAAATTAATTCTTTAAAAATGAGGGTTTTAAATCTCAATGGGACCTCCCTGGTTAATTATAACAAGACCTAGTTGACTTGGACGTGATTCACATGTTAGCATACCTGAGATTATTTAACCAATCCAGCCTGGGTCATTTCTTATTAAGTCGTAAACTATGTTTGTTTTCCCCTGCCAGATAAGCCTCCAGTTATCATAGCATAATGTCATGATTGCAGTTTTTAATTCATTTTGCACAATAAATAATTTCCTTTTTGCAGTTCACTGCCCGATGAAGCCATTCTCATCATTTCTTCTCACTGCTGTTAAAGTCATAAGATCTCTCAAATTTTATATCAAAATCTATTTGCTCTTTTGACATTTACCTTCTTAAATCAGTAGCAAAGGCAGGCTCCACAACCCTGCAAATAAATATCAATCTAAGTAAAATGAAAGAGTGGAATCCAATAATGTGGGGAGAAGGTTTGTTAGCATTTCAGCTACACAGGATTCACTCTGTAAGCCATAATTATAAAGAGAGGTAGAAAAGGAAAAGTTAACTTTATTTGCCATAAACATTTTACAACAGTCAAGTATGAAAAAATAAATCCTTACATACACTAAATTGATCACATCAGCTGTTGTAAAAGTTGTAAGTTAAACATTGAGAAAAGAGCATTTTAACTGCCTTCTAATGAAAATAACTTCATATCTTGTATTGCAAACACACTTGCTGAAGAGGCACACCTGAAAGCAGCACCAAGAACCAATTTCAAATCAATATATTCTCCCTGAAGGCTCTATGATGGTGAGTGTGGTCGGTCATTTCCCTCCACTGGGTCTGGATAGCAAACCGTTGTGTATCTTGCACAGACCCGTTGACAGTCTTCTAGCTCTGTTTTCATTCCCATTGCAATACAAATAGTTTTACAGCAGCCCAATGTAAGGTCATCAACATTAAAGGAAAAGTCCGGTCAGCAAGGAATAACCAATGGATGCTTATCTATACCTTAAACTAATACATTTGCAGCGATTTGATGAATTTAGCTTTAATTAGTAGAAAAATAAAAATAATATTTCAGATTACGGAATATAATCACTAGCTTATCCAAGGTGAAGCATGTCTTGAGTCAATGACTGGATTCAACTGGTTTTCCTGGATAGAAACTTTTAACCAATCTGCCTTTATTGTGTCTGTAGAGTGCCAGAGATGACGTTGGGAATTGGTGCGATAGAAATAAACAGAAACGAAACAAACATTAGATCCACTGACCTTAGGTTTAGATTTGCCATCCACCAATGTTAGGATTAGGGTTCGTCCTCAGGAGAGGGGATAAACTCAAGGTATTAAATAAGGGTTACCCTGAAATCCCACATACTCCGTCAGCGCTCCGCTCCGCTCCGCCCCGCTGCGCTCCAGACCGCCTGCACAAAGCAAAGCCTACAGCCGCCGCTGTGGTCCCGTCCGCTCCGCTCTGAGTTCCTGGGAGATCGTAGAGGGCATGCGCGAGATGAACCAGGGTTTCCGATATATTATATCGCTATTAATTTGCGTGGAACTGATCATAAAGCCGTATGTTCGGAAAGGAAGCTCGAGGCGGAGAAAAAGCTAGAGAATATATATATATACGTATATATATATGTGTGTGTGTGTGTGTGTGTGTGTGTGTGTGTGTTTACATACATACAGGAGTCATGGAACTGTGCTTACAGCTCCTTCATATTTCATGTACACTAATAACTTGTGTACATGGTTCTTGTTGATGGTATTAAAATCATTTCTAATAGCATCAAAATAGCATTAAATTAGAGTCACTCATTCCTGTATGAACCCTGTGAGCGCTTAATTTAATATGACATATTAAAAAAATCCCACCATCATCCAGCATATGTTCAGTTTTCTGCCCAAATATATAAATATATATTTGTAGATTTTTGTAACGGGGATAAGGATAATTCAAAACAGCTTTTTTTTTTAAATTAACCTGTTCTCAACTCCCAAACTCCTCTCTTTTCATTCTTGTAAGTTTCATTTGAATGGATTTGATTAAAGTTTAAGTCCCTCGGTATAAAATAAATATTTTGATGGAGATGAGAAATCTGCTTCCTCGTTGGTGAATAACCAATAGTTTGGATCCAATCATTTAAATAAAGATAATTTTTTTAACATAAGAATTGTGCTATAATTTCTAGTCACCGATCTGTTGCTGCTATATTTTAATTTGACGAACCGGAATTTGTCGATGTTCTTTTTCCTGTTTGGTGCGATTGCAATTGCGGATCTTGACCTGGCCGGACCGGAGCGGAGCAAAAAATAGCTCGGCTCCGTAATTTGTCGGTGACGGACGGAGAAGACGTACGTGGACGGAGACGTGCGGAGGAGTAGCGGTGGATGTGGAACAGCTCTCATTGATTTCCATGAGAGACAAGCGCTTCGCACGACGTACGTCAGCGGGGCGGAGCGGAGCGGAGTATGTGGAATCTGGGGGTCAGGCATTCAAAGCACACCGTTTAGGTTTCCTCATAAATATGTTTACATACCATCCAGAAGAATGTCAGATAACCAGCTTTCAAGGTCTACAAATGGTAGCCAGATTAAAAAAGAAACAACTGTTTTTGTTCAGGGAGAATTTTTTGATTAACTGTCTGCCTTAGTGTTTGTTGGCAACTCTCCATGGAGAAATCCTAATCATCTAAATACTGTATGCGAGTCATTCTTCCCTCTTCCAACGTACCTAAAACCATAACTGGCCTGCGACGCATAGACTTACACTTTGACAACTTTTATTGTCATTTTGTGTACAAAGAGTGTATACAAAACACTATTTTCTATAGTAAATTAACATTTATATTCAATAAAGTGCAGCAATGATCAAACATGATGCAAAAAACACATTGCAATGGAAGTGCAGAGCATTAATATACTATATGGTGCAAAAATGCAGTATTTTTGGTTTGGTGTTGTCAGTTTGATGCCGTCTGTGACAGGATTTACAGTTTTCTCAACAGTCAAAAACCCTAACTATTTTTAAACATGAGCAACATTAATGGGAAACGTTTTTTATAAACATGATAAATAAAACTGAATAACTAGTTAATATCGGATATTGCTACCAGTATTTACTTAATAAACTTTTTATTCCATTTTTGATATTTCCAATCATGTAAACTCAAAGTAAGTGATAAGATGTTTACATAAAAACACACAACTGTAAAACAATACACAATAAAACATACAGAATGGTGAAATTAACATTTTTATCTATAAGTTTCAGGAATTTTTAACTTGTTTTAAATCATAAAATCAGATTAGATTTTGTCAACTTCAAAAAGCCTCCAAATAAGCCACAAAAGAAATCAATCTTTCATCCTCCTTTCCTTGAACAACATTGTGTGTTAATAATGCTTAAATAAGCGAGTTGACAATTGTACATCAAGCATTTATAACATGGACAAAGGCAGTAGCTCAGCCTCTTCATTTCCATGTATCACTAAGGAGTTAGCCCACTGAGTCATTTTATAAATGCAAATGACTGAAGCTGTTATTCAAAAGGAATCAAATTTAAGTGAGTTTTCGAGTTTGCATTCAGTAAATTAAGTGTTTCAATGTCTATGTGTCAGTGTGTAAATGTTCTTGGCATGCTGCTACAGGCACTGTAAGCCCATTTCCCAGAGCAGAATCTCGTATACAAAAGGCTATCCAAATGTTTCCAATCCAATGAAATGCTTTGCATACCGAGCAACCATCCCCTACTGGCTGTAGATCAGGAAGGACAGGCTTATCAGTCAAGATTGAAACATGACAGCTTTGTTGTGTAGAGCGTCCCAAGATGAACGGATTATGTGGGGCAAGTGATTGGTAAAGGAAAGAGAGACACAAAGAAAAGAAACAATGGAAGAATAAAAGACAGCAACAAAGGAAAAGCAAAACTGGAGGAGAGTTACTAAAAGTTATTCTGTTTTTATTTAAAAGAACAACTTTTGAGACAATGAAACTGCAAGATTTCACAATCAGACTATATTTTATCTAATCATGCACACATCCACTACCAAATGCTTCAGTTGAGTTTTATTTTCACCCAAAGAATGTCCTGATCAAAAGGAAAAAATGGCTCCCAAAGGTGACACTCTAGAGCCCCCCACATACTGATGAAGACATGTGATGGCGAAGACAAAGAAATAACCCTGGCCGTTTCTCAATTCCCAAGAACGCGAGTACCGAGTCGTGTTTCACCAAGTATGTTCATGAAAAGAACACAGGAAAGTATGGACTCTGGTAAAACGGGAGCATGCAGCATAATAGAAGCGTACTCATGACGTCACCTCTCTCTAGGCTGGTCTGGAGATGTGTTTCACCGCCTGTTATTAATAGTCACTAAAGATAATAATAAATTCTTACTTATGTCATTTAGTGAAGGAAGAATGATTAACACACTGAGATAAACCCAAATCAAATGAACGTTTTGCCAAATGAAACCAAAAAATCCTCATCATAGCCAGCGGTCCTTCACACATGGCTTTGCTGGGAGAGGGCTGCTGCAGACGGTGTCATGGTCTTGGTTCTGTTGTGTTTTACTTTGCTCCTTGTTTTCTAGTTTTAGGGGTTTAATTCCTATTTTGTTGTAGTTTCTAGATTGATGTTCTCAGGTTTTTCTGTTGTTTTCCTTTGTTGTCCTCTTGTGTGTGTTCCTTTCCCCTTGGCTCCCTTATTGTCTGCTCTCACACCTGCTCCTTGTCAGCTTGTTAGCCCTGCCTTTGTCTCAGTCAGCTACATATACTCTCCCTCTGCTGTCACTCCTTGTTGGTTCCTTGTCTTTGCTGTCCTCCCATGCTGTTGTCTTCCTGCCTCGTCTCTCCCTGGCTCCCTGTGTTTGGTTTCCCCCGAGATGTCTCCATAGTTCTGGTTTGCTTTTCATTATTAGTTGGATTTTTGGATTCCTGCCTTAGTTTACTGTTTCACTCCATTAAACTCTAAAAAGTCTCCTTAGCCTCTCTATCTCTGCATTTGGGTCCTCCAAACCACAACCAAACCCTGACAGACGGGCTATGATATGACCTAGCAGCAGTTAGATTTGGAGCTCCGCTGTTTGCCTCGGTCCTCTAAACGTCAGAACATTTTTAACTTTGCACTAAATGAAAGCTGGGTTTTTAATGTCTTTTTAGCGATCTAGAAATTATGGCTTTTTACGTTTAACTCTTTAACTAAATGTAGATGTAATTGGGACGTAAATCAAAGGTCCACTGGAAGTACTTTTGAACAGGGGGCGCTGTGAAAATTATTATAAAAAAAAAAAAAAAGAACTATGAGCCTATAGTGCTATTTAAAATACAATAAAAAATAAGTAAATACATTGAGATTTCTTAATTGTCATATACATTTCAATGCATGCAACCAGGGTCTATAACACAGGTGAATATATGCGCTGTTAATTAAACACTATAAAAACGTAGATTTGGTCGGCTGGCCTGAACCTGAGTCACTGTGTTTATGTCACACGTGACTCTATTAGCTCCAAAATCCTTTTAAGCAAAACCAAGGAAATAATTATATTATTATACTATTTAAACGTTATTGAAGTGTTCTCTATTACACAAAGAACACAAGATCAAAATAGCACTCTCTAAAATATTATGGTTACGTTAAACTGCTTGAATAGATATGAAAGTGCGCGGCGGCACCAGTGAGCTAAGGGAAGGGCGCCCTGCCTGGTTACAGGTGTCCAAATGTTGAGGTGCGCTCTGGGGTCATGGAGATAAAGTCTCTAATCGCACGAATCCAAAATGCGTTTCTGTGTCATATTTCCTTCTTGTTCCTGTCATTAGACTATGTAAATTTACTATTCTGCTGCCGCAAGCGGGATGCCACACTCTAGCTTACTCGGCGTTGCCATGACAATGCAACTTCCATGAACTTGTGTTGATTAGGCCTCAAAATATTCAATTAAAATCCAAAAAAGTCGGAGTCATTTCCCAATTGTGCAAAGTCTTTTTGATAATTTTTTTTAAATCTCCCTCTGGCCGCTAGGGGGTGCTGCAGCCCCCCCAGCACCCTCACTTCCCATAGCCATGGTAAATCATGACATCTTTTCAATGCTTTTTCTACCTCTTAATTTTTGCTCGGTGTGTAAGCTGCCTTATCTGTATTGAAAGAGAAATCACCCTTATATCTTTATTCTCTTTATGCTTTCCTTCCTGGGCCAGATGACTGGGTCTTCTTTAAGCCATTGAATAACTGAACAGTTGGCAGTCAAAGGTATGACTCAGTGGCCCTTTGGCAGCACCAGTTATGAGGAAACTCCTGCACCATTCTTTCTGCCCTCTCACATTTCCATGTCAGGTCCAACATCTGAAGCATTTAGGTCACAAGCCTGTTTTTCTCATGTCAAAACTCTTGCTGTATGAAACTGCTTTTGATCAGTTTATAAAGCAGCAGTCAGACGTTACATTTTAGGCTCAATATCTGTGAAATGCAAATGCAGCAATACCCTCCAAGGTAATCAATGCTTGCTGCCTCAAATTCTACCCACTCACACGGTTGCATCATGGGTTATTATTATCCTTTTGAGGAGGAAGGATCCCATATATGACATGGAAATGTCTCTGTGAGGGGAAAGCCATTAATCTCACATATATAAGACCTAGCCCACCAAGGCTTAAATGGCTGCACGTTTTTACTCCCGAGCCTTATGGCATGAGAAAGATTTGTGCAAGATAAACGTAGGAGATAAACAATTATTCTTTTTGGTGAACTTTAAGGCCTGCAAAATGTTGTGTCGTAATGCATGTTGATCCCAACCAGAAATAACCAGCTTTAATGGAAATCCCTATTTCCCAATGATTATGGAATGATCATCCTTACTGGATTTATTTTTTCTCTTATAAGTACAAGATGATGTTGGATGCACACAGACGTACAGTTCTACTAAAACCCCAAACTATCACATAAGGAAAGAGTCAAGAACATACCACTAGGCAGAAATTTTAATAAAAAATGAAATTGTTCATGGGGCAAAACATTTACCACTTCCTGGAGGATTTATCAACCAGGAATAAAACTATTTCTCAAAGCGAATGTATATGGCAGATTCAAGAAGTGGATCGATCTAATGCTAAATGACCCACACTGCTGTCCCTTGAGTCCCTCTGCAAAGAAATCTTTAAAGATGTCACCATGTCCCCACAGACACATTTAATCAATTGCTATGCTTCCTTTATGTCTTCTGTACCTCCACACATTTATTCCTGGTTATTAAAGAGTGCAGTGCTTTAGTACTCAGTAAACACATCAATACTCTATGGAACCACTTTATTTTTTTCCTGCAATTATTGCTACAAATCTTTTGGGGTGTTTTTCTAAAAGCTTTGAAATTCTACATATTGAGATCAATCAGTCTATCTATCTATCTATCTATCTATCTATGCAGATTATATATATATATATATATATATATATATATATATATATATATATATATATATATATATATATATATATATAATTTAAATATGCTCTCACCCGCCCCTCATACTTCCTGACACTAGCCAACTAGCCATCTGAGAGGTCGGATGTTTCCCCAGGTATCCGTTGGACAGTGTTGGGAAAGTTCTCTTTCTACGTGAACTAGTTCAAAGTTCAGTTCACACATTTTAAAATGAACTAGTTCAGTTCATAGTTCATAATTGAAAAATTTTGAACTAATTTCAGTTCCAAAAAATGAACTAGTTCATAGTTCTTTTTTTTTTTTTTTTTTCATATATTGCTCAATTACACCATAGCCTACTGTAGAACCACAGACAGCAATTATTTTATCAGTTGTAACACTGAAACTGTGCGTCAGATTTCATCTTCATATCCAGTTTAGAATCCTTATCCAACCAGGGTTTACATTAGCATTGAGGGGACAGCATTTCCCCATTGTTGCTTTAACGCTTTGTTGCTGTCCATTCACTTCACACTAGTAGCAGCTGCAGCTTTCACCCCTACAGTATATTCTCAAAAACATCAGGAAAAATGTGCTGCTTGAATGGTCTTTTTTATGAGGAATTATTAAAAGAAAAATAGGAAAGTAGTCTTTAAGGTGCAAATGTTTTTTTTTTTTTAATTTTAATAATTTTTTCCATTTGAAATTTCATTTCAGTACATACTAAAAAGGAATACTGGAATCCTGGAAAATTATACCAGGCAGGTTTCAGTGCGGATTTTTTTACTGAAAGCCGGCGGGCAAAGTTTGCAGAGAAATGTAAGATTGTTGCCATCATCCTCACCGACCACCTGGTCTTAAAACTGTTTTAAGTGATCATACTGCTGCTTTGTCGCCTCCACGGTCGCCTCCATGCTGCTGTGGCTTCCACGCTGCATTTTGTTTTGATGACGCACGCAGCTGTAGGCTACGACGCTGGTTGCTGGTGTTGCCAGATTGTGTGTTTTTCCCGCTACATATTAAGGCTTGTTTACGGTGTGATTTAGCCAGGGTTTCGCCTGGAGGGCTCTATAGAAATCTGGCAACCGTTGAACTGAGAGAGCGTGCCGTTCACAGACACCAGAATGAACGAGTTCACAATAACGTTCATCAGGCAGTAATGCAGTACGTTCAGTTCACGTTCGCCCAAAATATGAACGAGTTCATGAACTTTCGTTCAATGAACGCGTTCAGGCACAACACTGCCATTGGAGCCCTTTCACCAGTGTGGGGGTTACTGTCCCCAGTGCTCGTAGTGATGCATGCGGCCATCCCAAATGATGGAAACATCAGGAAAAAAGACACAGGAAATTGGGAAAATACCAAGGGCTTAGGGAAGAACTAGTGAGAGCCTGGAAGGTGAAGGCAACTGTAACCCTTCACACTGGCTCCAACAGGAGTTTGCATGTTCTCCCTGAGCATGCTTGAGTTCTCTCTGGGTACTCGGCTTCCTTCCACAGTCAGAAAACATGACTGTTAGGTTAAATGGCTTCTCTAAATTTTCCTTAGGTGTGTGTGTGTGTGTGTGTGAGAATGGTTGTTTGTCCTGTTTGCTTGTGTGTTGTCTTGTAATGGACTGGTGATCTGTCCACTGTGTGCTCCTCCTCTCACCCGTAGATGGCTGAAAATAGGCACTCCTTGCGACCCCACTTGTGATAAGCATGACGGAAAATGGATGTATGGATGGATGGATAATTGCTGGTCTAAGTGGGTTGCTCTGTCAAGGCATGTCTTAGATTCTCCAGTTAACTATAAATTGGTTACTGAATGAGTTGAAGATTATTTAAATGATCATTTAATCATGACTAATGTAGCTGTATGTATGCCCAGTGTGAGGGAATCAATAAAACATTCAGGAAGAGTGCATCCCACAAACTCTGTGACTGGATGCAATCAGGTAGATCTCCTTACATAGAATGATTTAAACCAATCTGTGTGGATGATTTGACTGAAACGTCTCCTTTAAGACATGAAAAGTGTTAAAAAGAATGTAATTAAATTTAGGTTTTGCTGTTTTTTACTTGATGGATCTTGTCAAGAAGTAATAACTATTCAGCCAATGACAGAGGAGCATAAGAGCATGTCTAAGGAGCTTAATCTAGCCCCAAATAGTTAGATTTTTGGTGGCCCTACTTCATAGCTTTCAGAACCAAAAAATTCTCATTTAAGTGCCTGATACCACAAGACATCTTTAGGAACACAAAGGCCACACCTCGACAGTTTCAGGCTCTTTTTGCAACAAAAATGGGAACCAACACAGGTGGTCATGATGCCAAATCAGAATAAAAAGACAGTGAATTTTTCACGATCAAAGGGAAATAACCTTCATGTTTTGAAAAATGAGCTCATATAGTGCCATTTGGTTTTCTTTTAACTATTAATAAGCTTTACTCACAACTTTTGTTTCAAATTAGGACTCTGCATCCTTCACAAACTGGTCACCTTCACTCAGCGGAGTGTCTCACTGGCAATAAGGTGCCGTTCTGCATGAAAGGACCTAAGCTACAGGAAGCAAATGTATTCCATTTAGGTCCTACAGAGGGTGTGAAGTCATGCTAAGGTGTTTCTGAAGCACGTGTGCTGCTGTTGTGTGGTCCTTGTTCCTTTTTTAAAGGCAACTGAAAAAAATAGTACTAGAATTGACAGCACGGGGTAATGAGCAGGCAAACAAAGCTAAAAAGGTAAAGAGAAATCTCTGTTACGTTTTGCGAAATGTATTCAAAGTAAGTTTGCGACCTGAACACTATAAGTTAGGTTCATATCCTTTCTGGAAACATTGAGCAATGTTTCTGATGTAAATGCATGTCTAAAGGGAACTCTTCATGTTTTGCAAAGCGTTCCATTCGCTTGGCTGATTTTAGACTGGTGTTGTGTTACTTCTGCTCAGCTGATAGAAGTTTAACACATTCTTATAGCAACTTGTCATTTGGTGTCAACAACAAGCCAGACACATTTTTTTTATATGTGTAGAGTGTAATTAATATGGAAAAATTGTTTACTAAGCCTGGTAATAACTGGTTGTGATGAACGACATTGGAACATTTGGTCACATTCAAAAATATTAGGCTTTATGCAAAAAATATTTGTTTAAACACTTTACATAAAAATGATATAAGCCAAACAACTGCTCTGAAAACAAACATCCTTGTTTCTTTCCTTCTCCTCATGGTTAGTTGCGTTGATCTATTGTGGTTTTGGTGCTGTCAGGGTTGGTTGTGGTTTAGGTCCCAAATACAGAGGCAGAGAGGCTGAGCTGATTTCTTGTGGATTTAATCAAAAAAGTAAACAAAGGCAGGGATGCAAAAATCCAACTAATAAAGAAAAGTAAACCAGCTCTATGGAGAGATCTGGGGAAACCAAACACTAGGAGCCAGGGAGAGACGAGGTAGCTGGACAACAGCATGGGAGGACAGCAAAGACAAGGAACCAACAAAGAGTGAGAGCAGAGGGAGAGTATATATAGCTGACTGAGACAAAGGCAGGGCTAACGAGCTGACAAGGAGCAGGTGTGAGAGGAGACAACGAGGGAGCCAAGGGGAAAGGAACACACGCAAGAGGGCAACAGAGAACAACAGAAAAACATGACTAACATAAATCTAGAAATTACAACAAAACTGGAATTAAACCAATAAAACTAGAAAAGAAGGAGCAAAGTAAAGAACAACAGAACCAAGACCATGACAGGTGCAGGCTTTTGACTGGAAGCTTCTTCTGTATAACAGTGCTACAGAGATCTGGGTCCCCCATGGCTGTTTTGCTTTGAGTCTAAAGGACAAATGCAGATAAAGTTGATCAATTCTTCAATTAGGATCTCAATGGGTTTTATGGTTACTACTTTACTTTGGTCTGCTGGTTAAGATTGTCAGTCATCCAGGTCATAGGCATTCCAAAGAAGTAATGAGAAAGTATGTAGTTTGTTGGCCTAATAGGAGTGATTGTAGAAAATCTTGTACCAGTCCCTATGCTGGAATGTTTAAGGTAGGGGTGAAAGGAAGCAGTTGCCTCCTCACTCTAGACAAGGGTGAAGGGAGGGTCTTGAGAGATAAAGAATGAGTTCACACAGCCTCCTTCACGCTGTGAACAGAGGACACCTGTTCTCAAATGTTTTTTTCTGGCCAGTGAAAGTTATATTACCCTTTCAGGGAATGTCCTTAATAAACTGAGGTTGTTTTGGGAATCACCAATGTTGGTGTGTGAAAAAGTTCTTTATCCAGGGGTTCTCTTCTGGTACTCCAGCTTCCTCCCACAGTCCAAAAACATGACTGTTGGGCTGACTGGCATCTCTAAATCATCATTGTGAGTGTGTGTGCGGATGGTTGTATGTATCTCTGCTGCCTTGCAACAGACTGGAAACCTGCTGTGGACAAGCACAAGGCCCACCATGATCCTCGCGGAAAAACAGGAAGATGGATGGATATTTTATTGGTAAGAAAATTCTTGATTCAGGCATCCCTATATCAAATATTAATATGTGTGTTTTTTTTTTTATGTTCTACGTTCTACAAATCATCAGAGATTTCTTTATATGAAACAATAAACATCCAAAGAGTTACTCAGGCTTAAACAAAGGCCTTTAGAGGACAGTAGACGACTCACTTTCATAGTAGATGGGAAGTAACGAAGTACAAATACTTTGTTACTGTACTCAAGTAGATTTTTCTGATATTTTTACTTTACTTTACTACTTATTTTTATGGTGACCTTTTACTTCTACTCCTTACATTTTTACACAAATATCTGTACTTTCTACTCTTACATTTTAAAAAATTGTCTCGTTACTTTAGTTTTGAATAATTTCAATGGAGTTACCGTTATTATTTTTCACGTCATCAATACCAAATTCAATCTAATTGGATGGGAATCTACGTTGCATTTGACGCACCACTACAAGATGAATCGACAGATTCGGCGGTATTCATTCGCTGCAAATCATTGCCGCTTGGTGGCGGTGGCGTTAGCATAGTAGCATGGACGACGAGATGATTGAAAATGAACACAACGGAGATCTAGTCCTATTGGCAGACATCCATTTAAAATGTAGGCAAAAGCATGAAAAAAGTGGTTTCTACTTTTACTTTTATACTTTAAGTAAATTTACAAGCCTGTACTTTGTTACTTTTACTTGAGTAAAGAAGTTTAATCAGTACTTCCACTTTTACCAGAGTATTTTTTAACACAAGTACAGTATTTGTACTTTTACTCAAGTACGGAAAGTGAGTACTTTTGCCATTTCTGCTCTTCTGTAATTTTCTTATATCTGTACTTTCTGTTTGTTCATATCCAGAGCACTTAAGAGACTTATTCCACCCGCAGCTGTGGGCTTGTCTATTTTTTCATATGACAGTCAATAGTGGAAAAAGGTTTATGCATGTGTGCGATGGCAAAGTTTTGTTTACAGTCACTGTCCATTATTTCACTAGCCTGAAGATATCCTCATTCTCTCTCAGAGTTTTTCACACCGAAATGGAGAATGAATTACTGCAAAAAGGGCACAAGGACAGCTGTACTTTGTTCCTATGTGGTACACATGCATTAGCTCTAGAGTCTTGAACCTAGAGGAAAAAAAGGAAAAGAAAATCTGCAGGTGACATTGAGGTAAATTGCTGCTGGCATTTAAATGTGGATTAGAATGTAGGCATCATCACCTTTCACTCCTGAAAATAACAAAATTGTGTGTGTACATGGCTGTGAGTCAATGCTATTTGGTACAGTGAGTGCAAATGATTGTCATGTACTTGATGGGGTGGGGGGACAAAAAGAATGATTGGAGCTGAGTTGTTTTGCAAGAGAGACAGTGATTGTATTTGAGGCACAAGTTGGAAGAGCTGTGATGTGTGAGTGTGTGAACATACTTAAAGGAATAGTACACCCAAAACATGATTAGCCTTCATTTTCTACTCACCCCCATGCTGAACAACACTCTGGAGTACTTTTTTGATATCTCAAATGCATCTGGAGATCTGGGAGGCTTCTTGCTGTCTGCTGACATTCAAATAATGGAGGTCTATGGCGCCCGAGGCAGAAAGGTCCATAAAAGTCCACAAATAACGTGTCAATATTCCTCCATACTGCTCGTCCAATGTATTCCAAGTGTCCTGAGTGGGTAGTGTCCATAATTTACTCGAAACAAAGTCATTTAGAATGTTTTTAGAGCATAAACAGTAGTGTATAGGATTTCCTAAAAGCGCGTTCACGAGTCTACGGAAACCGCGGCAGACCAAACCAGACGAAAGTGCGCATTCAGCTCGGCAAAGAACTCATGCTCTTCCTCAACACTGAAGTCCTCAGACATGTTTCTTTCGTTGTTTCTTTCTTTGCACAGGTAAACAGCACATTTCTTCTTCTACGCTTGCATTATCGGCAGAGCAGAGGCTGAATGCGCACTTTCATCTGGTTTGGTCTGCCGCGGTTTCTGTAGACTCGTGAACGCGCTTTTAGGAAATCCTATACACTACTGTTTATGCTCTAAAAACATTCTAAATGACTTCGTTTCGAGTAAATTATGGACGCTACCCACTCAGGACACTTGGAATACATTGGACGAGCAGTATGGAGGAATATTGACACGTTTTTTGTAGACTTTTATGGACCTTTCTGTCTCGGTCACCATAGACCTCCATTATTTGAATGTCAGCAGACAGCAAGAAGCCTCCCAGATCTCCAGATGCATTTGAGATATCAAAAAAGTACCCCAGAGTGTTGTTCAGCATGGGGGTGAGTAGAAAATGAAGGCTAATCATGTTTTGGGTGTACTATTCCTTTAAGTGTGTTAGGATGTTCCTGTGGATTGGCATTCAGGGGTTTCCCTATCCTCCTTCACTGCTTCAGTCGGCCATGTGAACCAATACATCTCTGTTTATCTTCAGAAAACAACATTTTATTGACTGCCTGCTGCAGCATTGAATGGAAAACACCAGAAGTGACTAAGAATGAATCTGAAACACTTAAAGGAAAAGTCCGGTCATAGTCAGAATTCAAACTTCTAAAAGTACTTTAAATATGAAATTATTACATACTGTTCAAGAAATGAGAAATTTTTAAATCAAGAGTAATTTTCATTAGCATTTGTCAAAGAACACTACTGCCACCTACTGGTTTGTGACGTCACGGTGCGGTATCGGCTGTTGATCAAGTCCCAGTGCTGTACCTGGTGTTTGTCACAACGCACTATTGTCCAAGTCATCTTGAAAACATTCTTCTTCCAAATGTTGGCTACATATTACGTGTTTTTTCTCTGGCCAGAAGTTCGATGGCAAATCCTCCCTCTTCAAGTTGGAAATCCAACGATAAACCCATCCTTGAAGGATTATTAATCTTAAAGGTGAAATAATGAAAAAAAATAAATTTTTCTCTTTTACCCGAAGTATTCCAACATCCAACTGCCATGCATTTTGGCATTGTCAGTTTGTCAATGGTGAAGTCCTCTGGAAATCTTCAATAATTGTTGCTGATTGCAGATGTGTCTGGTAGTTCCTATTGATTTTGGTTGTAAAGCGGGCAGAATGGAGCTAGGCTTACCGCACCGTGACGTCACTGCCGGAGTGAGGTGTTACTATATTTGGGCAAAAATGGCCGCTCCCAGACTTAGTGATTGTGACGAAAATTCATATTTTTATTTTTTACTGATTTCTTACTAAATTCATTAAATCACTTTTTAATGATTTAATGAATTTTTAGGTATAGATAATGATCCATTGATTATTCCTTGCTGACCGGACTTCTCCTTAAAAAAAAGGGTTTAAAGCTAACTCAGGGAATTAAGAGCTGCAGACAAACTTCTCTGCAAATGTTGGTCAATGTTCAGGCTGTCTGTCAGGGTATTTGATTGGGAGCTGCAACTTAAACAAAAGATTGCTGTTATGATTGAAGACTCTCTGCTCTCGCTTTAGTTTCTACACCTAATGGAAAGATTACCATTAGAACCATTGTAAAACATTGCTATGCATAAAATTTTCATAATGAAATTATGTTACTTGTTTTAAATACTGAAATGAATTAAGTTTTCAAACAGAAAATGCATCAATAAGAAAACTGACATCTTTCTGTCTAGAATGGGTTGCAGAAGCATTTCTAAGCTTTTAGGGGAGTAGCTAGCAGAGCAGCTACACTTGTGTGGATGCAACTTTTTTTTAAGCCGTGAACATAGTATATGAAAATATACCATGTTCACCATTATGTGAACTAGGGTCCACATATTTATACAGAGTTAACTGACACCTCTGCCTTCAGTAGATCCAGTAACAGACCTGATTACAGACCAATTCTAAAAATCCTTCATTTCACAGTTTTAGCAATAATAGGAGATAATTCATATAAATATGACGTAACAGCAAACAAAACACATGATGGAGCTGGTCACCAGTTTAGAGATACATCAAGGTATTAAAACACTGAAATGTGAAATTACTCATTGTATATCTGACACTATGGTGATGTGACTTGAGAAAAACAGCTTATTAGTTAAAATTACAGATAGTTTTTCATTTGGTTACCTCACTGTGTTCATATATAAAGTTTAATTACAAGGGGTTACAAAAAGGTTTTCCACCTGTGTGTTTGCCAGGAGCTGAAAACTGGGTGTGTTAATTTAAAACCTGAAAATGTTTTTAAAGGTCAAACAGATGCAAGGCTCTTCCAAAATGTTGCAGAAATGAGAGATTAATGGTGCAATTTGAAGACATTTTACGTGATTTTATTTGTCCTTTAAATATCTGTATAACGATTGAAAAAAGACTTGAGCTTTGATTTGAAAATGAGTGTGTGCTGGTTGTTGAGGGCTTATCTCTGCAGAATTGTAGTTTCATCCACTTTTAAAAAGAAGAGTTAGACGACAGAGGAACATTTCTTCCTGTTTCCACCTTATTCTAAGTCATTAAAGGTATTGAGGATGATTTTTAAAAGACCCGCCCTCTTCACTATAAAAAGAAATGCACGTGCAAGAGTATGCACAAGCCCATTTCTTCTTGTGCACACTGTTTAAAATGTGCTGTTCTCTTAGGTGATACAAGCTTACTGTGTCCACATACAGCAGGGTTTATATAGTGGACTTTATAGCAAACTGACCGTTCGGACCGATCACTGCTTCCTGGTCCATAGGTCATGTTACTCCTCCTCCGCCGTGCGGTGCCGGCGCAATCTTTGTTATTGGTCACCGCTGTCGGGTAGCAGCAGCCTATGCCGACAGCGCTCTGCTGTGACAAATCCCAGAGTGCTTTGCGAGGAGATCTCACTTCACAAAGCATTCTGGGATATATCTGTCTCTTCTGAGGCCTTTCTTTTCTTCTCATAAACTTCGTAGACACTTTTTCTCTTACGACCCTCAGCCATTTTCCAAGGAGCGTGGTGAGAAAGGTGAGCTTTATAGCCTAATAAACCAGACTAAATGTGAGATTTAATATGTAATTTAGTCTGGCCCCGATGTATGCAACATCGGAAGATTGTTGATCAGAACAGCCCGTTGTTTTTCAAGCCATGTCTGTGCCTATTTCACAACGCTCTGACCAAGGAGCGCAACTGACTGTGACGTAGTAAGCGGAACAGAAAGCTGGTGGGGGAGTGTAAACAAAGAGCCTGTCGGTAAAACAGCGAATACGTCCTTCTTAAAAATGAATGAGCGTAGAGCTTCTTCCTGAAAACGTTTCAAATAAAACCCCAAATCTAATCCTTCCTAAACCGATTCCAAAGCTGAGTCAAACCAGAACTGTTCAATAGCTTTGCATCCAGAAATTCAAAACATCTCTGCGTTGTGATTGGCCCACCAGTTCTAGGCCATGGGGCATTGATCGAGGCTAGACCACTCGCAGGCAAAAATGATTTTGGCCGCTGGTGGGTGGGGCTAGTTTACTAGGCTATGAGCTTCAATGACTGTCTGAAACCGTAGCTCACCACAGATTGACACCCGAAAGTGCGCATGTGCACAAGATAGCTAACGTCACCAGAATGATTGACAATTAGGAGGACCACTTATTTAGATGATCCACCCGGAAATAAAAGATCATCCTCTATACCTTTAGTGAAAGTCCAGTTATGTTAAAGAAATCAAAATACAACCACACTAGTGTGCTTTTTGTCTGCCGATCTATCTCACTAAATCCTGTTTGAAGGTTTTTAGCTGTAAAATTAAAAGCTGATCATTGTGTTTTTTAGGGCTTTGGAGCCAAAATAGATGCTTTAACTGATTAGCTCTGAAAAATGATCAAAAAAGGACTTCTTATGAAATACTATTTTAAGACTTTTGCAAAACCTTCTAGATTCCAAATCCAGAAATCTAAACTTTGTGTTCAGTTCAAGTGGTATTATTGTGAATCTTACAATAACCTTCAAAGAGCCTTTAATTGTATAGATTACAGAGAATATTTCTGTAATTTGACTTAAATCTTTCTGCTACATCTCTACTTGTGTGTTTTATTATTAGTTTTTATGTGTCTAATGAGAAGCCGACGTATTTGCAGCTATGGGCATCCAGCCCTGCTGTTGGCAGGTTGCATCCATCAGCGAAGTCATTAATGCTAAATTGATACATAACAGAAATGTTTGCACGGCAGTAATCAAATTAGCGCCGTTCACCATATGCTACATGTGTCTGACATTTCCATACAGAGCACTATTTCTGAGGTAATTTAATTCCCAGGGTTTTCCTGTAGAACAGCTTTTCATTACACTCTGGTATCAGCTGTGAAATGAGGCCTGGATGTCATGATCTCTGTGTGCAGCATTTCTCTCAGAGCGGCAGGTTTTTCTTTCACCTGGCTCTAATGACGACCATCAGCTGGAGCTTAAGAGGAGCTGGCTGTTGGTCATTTGAGGCATAACTGTAAACCCAGGTAAGTTATTTTACCTTTACTCCCCCACAAATGACACCTCCAGTGTTTTTTTATTATTTATAGTCATTACACTGTCACAGGTACAGAGCAACGAAATTAACCTTCTACATTTAACCCATCTCCTTGGGGAGCAGAGGGCTGCCATTTACGGTGCCCGGGGAGCTGTGTGGGGTTAAGGGTCTTTAGTTCAGTGACCCAGGGTGGCAGCCTGTGGGAGTGGGCTTCAAAATTTGGAACGTCAGGATTCCAAGCTCTGTAACCAATTAAAAATCAGCGGGATCTTAATAAAGAAAATCATCAACCAGTAAAGATCCAGAGGCATTTTTATTTATAATCCGTAATTTTAAACAGAATTTAACACTGAAATAAAACTAGTTTTTTATGCATAGATGTTATACATTGACTTTTTAAATAAAATAATATAAGAAAAAAGTAGAACATTTTTCCATTTTAAAATCCAAAGTGTTTTTTTTTTTTTTTTTTTGAAGTAGAGAACAACAATTGTTCAGTTTGGTATACAGATCATTTCTTAATTCACATATTTTATAAAACACCTGAACTGACTGTTTTTCTTTCTTTTTTCTGTCTTAATGTTGGCAGTGGGCTTTATGCTGCCCTGCAAGGCTTTAAACCTGGTTTAATGGAGACTAAGCCATTCTAAAGCACATATCAAGGAGCTCATTTTGAGCCTGGATCCATATTTATTATTAATTCTGTTCATGGTGGAGAATCCTGCTTCACAGCAGCAGGTTGAGCCAAACATCCTCTAAATGTGCAGGGTCATCTTTGAGCACCATTTCTCTTTTCTTTCACCAGTTCACCACAGTTCTTCCAGCAGTCCACACTTTCCCTGCTCTCTTTTTCTCATCATCTTCTCCTTCTTTCCCATCGCCCGGCTTGCCACAGGTTTGCCTGCTGTGTCTAAAAGTAGCAGCAGCAGCAACCCAGACTGACAGCAGCTCATTGGATCATTTGGATCACATGCAGCCTGGTTGCTCCGGAAGGCTTTACCATATTAACTGTAGAAGCGGCGCAAGTGATGTTAGACACTGTCGTCGGACAACATGCAGTAATTTATAAATGTTTTTAATCAGTTTGGGTCCGGATTAGCCATCAGGAGTGTCCAGATCCGGTCACCGGCGGTCCACCAATCCGTGACCTCTACTCTAGGGAAATGTTTCCAAGTTTAAAGACGTTTCGCTTCCCATCCAGGAAGCTTTTTCAATTCAAAATGTCAGAATTAACATTGAGTTTTCACAATTTGAATTGAAAAATGGACGGAAAGCTAAACATCTTCAAACTTGGAAAAAAAGTCCAGTGGATTGTGTTTTTTTAAACTTTTTTGGAAAGACTATGACCTGGACGACTGAGAGTCTTCACCAGCATACTCCAGAGATCTGTTTCTCCAGAGGTCTATTTCTTACCGTAATTTCCCATTTCCATGGCAGGCAGTCAGGTTATCCTAAGGCCCAGGCTCTCCCTCACCATCCTGCAGCTTTTGTTCTGGAATGTCTTTACCGGTCACTCCAATGTCTCCGCTCGGGGGTCCTACAGGGACAGCATGGCAACCTCCAAATCGCTCACCACTCGGCCAAACATTGGTAAAGCATATCTCGCTGTGCAGTACATGGTCCAGGTCAGCCTCCCGACAGCAGATAGACTCCATCACTGTGGGCATCAGTGAACAGCAGCTACAACAGGTAGCGTGACCAAACCGCTCCATCCAAAACATATTTCCCGGTCAGATTTTCCCACCATAGCATGTCCAGATAGCGTTGTCAATCTGGAACCTTTAAAACATTATAAAACAGTGCTACATTTTTCTTTTATGTTTATATTTTTCACAATTTTAACATAATTATTGATAATAGTAAGAAACAATCTGGTACATTAGTTTAGTTTGGTTAATTGTCTGATTTGTACTTTAAGCATTAGGTATAATGCCGACAGTTTTGGCCCGGGAACATTATCAGAATAGCGAAGCACATGAATTATTGAACGTTCAAAAATGGAAGCAACAGAAGCTACCAGCTGGAGCTGGGAATTAAATATGCTATTTATGTTCCAACACCTGGAATGATGAGCACAGACAAATTTAGTCACAATATTGTTTTCACGTCATTGATAATATTCGGCTCCAGAATGAACCCGTTTCCATACAATAGTCCATAAGAACATAATAAGCTTCCAGCAGTGAGCAAGGCTGTCAGCGTCTAGATGCTGACATTTTACACATGCAATTTTAATGCATGTTATTTGATGTTACAACTTCCCATTAGAATGAATTCAGTCTCAATGTCACTTTAATGCATCTCAGCTTAATTTCTGTCAGAATACCTCATCCCACTGCTGCATACCCACCACCCATTTGAATGACATTAGAGGATGTGCAGGAACAGAATAATACTCTAACCTTCCCCTCCCACACAGTTTCCCACTGTAGCACACAAACAGTGAGCCAACCAGCCAGAGAACTTCCAATGTGTCATCCAATCATCTGTGCTAAAGTTGCTTTTTTCAGTAAATAATATCCGAAACAATAAAAAAAGAGAAATCTAAAACAAAAAGTAAGGTAAAAAAAAACTGCTTTTATATAATTTTACACAATAACAAAAGAGAAACATTTAAATGTATTAATTGACGTAAAAGTAAATATCTTTATTGGGTTAGTTTTACAGGATTTTTTATGATGTTTCTCTTTGTCTGCTTAGTTGGACTGAGTTTTCTTCTGGTTCGGATCAATCAATCAATATATATATATATATATATATATATATATATATATATATATATATATATATATATATATATATATATAATATTAATGGATGAATAGTTTTGATTATCTGTCATTACCAATACTGAAAAAAAGAGAAATCCTCTTTACCAGGAGATAAATTTTTAAATCATGCCATTTCAGCATCATTAAGCCTTTAGAACGGAACGGCTGCATGAATACATACTGTATAGCTTTTTATTTCATTTTCTTTTCCATGGAGCACACTGCTCTAGTATTACACCATTACTCCCATTTATTTAGCCACTTTGTTCACATTAAAAGAACAAATCTGTACTTTATGACATGATATCTTCTCTGCCTCCTAGGAAGAAACCTGACTGAACCCTGGAACTCTGGAAGAGTTTCATCTGCTGAAATCTGCCTGCCGGTTCTCTGGAGCTCACCTGAAGAATCTCACTGTCTGAACCTGCCTGCCCGCCCTCAAGAAGAGGATCGGAAGAAGACTCTGGATCTGAACACTGAAAAGTCTGAAGTCGAGCCCTGCCGTTGCTTAGCCCTCTAACAACCTCAAGCCTCTGGACCCACCTGGTTCCCTCCCTCAGCTGCTAATCTGAATCACGTCACAGGTACAAACCTGCACAATTCCTCTGACAAAGATCTACAGCATCCTGGCTAACCTAACTGTCCCTCTCTACAGAGAACCCTGTGTGACCAGTCCCGGATCTGTTACTCTGTTTAATTCATATAACTTGTGTTTATTTTCAATAAACAGTCAAACTTTTCATCTGCCTCCGTTGTGTTCTGCATGTGGGTTAGAACCCTGAACCCCATCATGACACTTATTTTATTGTTAATTGGAGTTCTTAATCATAAATAAGGATGATTAAATGATTAACTGTCATGTCCTGTCAATGTGCTGCCTCCACATCAGCAGCATCAATCTACTACAGTAAGGCTAGGGTTATTTCTCCTTAGCATCTTTCTCCTTATTAATTAACCTAAATGCAGGTCATCAGTCAGCATCAATGTCTTTTTCTGGGGCACCAAAAAACTTATTTCATTCATCTCAATACTGTACATCTTTCTTTTCTCTGTGTCCCTCCAAGTTAAAGTACTTTTATATAACTCTTAGACCTCCAACTGCTGGTTGGCAGCGTACCACAAAACGCTTATTATTCAGATGCTCTTTTGGCCGAGAGCAGCAGCACTGCAAAAACGCTTAGAAAATGAGTAAAAATGTTATAAACGGGACAGATGGACCCAGTATTCAAGGTGAGAGAGTAATACATAACCAAATATTTGGGTTTAAGGAAACATCAGACTGTAATAAAATAAAACTCTTGCTAAGAATGTGCGTTTTAGTTCATATAATGTTAAAAATTCTTTGTCTTATTTTCAGGATTTTAGTCTTGTGCCATAAACCACCATAATAACAAATGTCCATGCTTTGTATTACCAATGTCCAATGGGTAAGGAAGTTTGTTCTGCCTATGACTTTGCTCTACAACATCTCTCCCCAAGACAGTATCTCAAGGCACTCCCACAGGTATGCAGTCCTACCCCCCACGGTGCCTTGAGGACAAAGCAGCTGTGTTTGAATCCAGTTGTCATAAACCAGGACAGATAGGACCCTGTACTTAAGGTAGGACAGTCAGTAGGAAAGTTCAAAACGTTTATTTAAACAAAACAGAACCGAAACAGAACAAAACCAGCTGCTGTGGATCTGCGGACCTGCAGCGACTGCAGGGAAAGGAAGACGGGGCACCACCCAATCAATGACACTCTCTGGAGGGAGAAACAGAGGTAAGTGACCAGGATCATCTAACAGGAGATTATTATCAAAGGGAGTCACTTACCTGGTTTAACAATTCAGTCCTCTGCTTGGAAGGCAGGATCCATCTCATGGACTGCTGAACGGGATCCAGCGCAGAGCTGTCCAGGGTGTCCCCAATCAATGCAGCAACTACAGAGAGCTGACAGGAGACCAATCCAGGTCAGAACCAGTTCTGAGGTCCAGGGCTCCATAGTCAGACCAGTGGCTCTGATCCGCCGTAGAACAAATAGGTTCTGGGTTCCAAAAATCCCAAGAGCACTTAGGTACTTTCAGAGACCGAACGGGTCCAGAAGCACGCCCAGAAAGACACGCACAGATGCAAAGAGGCAAGATAAGTAGTTGGGGGACAGAGAAAAGACGTGGCACCGGTATTTCTGTAGTAAAACTTTAAACTGGTCTTTTGCTAGGAGCCAGGCTTACAGGAATAAGGCTGACCTTCTCTGCGTGCCGAGCCAAAACCCTGAGGGCTCAGTGGAGAAGGACCTGGACACGATCAGAAGAAAAGACAGACATGAAAACCTTCTCATTCTACTGGCCGCCGGGAACCAAGACACGAAACATAAAATAAACTAAACTAACTAAACCGGCAGACAGGAGGAACAGAAATCAAATGAGCATCAAACAATGATCTGGCCTAGATAGCTGGGCTGGACTGAATATAAAGCAGAACCTACAGGTGGATGAGATCAGAGATGATAAGACACCTGGCAGAATAAAGCAGGGGAATGACATGAAAATTAAAGCCAGCTGTCAGGGCAGATGATAGATAATTTTTTTGTGGCTCCAGACAGATCTGTTTTTTGTTGATTTGGTCCACTGTGCCTCTTTGAGCAGTTTGGGTTGCCGACCCCTGGTATGCAAGGGTCCATGTTCAAAGAATACACAGAGAAGGATATGTTAACTATCATAATACTGAGGGCCATGTTTGCATTTTCACATGTTTCACCTGCTTTCTGCATTAAAAGGATCTCCACACATTTCTGCATCCCTTTATGCGCGTGTCCTACTTTATCCGTTTCATTTAGTATTTCAGCTCCATATACTGTTTCTGATCAAGTGAGGTGCTGTAGCCCACATTTATACTGAGTCACAAAGCCCATGCAAAGATGCTGAAGGAAGCAGACAGAGTGCTGCTGACCGCTGCAAAAGCCAATTTAAAACTTTAAAAAAGGCTGCACCAGTGCTCATTAAAACACCGGCCATTCAATAAGGTTGTAATTTTCTGGAGGTAAATTAAATTAAAATTATGCATTGTGTATAGATATGCAAAATACAGAATACAATGGATGAGAGGGCCCTGGGGGATACATGGTATTTTTCCTACAATTATAAAGCCCTCTGAATCTTTTCCTCATTTGTATCTCTACCCTTATGTTAGGGTCTATAGGAGCACAGGGGGAACATTAACCATGCCAGCACACCAGATTCAGTTTGCAGGTTAGAAAGGGAGGGGCAGGGGGCTGTTCTGTTATCTTGCCCTTGAATAACTTTGAGGCTACATTCTCAATTTTGTAAATTTTGGTTGGCACTTTAAGCCACAATAAGGAGCCTTTTAGTGTCTTAAAAACATCTGTGGGATTTAGCCTAAAAATATTTTTTTTCTAGTTCCTTCTTTAAAAAGTGTCTTGTAGAGCCTTTATTTATGCGTTTCCTTCACTGTTTCCCTTCCTCACATGCTGCGCTGGGGAAAAAAGGGCGAATCGACACCTAAGCGAGTTTTTTTTTTTTTCTTGGGCTGCTAGTGAAGCTCAGAGTGTCTTTTCTCTGGGCTAACATTATAAAAAAAGCATCTATTTAATGCAGGCCTCACCCTGTAAACCTGGGTTATATGGGGTAATATTTGTGTCAGAGACCTGAGCAGTGAGACCAGTTTGCAGCATCTAATCTCACACCTCTTCCCTCAATACGGGTCTGGAGTGCGCTCCACTCAGACAAACTCTGCTCCACCACATGTGATCCTAAGATTTAAAGAACATAAAAGATTGCAAACACTTGAATGTTGTATAAAATTACTACAATTGCACATTTTAAAGTAGTATTTCTATTTCTCTTGAGCTACTAAATTACATGAAAGGTGATTTTCATCTTACTTATTTTTTTCTTCCAGCTACTGAGAAGTGATGGAACATTTTCTTTAGTTTCTACCAAAGGTATCTTTATATTGTAGTCAGAATAAAACTTGTATTACGCATTAATATACTGTAAAACCACATGAGAAGTACAGATATTCATCTGAAGTATATTTCTAATTATATGTTGTGCAACTATAATAATAATTGCTCACCCCAGCAGGGGGGGCAGTGGCGGTTCTACACAATATGTAACAGGGGGCCAGGAGGGGGCCACCATTGTTTTCATGGGGGCCCAGAAAAGCATGAAATAAAAAACATGGCAAGGGATTCAAATATATTAAGATAGCTGTATGTAGTGAAACTTCTATTCAATTAGGTTTAATTAAAATTCTATCTCTTATTAGGTCAATATACATTCATAATTTTGGACTTTGACATTTTTTTTTTACTTCATTTAAGTTAAGATAAACTTTTTCTATAAAATCTGAACTAGAACTAGAACTCTCAGAAAAACTGAGTTCAGCTGTAAAAATTTGAGTAATTTGTTTAAAAAAAAAAAAAAACATTAACATTCGCAGATGAAAACTGGGATCCTATCATGATACAACTGAAACTGTCACCTTATTGTTTGTGAATAATTAGTAAAACAGAATTAGTAAAAAAAAAATAAATAAATAAAAAACTTAAATAGTTCCAAAGGACCTATCAGTAATCCTGTCTCATCCAGCGCATATCATCATTAGAACTTCTTTGAGTATTATGTCTTTGTTAATATCTTATGTAATCAGATATTATTCGGACTGTCATATATTGTTTATGAACACACAAATGAAAGTGTGAATCGAGCTTAAATCTTGGTCAAACACATAATTGTGCACATATGCAGAATAAATTCACCACAACTTCCATTAAAAATATGAGTTTATTAACAAAAATCATTCAGCTCCAAGTCAAACATATTTCAATTAAAAACTCTTTAATAAAAACTAGTAAAACTCAACTAAACTAAAATATGTACAAAGAAGGGAAACATGGTTTGAAACCATAATCAATGAAATTATGCAATGATATCACAGTTTAGCTGGATTTGATGTTTGAGAATGAAACTTTATCTTGAAGAATGTGGGATTTGCTCAAATTAGCTTTTCACTATTTGGCCAAATACTGTTTTATTAAATAATTTGCTCAATCAGGAACAAATAACCTTTAGAAAAATTAGTCATAGTTTTTCAGTAATTCCAAGGGATAAATTAAAGTCTAAGTCTTAGTAAAGAAGACTTGGTGAAATGTATTCTTGTTTGCTCCTCTGGTGTGACAGTGTCAGACTTTCCTGTGATCGTGTCTTTGTTGGGGCAGAAGTCTAAAGGTGATTTTAAGGGTTGATAGCCATCTGGTGAGGTTTCAACTTGTCATCTCATCCTTGGCGAGAAGTGAAATTCATGGAAATGATGTTGCAGAAGACTTTCCCTTCACTTCACAACTACAGTAGGACACACAATACTTAATTATGTCCCTATCAGCAAGGAATGGAGGGAATCTTGTTTCATTATTGTGGCAAGCAAACAATGTGTCTTGTAAAATAAAAAGTGTCTTGGAAAAAAATTAAATCCAGAACATAACTTAGAAAAAAAGTTTTAATCAAATTGCTTTAAAAGAAACTTTCCATTTTTTGTCTGATCTTTTTCATTTTAATTCATCACTTTTTCTTCCAATTTTTTTTTATTTTACAGATTTTATATTTTGAATTATTGCTCAAATTTCTCTTGTAGATTTATTTGTACGAATTGTTTTTTTTTTCAAATTCTAGATCACATACTCTTCATTTCTGTGGGCGTGCCTTTGGCATGAGGAGCAAAGATGCATTTCTATTGGTCTGCTGTACATTGGTAATAATATTTTATCTCTAAAGAGAGAGTGTTAGTATTGGGCTGGAAGGAATGTGAGCTTCAACATCCATTTAAAAGATATCTTAAAAATCAATCTGAAAAACAAATAGAAAATATAAATATCAAAAGGTCCTATGGAAAAAGTAAAATTTCAAAAAATAACATGACAAATAAATCAAATTTTTTTTTTTTAAATTGGAGAAAACAGCTAATTTACTTCAAGAAATGTATTTTCTTTTTTCAAAGTACCACTTAAAAAACTTGTTTTTAGCTTGCAGCAAAGTTGGCTCCATGGCAGAGTTAGCCATTCAATTTTTCCCCACTTTCCCGATGGGTTCTTGGCCGGATGGTATGGGGTGGGATGGTCATTTAAGAAGAGGAATGGTTTTTAAAATTTTTTAAGAAGGGGGATGCCATCCCTCCTTTACAGTTCACCAGATCATATAGTCAAATTGAAAAAGTTTTCTATCTAAGGAAAACCAGTTGACTCGAATGCAATCCCTCACACAAGCATGCTTGTAGTGACAGTGGAGAGGAAAAACTCCCTTTTAACAGGAAGAAACCTCCAGCAGAACCAGGCTCAGTGTGAGCGGCCATCTGCTGAGGCCGACTGGGGTTCAAGGAGACAGAAGCAGAGATACAAAAAGCAGCTGTAAAAGGAGGCCCCGTCCAGGAAACACACAGTCATGGCTGTTTCTCTGCCTTTAGAGTTTCTATAATTGGTTTATTTTTTTCAATATAATTTGGGTCTTCAATAACACCAAGCTGTTGTTTTTACCACCAGCTACTGCAGGACAGTTGGGCTGTATTTAGTGGCTTCTTCACTTGTCAAAATGTAGCTTTTTGGTAGCCTGGCCAAGCAGACTGAATTACACAGGTGGAAGTTAGTCTGCTAAGGATCAGCACTCTCCGGCCTAAAACTGACCAGGCCAGTGACAATGCGACAGAGCTTTTCTCTAACTGTCAAGTTTGCAGCTGCAATAGAACTGCTGCACCTTTAATGACTCCCTTTATTATTTTGCAAAGAAAAGCTCTTTATATTGTTGCAATTTCAACAACTACCTACTTTAAGAGCTCTCTTGGTTTTATAAATAGCGTCACATCTTTTGTTGTCTGATTGGTTCTAAACTGTTTCTGCTGACTCTGTTAGATCGTCATCTGAAACCAATTTTTTCCAGACTGATGCATGTGTAAACAGCATAATTCCGTCCTGCTAGCTTTCTGATAGATCTGTGGTATTGCCAGCAGATGGCGCCATATCAGCTTAAATCTGCCCCTCGCTTCTGGTGCTGGAATTCTATTTAGTAGTGATGGGTCCAGCATCATCGATGCATCGGTGCATCCATCAAGCCCATAGAGTAAAACACCGCATCGCTGCGCGTGTCGACATGTGACCGATACAGGAGCTGTTTCTAACCGACTGACTCACTAAACTGTGTTTAAAAATGTCTCATCTTTTGCAGTTTATCATTAAAATTATTTAAAAAAATTTGAGCCGCCTTAAATAATAGGAACATTTCAGCCGTTACGTTTTTGTTTTATTTTTCTTGTTGTGTCATCCTGTTCCTCTCAGTTATCACTCAACGTATCTTAATTTAAGTTAATTTAAAATGGAATCTTAGTTTATTTCCTTTTTTTTTTCAATATTTATTGTTTTTAAAATATGATTTAAAAATCTTAGTCCACAAGCATCCTCATTCATATTTTTCCCTAAATGTTCACGTTATGTTATATGTTTACATTATATATTGGCTGCATATAAAAATTTCAAATTCATTTTTTTTTTCAATTTAAACATAGATATGAAATAATACAATATAACCTGGAATAACTAGAAGGATATTATTGCTCCAGGTCATCAAATCCAATTCTTTTCAGTCTGCCAAATAAGCTGCCTGTAGTGTCTTTAAATATCCAGCAGGTGTCAGTATTCTGTGATACAGTATCAAAACAGTTTGGCGCTTCAAGATGCCTCATTAACCCATCAGTACCATCCAGGCCCTAACAGGCTATCTTAACCCTATCAGGATGGATAGTTGGTGTATTTAATCTTCTTTTGTCAGGATCAAATGTTTTTTTGTGTCTTTTTTTGATGAGGCATATAATGTGACTCTGCATCTTTGAAGCTTACTGTCTAAGCTGTGTCTAATGTTTTGTCCTGTTTGTTTAAACATGGTCTTTGTGTTGTTTGCCTTCAAAGTATTTTAAAAATCCAATCAGTACCACGCTCATTGTCTTTTTTTTTTTCTTTGTGTAGCGTAGCGTCTGTTTTTCTCCTCAGACAGCGGAGGACTGATGCAACCTTAGGCAATGACATCACAGTGGTTTGTTTGGAGTATGGAAATACTTTTTCTTTTATTAAAAATCTATTAAAGCCTAGATTTATTTGAAAACTTGGTGACTTTTATTGATCCTTTGATAGCAATTACTGAATTAATGTTTGTGTTTTTAATTAACACTGATGAAACAATATCTGGCGTTGCACACAAACCAATCCAATAACAACCTGTCAGTTGCAAACAGTAACACAAGGAACGGTTTATAGATTACAGAATAATCTATAAAACAACAAATGTCATTTAGCTAAATTATGATTAGTACAAGTTTAACCTTTTGACCTGAGCTCAGTTCTCTTCCTTCACAAATATAAATGCAATCATTTCCTTTAAATGGCAAATGTTTTGTCATGTCTTGATTCCAATGAAACCTTTATTTAAGTGTGTGTAAAGTATTTATGCAGACATATTAATAATAGTGTTCACCTTGAGGCATTCTAGCGGTAAAGTCAAACACTATTTCAGTCAGAAAATTTGGTTCGTTTAAAAGAAAAACAGATGAATAATTAAATCCATCATTAGAAATACATACTGGTTGTTCTGTGAGACATGTATATGGTTTGGAAATTTTACATCCTTACATATATTACAAGTCTTATATATATATATATATATATATATATATATATATATATTTATATTAGGGGAGGAATGGTTCACAAAATCCCCGGTTCGGTTCAGTTCACGGTTTCGTGGTCATGGTTTTTGGTTCGGTTCGATATATGTTTATTGTTACACCGAAAAATAAAAAAAATTATAAAAAAATAATAACAATTAATAAAAAATGTTTTTATGAAATTAATGAAAAAATCCCCAAAAATTCATGAATTGTAAATATTTTTAATCATTCGCGTAAACCCTGGATCATTTCCGCATGTTTATATATATATATATATATATATATATATATATATATATATATATATATATATATATATATATATATATATACATACATGAAAAAAAAAAGTTTTCTCACCCTCAAGCTCGGGTCCTCTACCAGAGGCCTGGGAGTTTGAGGGTTCTTCACAGTATCTTAGCTGTTCCTAGGACTGCGCTCTTCTGGACAGAGACCTCTGATGTTTTACCTGGAATCTGCTGTAGCCAATCTCCCAGTTTGGGGGTCACAGCCCCCAGTGCTCCAATTACCACTGGCACCACTGCTGCTCTCACTTTCCACATCTTTTCTAGCTCCTCTTTCAGCCCTTGGTATTTCTCAAGCTTCTCGTGTTCTTTCTTCTTGATGTTGCTGTCGCTTGGGATTGCCACATCTATCACTACTGCCTTCTTCTGCTGGGTTAGGGTTAGGGTTAGGGTTAACCCTAACCAGGGCAACTTGATGAAAAATATATATATATATATTTATGTATAAATTATATATACAATATGAGCCAAATCTGGACGTCTCTTCATACTGCAGGTTATTAAATAGCCTAGATCAGAGGTCATGGGTTAGTGGACCCAACCTTATTTAAAACATTTATAAATCACCGCTTCTCCAGTTAATATGGTAAAGCCTTCTGGAGTGCCAGGCTACATGTGATACAAATTAGCCAATGAGCTATCAGTCTGGGTTGCTGCTGCTGCTACTTTTAGACACAGCAGGCATATATCAATGAAGCTGAAATAACTGAAATACTGCCTCAGTCCATCCATCAGACTATGCTTCCATTCATAAAACAACATTTCCCACTTTCCTCCTCACTCACCAACGCATCTTTCTTCTGCCTCACATATATATTCATGTTTACAGTTTGAAGTTAAGCAGGACAGGCTTATGTTTAAGATACTTATTTAATCCAGCAAAGTTTTTTATTTTGTTTTAAAGTGAATTGCTGGATAATATTTTATTTTCCATCTGTTCATGTCACGGATAAATATGCATCTAATTCAATGCAGATTTTAGTCAAATAGTAAAAAAAAATCCTTTCAAAAACAAAGTGGGCTGAAAATAAATAAATGAATAAATAAATAAAATCACCACGCCAGGAAGGGTAAAGGCAATCTGGTCAGCTGGCACGCACATGACACACCCTTTTCTTTTTAGGGAGTTGGAAACCCTAAAAATGGGTCATTGTTGGTTTGTTAGCAGGATCATTGAAAACATATGAATAGATTTCATGGGAAGAAAATGAGCAGGGGTTTACCTCATGCAAAGTAACAATTAATTTAAACTTGGTAATGATCCAGTTCATGTACGAGTTTTAGCTATAGGTGGAAGACACAATATGGGGCAAAATATGTTGCTTTGCAGAGGTCTGCACTCTCAGTGCTTTTGTAGTTATTTAGTTTTATCAAAGCACAACAAAATTTAAAATGTTTATGTTCAGACAAGCGAGTCTGTTATTGTTAAATGCCAATATTGTTAGAGCTGTATAACTTTTGGGGATGATTCATGCCAATAAAAGCTCTGATCGTGTTTTTTTCCCTTGTCTTCTTATCTTTGCATTCATTCTCTTTGATTAACTATCAGAGTATCTGTATCTATTCCTAATCCTACCTTTATCTGCTCCTCATCTCATCACTCTCTTCCCCTCATTTTGTCCTCCTAACATGTCGCTTCCATCTCTTCTTGTTTTGTGCTGCCACCCGTCACACTTTATATCTCTGTCCCTCCTTTCAAGGTGATTAATTATCGTTTCCTGATGTTCTTTCTCTTTGCCCTTCTTTTAAAATAATTCTTCCATCTTTATAAATACAGTCTTATCTGTGAAAAGCCATTAATAGCTTGGCTTTTATTTTCATTTCACAAATTGGGGCAATTGGTGTCAAATCCACAGCTGAAAATGACTTATTGTGAAATTAAAAACTAGTTAAATCACAAGTGCAACCAACTTGTAGCCATTCTGTTTGAACGGCCAATTGAAAGTGATATTTAGGATATTATAGGAGCTATTTTAGAGGGCGAGAGTTGATATTTACAAACAGAGATGATCACTTTATTGCACCTGATCTTTCTTTGTTGTATTATGAACAAAAATCTAGCTGTGATGAGATTGTTTCAGAAAAACTTTGTGGTCTCATGCATGAAAGATCAGTTGGAAATCAGTGATTAGATGATGATGAAAGCAGTTGAAATGATTCTTCACAACAAAAAGACTTTGAGGAAAAGTCCGTCTTACTTAAAGACAATTTTCCATGGGTTACCCAGATGAAGGCTGTTGTTTTTATACTTTATTTATAGTCAACTGCATAACTTGCCAAAGCCTGGACACTCAGACACTTCCAGATGGAGACAGATTGTCCTGAATGTCTCACACTGATGTCAAAAAGAATTTGCTCCCTTAAGATTCACACTAGTTTTAGATGATAAACTTATTTATGTAACCCAAGTAAACGTGTAATGAAGACTCCATGTAACCTACTGGGGGAGAAAGCATTTCAAATCCGTCAGACTCTAATTAAATACAAAATTAATATTTTTTTATTTAATTTTAAATAAACAACAGGTCATTAAGGCTCTCTGTAGACAAAATTCAAGTGGATCATGCAGTCAGGAGTTCAAAGTTTTCCTTCTAAGGAAAACCAGCTGATCGCATCCAGTTATCGTTTGCAGGATTTGCTTCTCCTGGATGAGTCAGTTAAAATTTGCTTGCCGTGTGTCGTAGGCTTAACATCATCATGTATGCAGCGACAGAGGAGAGAAAAAAACCTCCAGCACAACCAAAACCAGGCTCAGCAGGAGCGGTTTGCTGCCGGTGTTCTGTCAGATGAGCATACCCCATCAGACCAGCATACCTACAGCCACTACGTATGCACATGATGTCAGATTTGCTTTTATCCCTTTAGTTTTGTATGAAAAATAGACCTTAAACCACCTCAACGGGTGTGTATCCCTTTAGCCACGTACAAAATAAACAACTTAAGGTCAGATCGCCATACGCTTCAAAAAACGGCAAACAGTAAGTATTACATTGTTGCACACACGCCAGTTGAGGTGGTTTAAAGTGTAGTTTTTGTACAAAACTAGAGGGATAAACAAAAGAGATAAACGGGTATTGACTATGCTGGTCTGACTGGGTATGCTGGTCTGACTGAGTATGCTGGTCTAACTGGGTATGCTGGTCTGACTGGGTATGATGGTCTGACTGAGTATGCTGGTCTAACTGGGTATGCTGGTCTGACTGGGTATGATGATCTGACTGGGTATGCTGGTCTGACAGAACACCAGGCCTATTGGAGGTTTAAGAAGACAAAGGCAGAGACACAAAAGGAGCATATTTCCCTTATCGTCTTGATTTCAATGTTTTTTACCTGAAAAAATATAGAGTTTAAACTAAATATTGTTTACCTGTTATTTATTTTTATTAACTGTATAAACCTTAAAAAATCGACTTTACTCAATTGTTGTCCACATGATGAGTCAAACTTGGTTTTGCAGATAAAGATTTCTACAGGCACATTTTATTTTCTAAAGAACAAATAATCAATTAGTGCATCTTTGACTGGCCTATATGTGCAATTTCCAGCCTTCTTTCATTAAAAATGTTTAAATTTCAAACAAATGGGGTTTTAAAATTAAATAAATAAAATAGAATAGATTTGAACAGTTTTAGGTATGTTTGATTTTTAGAGATGGTCAAACCTGAATACTTTTAAAAGTTTTAGCATGATAAGAAATCTGTAATATTCCTAAGATTTTAAAATCCCAGCCTTGTTTTCCAATTCATTTTTTTTTTCTTTTTTGTCATTTGGTGATTTAAAATTGATGGAGGCTTCAGCAATGCATTTGGAGCTGAGTCTAGTCAGCCAGTCTGAAGAAAACTCATTATTAGTCCACTACAAAGCCAAACAAACAAAGTAGAAGCTATTTTATTTCCTTCAAAACAAAAGAGTCAAATATTGATTTACATTAGAGCCGAAACCAAACACCTTTATTTTAAGGATTAACAAAAACATCTGACCCTTATAGATGAAGGTTTACATTAGCGGCAACTGGAAAAAAACTTTACAATTTAGATTTAGTTTTAACAAAAGCTTGTTTTAGTCTTATGGGGATCTTATCACAACCTTTGTAAATAAGTAAATAAAATAGAATTGTGATCTTTACCCATTTGGCCAATGTTTCCCATTAGACAAACTGCTGTAACTAAAGTAAAGGTGAACATAAATCTGCTGCTGAAGACAGCTTTGATGTGCAGATCCAACACCTTGGTGCTCCAGATATTACTGCACACTGCTTTTTCAATTCCACCTATGCCCAATGAAAAGCCCCTCAGACAGGAGGCTCAGTGGCATCCACTGGTGATGCTCTTTGATATAAACAGCTATCATCAAGAACGCTACAGTCAGTCTCAGCCTCTGGAAACTGGATGTTCTAAAGAAAACTAATCATTTTAGGTCTGAAGAGTCAGGCAGGCTTTAGATCTTTATGTATCATGACTGTACTACGATCTAATGTCGACAGGGCTGTTAATATGCATTCACCATGTTTATTCCTGCTTTTTTTTATTTAAAGGCTGGATACATAACCCAACAACTGAAATTTGAACACAAGTCATAGATTTACGCATATCTTTGGAATTATTTTCTTAACTTTAATGCTTTTTGATGAAGGCCATTGTGTGTTTATTAGGAACCTAATAGAGATGCTATTAGAATGTGATCCAATTCAATTCAGTTTATTTATGTAGCGCCAATTCACAACATATGTCATCTCAAGGCACTTTACAGTTCACCAAATCATAATATAATATAACATATAAGAATATAATATAATTTAATGACTTAGTGATTTTTAACGACCCGTGGAAACCCTGTTACTTTATGAGTTTTAACAGGTTTTTAAGTGAGAAAGTCCACCTCTAAACATCCTCTGTGCAGTCAGTCGGGATTATGATCCTACTAAACAGGATTTCCGCTGTTGTTTATAGCGTCTGGAAGTGAATATATACAGTTTTTAAAGTCTGTGGTAAAAAAAAACACAATTACCAGAATATACATTTGAATAATTTTCGTTGAAAGGTTTTAACATTTTTAGTTCATTTGGGTATTTAAAAACTGTTTCGCCATAGTTGATAAAAAATTTTTTAGTGCAGCAATAATGATCAAAGCTCACTCTCTTTCTTTTACATAATCTATTCTCCTGGGGGAGACCTCCAGACCTCTTTTAATGTACGACTATCTCCCCCCAAAAAAACTCCTGGATTAGCTTTTCTGATTGGTTGAAGCTCCAGCCAACCCAGTCTCATGGGAAAATGTACCCCCACTACGTTGGTCCGCACTGCAAAACGTAGTGGAGGTACATTAATGGCCATTTTTTTGTGGTACTGTTACGTTTCTTCTGCCTATACGCTTTCTATTGTTTTACGTCCTAGTCACGTGACTTTCAAGATTCCAGCTGGGAGAAGAAAAAAACATATATAGATGGCCGACATTCGTAAATTTTTTTGTGGAAAGATTAATAACTTGAGTTTGTTTTTGCATTAAAATGAGTTTTGATTACATTTCTAGTGAGAAATGTATAGTTTGTTGCCAGAATATTTACTCAGGGAATGTACATATTCACTTGCTTGTTCGTTTCTTGCAAAGATTTTTCAAGATAATGTGAAACTGTAACATTTTGGTATAAACATGGCTGAGATTTCTCTAACTTTTAGAGGGAAAATCAATAATTTCAATCAGTTTCTGCATTTAAATGGGTTTTGATTACATTTATAGCGAGAAGTGTAGGGTTTATTTACATAATATTTACTTAGTGAACATACATAATCACCTGCTTGCTAGTTTTTGCTACGTTTTTTTCGGATCTCGTCAGGATTATGTGAAATTGCAACGTTTTGGCTGCTACCCATCGCCTAGCATTTAGCTGCCGCCCCGATTCAACATTGAATCCTTTGTGATTTAACTCCATCTGACGGATCAAACCCTCGCCACTGCGGCGTTGCGTCTGAGGTTGATTTTCATATCAATGCATTACGTCGTGGCATACGGGAGAAACTAATTAAACTAGTTAAAAAAAGGATCATGGGTTAAGATCGGATGTGTTTTATTTGGAAATCTACCGGATCCTTTGTGCATTTCACTTCCTGTTTGGTGCGATCTCATTGATGGGTTTTGACCAGATTTTGACCAAAGAGGAACTAAAAAAAACAAAAAACAATTTGAATACACAACCAGCATATCTGGAATCAGTGACAGAGAGCGACTGGGACCAGAAGTTTATTAATTTCTCCCCTTTGATTTCCATTCAAAATGTTTTCGATCCCACCGGGCTCTAGGGAAGGGGCGTGCATATCGCCACCTACTGTTCATGAGTGTGTAGCAACATTGTTTTACATCTATTAAATTCTATTTTTTTATTTTGTATTCTGAGGATAAATAAATAATGCTTTCCTTAATCTATAAATATCTTTTATATTTCCTTTATTTCCCAATAATCCTTTAAGACTCCATTCTTGGCCTGTCCTCTTTTCAATTTCTTCCTTTCAGGTCAAGATGTTTTAAAGTTCATCAATACGTGTTCTATATTTTCTATCTCTCCACATCCTCCACATTTATCATTATTTTTCCTCCCTATTAAGTATAAATTGTCATTTAAATAAGTATGACCTACTCTTAATCTGATCATTATTATTTCTTCCCTTCGGTTTCTCTCATTAATATTTCTATTTAATACTGACTTTTGTACTTTATATAACCTTAATTTTTATCTTCATTCCACCTTTTTTTTTTGCCATTTTTCAATTTCTTTCCTCTTAATAAATGATTTTCCTTCCCCTTTCCCTAAAGGAATTGTAATTGTTATTTGTCTACTTTTCATTCCAGCTAACTTTCCATTAATTAGCTTGAAAACAGCACTTTGTAGGCACCCAGTTTCTCTAACAATGGCCCTTTTTGGGTTACCCTCCATGCATTGGGTGTCAGTTCAGTGGCAGTTCCAGAACATTTTCATAGGGTTGACCAGGCAGCACAATAATGTGCATGTGGCCAAAAAGTAATAGGGATCAAATTCGGTTCAGAGTCAAGCTATTGGGATCAGGCATCAGGTTCAATTTGCATATTTTCTTAGCCAAAACAAGGATTTGTTGGGCTACTGTAATTCTGAATTGAAAAACGTCCTGAATGGGAAGTCCTCAAACTTGAAAAACAAAGTCCAAAGTTTGTTTGTTTTTTGTTTTTTTGGGAATGATTATGACCTGGATGTCTAAGAATCTTCACCAGCTTATCAGGGAAATGAATGCCCACAATGTCTATATTCTCCAAAAGAGAATAACAGAACAGACCTTCATGAGGCCCTTGTTAAAGCTATGCATATATTTATGCATCTATGCTCTTCAAATAACTTTCTGGTTCGACGCAACATTTACATTAAATGGGTTGAGAGGTTGTTCTTTACCAGTAAATACATAAAAGATTCCCAGATGACTGCCGATACAAACTCTCCCCTATAAAACCTAAAACTAATTCTTATAAGAGAGTAAAATCTGTATTAGTCTTCATTAAATGTAGCATATTGTTGTAAATAATCGATTGCTTTATTTTTGGTGTCAGCTTTTGGTCAATATACTAACCTTAAAAGGTCAAAGTGGGAAAATGTAGTATTAGTAGACAAATTAGCAATTAGAGGAGGCAATAACAATTACAATTCCTTTAGGGAAAGGGGAAGGAAAATCATTTATTAAGAGGAAAGAAATTGAAAAATGGCAAAAAAAAAAAAAGGTGGAATGAAGATAAAAATGAAGAAGGTTATATAAAGTACAAAAGTCAGTATTAAATAGAAATATTAATGAGAGAAACCGAAGGGACGAAATAATAATGATCAGATTAAGAGTAGGTCATACTTATTTAAATGACAATTTATACTTAATAGGGAGGAAAAATAATGATAAATGTGGAGGATGTGGAGAGATAGAAAATATAGAACACGTATTGATGAACTTTAAAACATCTGGACCTGAAAGGAAGAAATTGAAAAGAGTTGAAAGGACAGGCCAAGAATGGAGTCTTAAAGGATTATTGGGAAATAAAGGAAATATAAAAGATATTTATAGATTAAGGAAAGCATTATTTATTTATCTTCAGAATACAAAATAAAAAAATAGAATTTAATAGATGTAAAACAATGTTGCTACACACTCATGAACAGTAGGTGGCGGTATGCCCGCCCCTTCCCTAGAGCCCGGTGGGATCGAAAACATTTTGAATGGAAATCAGTGGGGAGAAATTAATAAACTTCTGGTCCCAGTCGCTCTCTGTCACTGATTCCAGATATGCTGGTTGTGTATTTAAATTGTTTTTTGTTTTTTTTAGTTCCTCTTTGGTCAAAATCTGGTCAAAACCCATCAATGAGATCGCACCAAACAGGAAGTTAATTGCACAAAGGATCCGGTAGATTTCCAAATAAAACACATCCGATCTTAACCCATGATCCTTTTTTTAACTAGTTTAATTATTTTCTCCCGTATGCCACGACGTAATGCATTGATCTGAAAATCAACCTCAGACGCAACGCACGCAGTGGCGAGGGTTTGATCCGTCAGATGGAGTTAAATCACAAAGAATTCAATGTTGAATCGGGGCGGCAGCTAAATGCTAGGCGATGGGTAGCAGCCAAAACGTTGCAATTTCACATAATCCTGACGAGATCCGAAAAACGTAGCAAAAACTAGCAAGCGGGTGATTATGTATGTTCACTAAGTAAATATTATGTAAATAAACCCTACACTTCTCGCTATAAATGTGATCAAAACCCATTTAAATGCAGAAACTGATTGAAATTATTGGTTTTCCCACTAAAAGTTAGAGAAATCTCAGCCATGTTTATACCAAAATGTTACAGTTTCACATTATCTTGAAAAATCTTTGCAAGAAACGAACAAGCAAGTGAATATGTACATTCCCTGAGTAAATATTCTGGCAACAAACTATACATTTCTCACTTGAAATGTAATCAAAACTCATTTTAATGCAAAAACAAACTCAAGTTATTAATCTTTCCACAAAAAAATTAACGAATGTCGGCCATCTATATATATTTTTTTCTTCTCCCAGCTGGAATCTTGAAAGTCACGTGACTAGGACGTAAAACAATAGAAAGCGTATAGGCAGAAGAAACGTAACAGTACCACAAAAAAATGGCCATTAATGTACCTCCACTACGTTTTGCAGTGTGGACCAACGTAGTGGGGGTACATTTTCCCATGAGACTGGGTTGCTCCAGCGTCCAGCAGAAAGAGTTAAATTTACTGAACGTTCTGGACCTCTCTATACTGTCCCCCATAGACTTTGCATGTAAATCAGATTCTTTGACGCCAAAAACACGATTGGTGTGAACGCACCATTAGCTATAAAACAGTTTATTAGTCTGAGGATATCATTTGATTGAATTGTGTCTGTAGGGTGCCTTGAGATGATATGTGTAGTACATTTAGTATGGAGTTCCTTTAGTTATCATCTTATTCTTTTCTCCCTCTTCCTTAGAAGATCTAAATAAGTTTAACAAAGCCAAAGGTAAAGTATAATCCTGTTCCAGGGTGGAGAGAGAGTCCAACCTGGAGAGTTTTGCCTATCTCTGTCTTTACCACAACAGACCAATGCAGGACCTACATGATGGTAGCCAAGATGCTACAGGTTGTCTCTTCTCCCAAGCTACCACCACCAGTTAAGCAAATAACAACATACATTAATTCTCCGTTTGGCAGAGAACCTAACCGAGAGAGACGAATACAGCTTTCAGTAGTTGAGAATCCTGACCTCAGACTTCCAGAAGCTGAATCTCCAGCATCCAGACCTCTTTTAATGTACGTCTAAAATACTTTAACTGATTAAACCCTAACTGAATTAATCTAAACCAGTGGTTCCACTTCCTTTATATCTTAAATCTTAATAATGACTGCAAGTGCATAGCTTTGTTAATGAAATGCATGTTTTAGAGTCTCTATACTCCACTAAATTAGTTATTAATCAATTATTTCAATAATTGATTAATCCTGATTGAATTTTTCAGCCCAACTTCCATTGAAAAGGAAAAGCTAATTCCCTCAGTTCTATAAACATCAAAGATTTCCGGTACCCTGATGTTCTGTTTCAGCCATTATTTGTTAACCCCCCAAATCCTCTATATTTACTCTGATCAGAGGGTTTAGACTCCCTCTGTTTAGCTCTGCCATGACCGGGGACACCACTTCCTACATGAAACAATCTCATTAAATCTCATCTTCATAATAAATGATCAACTGAACATTTGGGAATGAAATTACAGTGCTCTGTGAGTGCCCCCAAGACTTTCAATGGTTAGACAGCAAGGATAGCTTTGAGTTTTACTTTTCAGTTTTCCATTAAGTTCACTTTACCTAAACTTATTTCTTCTCTAAACAAAAGGCAAAAAAGCAAGAGTGTGTCAGAGGAATAAAATCTAATCTTATCTGATTATCACTATCTACTAAGGTCTCATCTAGTGAGCTGGATCTATTATAACAGCCTTACAAAGTTCTAAGAATGATGGTATACCATGCCGTCCTATAATCCTGTAAATCTATTAAACTGGCCAATAACCTCATGTTTTTATTCTTACTCTTAAAGATATTAATCAGCTAAGTCCTAAAGCCTCTTGTGTTGAAAGAACTGCTGTAAATACCTACATGTTTTCAAGATTTTACTGAAAATGACTTATCCACTCTTCCAATGAGGTGTGAGTGATGTAAAAATAATCCCTAATCTGCATTAATATGAATAGACAACATTTGTGTTAAAGCACTGCATAAAATCCTTGAATTTCCCTCTCCCTGGCTTTGTCTTCCTTTAAATGTCTCTTTTCTTTGGTGACCTCTTTATGGTACTTCCTCCAGTGTCCGCAGCATAATTATATAAAGCTTAGGCCATCTGCAAATCATCCATCACTGACACAGATACCTCTGCACCTGCAGAGGAGACTGAGCTAGACACAGACCTCAGTTCACACTCAATCAGGTTTCCTTTGGTTGGGAGGAATTTACATTTCATCAAAGCAGCTTTTAACAGAGCTGCATTTAATCGAATGAAGACTCAAAAGAAAGTATGTTTGTTGATGAAAACAGCAGAGAGGGAAACACAAAATCAGACCAGTTGGTTGAACGTCTTCTTAAAACATGGTTTATACCTGATGTATGGAACTGTGTCTGCAGTCAGGGACGTAATTGTGCCGTCACCAAAAATGTTTAAGTAAGCGCAGACCGACCGCACACTGCTATTCAGAATAAAGTGAGTAAGTAAATCATTACTTTAAAGTCGTAGGGAAGCGGCTGTTCCAATGGATGCATTTATGAATTCTCCCGAGTGGAGCCCGACTTTACTTGAGTCAATGAAGTGAATGTGATTGGTCGATTATCAAGGGGCCGGGATTTTTGTGGTAAAAGGTTTGCCAGCAAGTTTGATTGTGGCCGGTTTGTCGGAAGCATCTTGCTAACCAGTTAGCAACTTAGTGCTAGCAGGTTCCCAATGAGAAATTCCATTGGGACCAAGTAGCACTAAATTGGTGACTTAGAAACGACACTGTCAAGGAACGCTATGGACAGAGGAAACATGCAAGAGGAGGAGAGTTTAGTGTCGGAGGTCGTGGATGAGTCTCCTCCATCATACATCTTTTATTTAGAGGAAGAAAGCGGGATGAAGATGTTGAGGAAGAGGACGCCAGGGCGGCAGAAGCTTGGTTTGTTGTAAAAGTCTTACATTTATTCTCCATGTGCACAGTTTTTTTATATTGGTAAAACCCTTTACAGAACAGTATATTATTGTTTGTCTTTTAACTCTTCCCTATTATATTATGCTTATACCTTTTTTTAAGGTATAAGCATAAAATAAGCATTTTTAAGGTACCATTTTTTCCTAAAGTTTTTTGCTGCTGTAGACACTAGAATTTCCCCATTGTGGGACAATAAAGGGATTTTCTATTCTATTCTATTCTATTCTATTCTATTCTATTCTATTCTATTCTATAAAAGGGGTAGAAAGATATAAGTAAATCGAAACATGTATGTGTAAAAAATATATCTGCAAAATCTCTTACATTCAACAAAAAAAATACTTATTAAGGCAAATTGTGGAAAATAGCAATAATAAAATAAAAATCCTATCAGATTTATAGTCCCCACACTGCAGATATATTAGAATCTGTCCTTAAATTACAGCCAAACCCATTTACACAGTAACAAATAAAAACCTGATAAACCAAACATTACCGCCACATATCTGACTTAATAACCATTAAAACAACCATCTTCATTAATTTCAGACGGAACTATTCACTGACTGGATTATATTAAACTGCACTTCCAATATTCACCACTGTTCGGCGCCAAGTAACCTTCCTCTGATCACGGAGCAGCCGGCTTGCTTGGTCTCACAATGAATCCTGGGATATCCAAGGATAGATAGGATACATCGGACCCGTCCTTCAGATTGGGCTAAAAGAAGGACGCATTTTAAGGCCGCATAACGAGGACTCTTGGAATTAGACCAGACCTCAGATGTATGTATGTATGATGTAATCGGCCCTCGAATCTGGCCTTCGTAGGACGTTGCCCAAAGGTGCACCAAAGGTGTCCCTTTACCTCTTTTTGATCTGCTCTCAATTACTTTCAGAGTTCATTAAACTCAACCATTTGAAAGGTATCACTATTGGTGAAAAAGGTTTAAAAAGAATAATTAGTCAACTTGCTGACGATCCCAATTTATTATTAAAAGATGCATCTTTAGCATTTAATACAGTTAAACAGTTACAGTTAATAGAGACTCTGGACTCTACTTTAACATTAGAAAATGTGAACTTTAAAATGGTTAAAATGAGTTTCTTCAGTTGAACTTCTGCCTAGGCTCCATTTTATACATCCAGTCTGCCACATCACATCATACACATTAGCAGATGATTAGACATCCATGGCTCCAGCCTTATCAAAATATAACAATTTCTTCTAAGCTGAAGGAAACTACTCTCATTCCATTCCCAAATATTTACCCTGTACAAAATGAAGATTATAACTGTATATCTGGACAGAGGAACTATCTTTATTAGATAAAGTATTATGGCAAACATCAGTTCTGACACACAACTAGTGGCTAATATTAGGGTGTAATAAACTCACACATCATCATTGATAATTATCCTAACCAGGTCATGTCATTAACGGTGGAAGGCGGTGCATCTGATACTTAGACCTCAACTTAATCTACTTCTTAACCCGTTGACGTATTAATCTAAATATGTGTATATGTATGGGTATATAATAACATCCACTATTAGAGATCAGTTCTAACAGAAACCAGAGCTAACCAAAGGTTCCTGTTCACTGAACAACTGGCACTGAGGGAACGAGCATGCTATCTTGGTAATACAAAGGGTTTGTTGCATAAGGGGTTAATATCACCACTTTTCCATTTTAATACATGGAAACCTTTCTGTTTTGATGAATGAAACCACCAATAGTATTCAAACATGAAATGTAACAAGTGCAGGTATCACTGAGAGGAAGATTAGTGTGAATACAGAGATCAATTATGCAAGAAGCCCATTTAAGACAATCACAATCCTCTACTCTATACACATTTACATCACCAGGAGCCATTCAGATTCAATATGCATCTAAATAACAGATAAAATAGAGCATAAAGCATGAAAATAAAATATATCCCACTCAACAGAGGTAAACAAAATCCATCCTTCTGTCTTTGTGCAGGAAGTCTTAGTATCTCCATTTAGTATCAGCCATTGAGGCCAGAAAAACTTTAAGCAAAAGTGAATATAAAATGCAGATTGTTGATATGCTTTACTTTCCTGTAAACATTTTGCTCTAACTGACCAATCAGAGGACAGAAAATGCTGAAATTTGCATGCTCCCCCTAGCTGGCACAGTGGGGCAAATCTGAAATCTGATTGGTCGAAGAAAAACCTTCATCACTAATATTTTTAAGGTAGCATCAGCCAGCACTGATGATTCTGAAGGCTCTGGGCAGATTTGGTTGACATAGCAACGCACTAATAAATTAATACAATTGAATAGAAGATTATTAAAGTTTAGGTAATGAATGTAGGTTTGTGGTTCTGATTGATTTAAGGCCAACAGTGAGGTCCTTGAAGGCCATGACCGCCCACCACTGGTTATAAACCACTATGAATATAGAGCGATAATCCTCCATAGCCAACATTTACCCATCCTACTAGATGAGGGACAAATACATTTCTCTTTGTAGCACTAAAAATTAAACCACCGTCTTTCAATTTAACAGATTAATTTATTTTATTCATTTTATTATTACCATTTAATGCACATTGTTAACTCTTAACTGTAACCCACTGGGATCGAATCAGGGGCGGAGCTAGATGGGGGGCCAGGGGTGACCCTTATCCAATCACTGGCCACCCCTGTGGCCACCCCTACCATTTCTTTCCTCTCATTTAATATCTGTTAACAATTATTTGACAACAAAAACACTGTGGTTAATTATGCACATCAACATTAGAGATGATTGGTACAGAATTCATGCTCTTTTCAGATCTAGATTTTGTGTTATATGCCGTAAAGAGAAAATGATGTGTCTCTGCAATTCATCTAGGAGTCTTCAGATAAATCATAGATACTGTAAAGAACTATTTTGATAAAAAAAACTATTAAATTATCGATTTATGTAGATATTAGTACGTGTAAATATCCATTTAATGTAGAATGATATAGATAAAAGTAGGTAAGTAATGATGATGGAAAAGATGTTCCCTTCAGAACTCAAACCTCAAAGAATTTAATCAAATATAGCTTTTATCTAAACGGATGTTTAAATATATTGATCTATTTATAAGCAAAGGCTGTAGGAAAGTATAGTTTGTCTTTATTTAGGAATATGGACGTTGTGCTTGTTCCTGTTGGAACAGTGTAGATTGACCCTGAGGTTCTGGCATGGGCGTAGGTTTGCATAGGGACCATAGGGACATGTCCCTACCAAAATTTTGAACCGACCTAATTGTCTCTACCAATAATTGGATGTGAGCAACATGTTTATAATTTACAGCAGTAGTTGTTGCAGCAGTGGCTTCTTTTCCTCTCACAGCTCCTCTGCCTGGTTTCTCCTGTCCCTTTCATGTAGCAGCGCATGGAACTGTGCTGCGCTGTTTAACTCAACTCTCATTGGTTGTTCTGCCTTAAGTTCCGCCTTCTCTCTCTCTGATTGGCTGTTTTCTAGTCTGTCTGTGCTTGGAGCACAACATTGAAAATTTATTCACACTAGAATGCTGCGGTTACTGCAATAATATTAGACTGCAAAACTAGTCCCAATAAAAAAAAAAAAAGGAATATCATGTACACTAAAAAACAAAAACCTTTTTCTTGTTTAAAACTAAATATTCTGAGTCAGCCAGGAGTTCTGAAGACTGCTGGAAAAATGGGCAAATAAAGGCTGTAAGCATCAACATTTCTGATTCTTAGCCACAGCCAAGAAAGAAAATGTGACGGTTTCCTTTTTACCGATATTGAGTTACTGTTTTCATTTTTTGATGACTCTTTCAGGTATAATTATTAGCATAGCATTTTATAGAGTAGCCTATAACAACAAGAAATGGCGTCTAAACATCTGCTATTTTTCGTTTAAAAGCATAATTAGGGTTCCACATGATAATAATAATTTAATTGACTATTTCTACTTCTAGAAATAGGATAAAGACAAGAACAAACAGAGGAAGAATATTAATATTGATTTTATCTTACATAGATTTCCACACAGTCTATAAGTAAATTAGTACAAACATTAATGTCTGGTAAAAATGCTTGAATATGGCTGTTTATTTTGATATTATTAAATTACAGATAAGATAGTGTTATATTGTCTTTTATAATTGTTAAAATTGATTTTATATTTTAATACACTTAGGCTCATTCTCAGTGTTGTGTTTGTAGATGATGCCACCAAAAAAGAAAATAGACATAAGGAGCTATTTAAACAGTCAGACAGTAAGCATTATAGGACAATGATAAAAGGTTGTGTTACATTTAACCCTTTACTATTAAAAATGCACTTATACATTATATGATTATAGGAAACACAGATATCCAGTAATAATGATGCAGGGCAGCTTGTAGGTGAAGCAGCTGGCCTTCAGTGCTTCAGGTGATGTCTAAATAAACCAGGTGATACTAAAATATTTCCACATGGATGGAGAATATTGACAGACAAAAATTTTTTTTTATCTTATATATTATATATATATGTTGTATTTTTAAAATTTTGGTATAATTACTGATCTAAGTGGGTTGCTCGGTCGGAGAAAGGCATATTTTACATTTTTATTATGTTTTATAGTCTCTATTCTCCAGTTAATGATGAATCACTCACTAAATTAGTTGACGATTATTGAAATAATCAATTAATATGATTCATTTTTTCAGCCCCAGATAAAATACATGAAATGGCCTACACAGAGTAACTACAGCCCAGATGTTCCACTTTTATAGTGAAGTTAATATTTTAATGAATGTATTATTTTGCTTGATACAGAGAGAGCATAGTAGGTAAAATATAAGAGTGGGGTTTACCTCTGCACAATTCTATATCTTCAGAAGTAAATACTGTACTTACCTTCTCTCTTAGTCGTTCAAATAAAACCATTTTCAAAGTGGAAAACAGTCCTAATTCCACATTGATCAGAGCCGGTGATACTTCAAACATTAATATCTGATTGAGCATCTAATGAGTGTAGTGCTTATACAATTTTTATTAATGTAGCAAAATGATGCTTTTCTATTTTAACAATGAATTCCTCTTATCAGTACGGATCCTCACATCGTGCATAAAAAAGGACATGCATATTGCATAGCACCAATGACACCTGGCCAATAGTGTCCCTACCAAAGTTCAAATCAAACCTACGCCCTTGGGTTCTGGTGCCTATCCACTTTTGGCCACCCCTCAGTGTACGATGGTTATTGCCTGGCCACCCTTATTAAAATTTTATTTCTATGCCTCTGCAAATCACATGAATAAAATGTGCACATTTAACATGCTGAGCGTTTAACTGCCTTGAGGCATTTGCAGTCACAAGTGGCCTCTTTAAACAGGCTTATTGGCAGATTGGAGTCCATCCTAAGGTCCACTGTAAAAACTGAATATAACCAGAGGAGGGTAATAACTATTACATTTACTCAGTTATATTAAGTGAGTCAATTTTTGAAAAGAATGTGCTTTTAGGAGCTCTTTTACAGCATTTTGCTTTTTACTTCTACTTGGCAAAAATTGTGAAAAAGTATCACTACTCTTATTTAAGTAAACTTTCTGGCTGCTCCATCCATTGTACTATCCATAACTTCACTTAATAAGATTAAACAAACATGACGACTTACAGACACAATTCTTTTATTTTCGTCTTCTTTTTTCTACTTAAGGTTTCTTGGTTTAATGTTATTTTCTATCTGCTGAGTCTGCTGTGATTTCTGGAGGTTGAAATACAGTATTCTGTAATTTAACATATTCTACATACAGTATTGTAGAATACAGTTTTGTACGTTTTAAAACTTAAAAGATGTATTTTGAAGAGTGTTCATTCCACCTAATGTGGAATGTTATATGTTTATTATTTTTATCTTATTGTTTGAAACACCAGAATTTGCATATTAATTAATATTTTGTTAAATTTTACATCATTTGTAAAATGTTAAATGATTATAGGTAGTAAGTTTACTACTACATTTACTCTGTACTTGTTTAGCCTTTTTACCAAAGACTTTTTTACTCTTTTTACTTTCACTTTAGTAAAAATATAAGGTTGTGCTACTCTTACTAAAAAGCAATTTTAGATATTTTACCAACCTCTAAACATAACAAATAGAAATTAAACAAACTGAAACTGCAGTTAGAAAGGAGAGTCCAACAATGATCAGGGTTCATATTAAGGCAAGGTGAGATTATTTGTACAGCATACGTTAGTATAAGAACAATTCCAAGTGCTTTACATGAAAATAGAAGAGAATAGAAGAAAAAGCTATAGCATCCTCTAGCCCCCCATCCCCATGGCGACAGAACTATCAGCTTTGACATTGGTCCCATATTGATCAATTAGCAATCAATTAATCCTTAACTGGAGTATTTTTTATGTCTCAGTCAGGACCTTTTTAGGATCCAGTGTAAACTAGGTCACTACAGGATTTCACCAACCAGAATGTCTACCAACAATTATTGCCTTAGCATCAGTTATTGCAAAGTAAAAAAATGTAAATGCCTTTATTGTCCCACAATGGAGAAATTAACGCTCTGCATTTTGACCAATCCCCTTAGGGAGCAGTGGGCTGCCATTGTGTGGCACCAGGGGAGCAGTGTGGGGTTACAAGTTTGCTCAGCAACCCAGAGTGGAGGCTGTGGGGATGGAACCTTCTCAGAGCACAATCACACAGCTCTAACCCACTAGGTCAATCCCTGCGCAATGAGGTTACAAACAAATAAACAGCTGATGCTGCAACAGTAAACAACAAATTCAACACAAACATAATCAAATTGAAACACAAACATCCAGTCCAATCCTATTTATAACCTGGTGAAGATAAATTCAGCTTATTATGGCGTTCAGAGAAATGTCTTCAATCCGAGGAAGCTCAGCCAATCACATCCAGTTGTTAATTTTGCAGCAGTCCCTCCTAAGCAATGAAGTGGTGACAGTAGAGAGGAAAACTAGCTTCAAACATGAGGGAACCTCCAGCAGCTCCATGTCAGCGCCCATCTACTGCGGCCGAGCGGGTCTTTATCAGAACAGAAGACGTCCAACAGACACAGAGGCGCCGGTCCAAGAAGCAGATGACCTTATCTGGTAAAGAAGAACAGGAGTTAGTGAGCAAACACGCTAGTCTGTGACATTTAAACACATAAACACTGGGAGAGGTGGAACTTTGACCAATAGAAGAGGGAAACACACAGAGAGAAGCTAAAGTTCACTGCAGACAATGGAGGCTTGGAGAAAATGCCTGAAAATGCTGCAAGTCTTCAGTCGGTCGTTTCTCTGCTTTAAGAGGTTTTAAAAAAACCTTCACAGATCAACCATATTGGATCAGAAGCTGCTTCTTAACTGTTTATCTGTGATCTAATGGAAAAGTCAGAACTTCTGGTTCTGGTAAAGTTTTGGTTAAAGAGAGACGAATAGAGATGAGCATCCAATTATGATGGAAAGATAAAGATTAAAGGTTAGACCACCTTGATGGGATGGTTGTAGCTTTTGTATCTGTTTGCTCTGGATCTGTTTTTACTATCTTCACCAATACTGATGAACATCTGGAAGCAATAAAGGTTCGTTATCTTCTCTTACTGGGTGTAGCAGACTGATGGTTTAGCTGCGGAGTCCTCAATGTTTTTTTTACTCCAGAATGTTGGAAGAGAAATATAGGAGCCATGTCTCTCCTCCTTGGCGGCCTCTGTGCTCCATTCTCTTCTTCAGCTCCTTCATCAATGAAAGCAAAGTGTCCTCAGAGTCTGTCTGCATGTGATGCTTCTCTAGTCAAACAACAACCAACATACCTACAAACACATGAGGATGGACAAAAAGAAGCCAAATTAATCTACGGAAGTTGAAATCTGGGGCAGGATGTTGCTTTCATTATTAGTCTTCCTGTGTTTCAGTGACTGTTATCTTTTAATCAGGCCTGGGAAGCTTGAGTTGTCGGTTTATCATGTTAATAAAGTCTTACTCCGTGTGCTTTCTGTTCCAGTCTTTCTCTGTGCCATCCTCAGGTGGGGACTGGGAAGCTCCTCACCATCCTGGATGTCCCGGTTCCTCACAGCAGTTCTGCTTTTGGACGTCCACAGTGTCTGAAATTAACATGAAAAACTAAGTGAGGCCATCTGAAAAGTTAACTTTCTATTAAAATGATGGATTATTGTTGCTCCTTACTGAACATGCTCTCACTCTTTGTGAAGGTCAGCAGCTCAGATGATCCTCCTCTGGTTTGGTCGCTGCAGATCTCATCAGCATCTTCTGAAGGCCCAAAGCTTGGAGAGGCTCGGTCCAACATGGGATTCAAAAAACACAGAAGAGATCCACTGCGGTCAGGACAGGCCTAGATCATATGGAGAATATTTCTGCAGAGGGTTATTTTCCCTCAAAGTACGCCTGAAAACTATCTGACCAAAGGAACATAAATAGGGCTTAGAATTTTATTTTCAGAAAGTTTTCAATACAGAAATAATTAGCTCTAAATGGTCCATTTATTTAGTTTATTTCTACCACACCCTCTGCAATTAAACTGTGCGCCCACTAGCCCCCCCACCCCCACCCCCCCTTTGGAACTATGACATTAAGATTAGTTCAGATTAAAGGACATTTTAAGATGTCAGTAAAAATTGTTTTCATTAAACCCATTCTATCAAATTTGAAATAGTTTTGATCTATTAGATATATTTCTTTATCAGAAAAAAAAAGAGTTTAATTGGGTGATTTGGTAATACAATCATCAATCTTTAATAATCATCACATCTTCCAGGTCTCTGAGTGAAGCTCTAGTATCAGCTCACGCAGTCCACTGGATCTCCCCATAAAGCTCAGCAGACCGTCTCTCTAACCAGCAGTCTACAGACTGACCAACTTTATTTATCTCCACTCCACCACCAGTTTCAGGCCTGGAGGGGAAACAGCCCTCTTCTTTACTCTCGTTCATGTATATCAAACAGAATTCATCGCTATGTTTCCTGCTGAGGTCTGAGCGCCAAAGACCAAATAATCGTATCAATAAATTTCTTGTAATTGTCTTTTGTCTTTGAGACAAAGGTTTTTCAGATTAACCTGCTGTTTTTATGCAGACACTGAATAGTAAAACACTATGCACGTATAGGTGGACGTTAGAAAGCAACCAGTTGATCTTTATCTTGTTTCGCCATCAGCTTATATAGTGCCAAAGATATTTAGACACAAGCCAGGTGTTCATTGATCCTAAATACTAATAAATAATTCAGCTTCTTCCTTTCACAATTGTGCACTATGGGTCTATCACTAAAAATGCAATAGTTCTGCTGAGCAAACAGCTGGATCCATGACAGTTTTATATTTTAGCTCTTATATGTGGAATCTGATAAGTCTTTGTCAGCAATGTAAAAAGCTTTCCCATCATTCTGGGTCAATGGCCATTTTCTTTAGAATGACAGAAACAAAGCAGCATTAGTCCTATTAAATACATTACATTTTATTTGTTTATTTTTATTTTTTATTATTTTTATTAAAAACAAGCATTCTCAAACATCCTTTGTTTCAGTAAACTGTTCTCAGATGTAGGCTGAGGTAGTCAGAAATGACAGCCTAAGCAAAACAAATAACCAGAAGAAAAGTCCAGAAAACAGACGAAGCAAAGTGCGGACATCAAATAACAGGAATCACAGCCTTAAAGTTGATCTGTCAGAGCAGAGAAAGCAGACAAACACAGGCAGACAGACATAAGTGTGAGGCTGACTCGGTGCAAACGGTGCTGGAGTGACCGGCTGTTGAAGAGATAAATGGTTTGTGACATGATGGACGGAGAATGTAGAGCTACAACAGCACTTACAGAAAAATCAAAACAGACAGGAGAGCATAAACAAACACAAACATATATTTTTAAGATAAAAACATGCTCTGTAAATGTCTTATTTAAGAACTGTTTGCAATTTATGGAATAAAACTCAAACTACTCTATATAATGTCTCATTGTGTACAAAATAAAATAAACTATTATTAATCGGTTTAAAGGTTCCCTGAACGCTGGGCTCCAGCTTGTTAAACATCTTCTATAAATTTAGCTTTAATTGGTGTAAAAACATATTTCTTTCTCTTTATTGTCAAGATTTTTAATTATTTAGCTCCTTTGATGTTTTGTACAAAAAAAAAATGTGATTAAATTGAAATGAGGAAAGAAAATTAAAGGAGAGAATTTTGATATCTGAATGAGATAAAAAGCAATCTAACTCTGCAATTGAAAATCTAATCTCCTGATTAAACACACAGATTTCCAGATACACCCGCCACATTCTCAGCCCTATTCTCTGCCCTAAACGCCAACAAATAAATCTATATTTCTCAAATATAAACACAGATAAAATAAGCAAAGTTTAGATAAAAAGATTTATTATAGGCAAGTTTATAATATAACAGATTTCATTGGCAACACAATTCATTGTTTGCATGAGAAAAGAAAATTACATTGCAGCTGCATAGAAGCAGCACAAACAAAGAGAATAAAATGGAATTGTTCAAATAAGAACATTAAATAAAATAAAGTTAAAATGATGGGCAAGAAAAAAACATTTAGAAAAGGATAAAATGATAAACTTGGACTGGAAACCTAATGATAATGTTTAGCTTTAATAGAAGTGGAGGAAGGAGAGCAGCAAACACTGAGTTCCAGGGATAAATATCACACAGACATTCCTAGATCAAAGGATCCTGATAAACTGCTGATAGTTTCTCTACACTGCAAAAACGATCTAGAAATAAGTACAAAACATTTTATTAAGTGTATTTACCCTTGATTTGAGTAGGAAAATAAGATGATTTTCCAATGGAATTAGATTTTTACTTTTAAAATAAGATAATTAGATAATATGCACTTGAAATAAGACAATGTAAAGGTTTTTTTTCTCATTCTAAATGTAAATTTTCTTGTTCCATTGGCAAAGGCTCTCACTTAAGTTCTCAATTAAAGAAAAAAAATGCACTTATATTAAGGGAAAATGACTTTAGTTCTGCTTGTTTGCAGTGTACAGGTTAACTCACTGTTTTCACCTCCTAAATGTAATTTCCTGCCCTGACTGCCTGACACCCACACTCTGCCTGTTAGGATGTGAGGAAAGAAATGTGTCCTGGCATGTAGATCAACTGTGATTCCCTCACTGCCTTCCTCGGCACATGTCCCCTTCCTTTCCTCATCAATACTTCCTTCCAATGCCGCCGTGGTCGAACCCGTTCCTGCTCCTTCGCTAATGCATGCTCCACTCGTTTCTTAGCTACCTGTCAGGTTCCCGTCCTCATCCTTCAGCCTACGAACGTGTCTGCTTGCCTTACTGTCAAACTGTATAAACGCATGCGTATGATTAAACAGTGCATGTGTGCAATCGCACTAGAGTGTGTGTCACCTTGCATCTGTGTCCCTGTTAGTGACTTTGACAACATGGGGAAGACAGTTCTTACATCTTGACCTCGGACAAAAGCTCAGTGTTCTTAAAGAGCCTTTTTATGTAAATTGGGACTGCATTATTCAAATGTTATCTTTTAAGTTTGTTGCCTCTTAATTTTACAGGGGATTCTAAATGTTATTTGATTTTGAAAATAAATATAATAATAAAAATGTGGGTTATGTATAATTCAGTGTGTGATAAATTGTCATAAAGGGACAGATTGACCCAGTATTCAAGGTGAGACAGTCAGCAGGAAAATTCAAAACATTTATTAAAACAAAACCATAAACAGGCAATTTCAGTAGTTGCTATATAAGGTGAACAGAAAAGATGGACTGACACACCATTTAAACTTTTCTATTCACCTTATATACAGCACCAGCTACTGCAATTGTGATACACCAAACAACTATGTGTTCAAATTTTCTGATGACACAGCTATTCTATGCCTCATTTCAGGCACATCAGACCTAATTGGTTACAAACAGCAGATTAAAACCTTTGTTCAGTGGTGCAAGGAACACCTTCTGACTCTTAATGTCCAAAAAACACATGAACCGATCTTTGACCTGAGGGCAGTTGGAGACGTTAATTAATTGCCCAAGCAGATTCCTATAAATATCTTTGATTAAAAATTGACAAGAAATTATCATGGATTGCTCAAGTTTAAGGGCAATTTATGCTTCTGACGCATAACCGCTGCAACCATCAAATCTGTCTCTGTGCGCGCACCTCAAAAAAGTCCTGACGACGCGTTGGACGTCGCAAAGCCGCACAGACCTCAAGCTGAAGCTGAAGACAAAAAGCAGCTGTGATTGGTCCTTGGTATGCCTTTGCAGCTGTCTGTGTGGTCGTCCTTCTCGATTCAGTGCCTGGGTATGCCATTTTTAAATACCGAAAAACAACTACAATGGACAACGAAAGGTTAATCGAGGAGGTTTGGAAGTACAATCCGTCGAAGTTCTTGCAAGTTCTCGAATAGGCTCCCCCTTGGGCTTTGCTGGGAAACTGCTGTGCGTCCATAGATATGCCAGACCAATGGTGCAGAAGAATACCAGTAAAACTGGTTCCGGACCAGACCCAGGCAACATTTGATGTGTGCGGTTGCAGAAGTCTAATCTGACCTTTAGAGTCCCTGCCTGTAGATTGAACTCATTTGTTCTGCTTTCCATTAAGGCAATGAACAGTATCAAGTACTAAGTTGTGGAATAAGTTGCGGGGCACCACCCAATCGCTGGCATTCTGGAGGGAAAAACACAGGTAAGTGACCACAATCATCTGATAGGAGCTGATTATCAGAGTGAGTCACTTACCTGGTTTAACAGTTCAATCATCCTCTCAATGATAGGCAGAATCAGCCCTGAGCCACCCAGAGTGTCCCCGATGCTGCAGCCCCAGAGAGCATGCAGGCAGCCGATCCAGGTCAGGGGAAAACAGAACAGGGAGGAACAGTACAGGAATCCAGGAGTTCTCTGCTCGATCAGAGGTTCTGACCCAAACAGGAACAGAGGGATTCAGGTTTCCAGGAATCCATCAGAGCACCAAGCTCAGACAGAAATGCACAGACAGGTAGAATCCAGCAGGGGTCCAAAGGATGGTTCAGGCCAACAGATCAGATGGGGACAGACAGGGCCAGTGGATGAGGGGGAACGGAATCAGGAGATCAGAATTACAACGGAAACGCTGAATGTTCTCACCACTGGTTAGGGAATAAACTCACCTGAAGACACTGGCTCCAGAATAATCTCACTGGAACCGGAACATGAACCTTGGACTAACTAAAACTTATGAAAACCGAACCTACAGATATCTAACAGGGAACAAACAAACAGCAAAAAAAACAATGATGTGGCCCTGATAGCTGGGCTGGACCAAATATAAAGGAGCAGAAGCAGGTGATGAGATTAGTGATAATAAGAGATCAGCTTTTGATACTTTGAAGGTGGAACTCTTCAGCAAGGAATGCCAGAATATTTTATTTAACCTTTATTTAACCAGGAAAAAATCCCACTGAGATTAAAAACCTGTTTTTCAGGGGAGTCCTGGCCAAGAGGCAGCAAAGTTACATAATAAACAGAGATATTTTAAATTAAATGACAGGTACATACAAAATATATCAATTAAAACAATTACAAATAATTGAGGCTGCTTCAAATTCTTTTACTTTCAACATATAAGCATTTAAGGATCAGTCAACTTTCAGTTTCTTTATAAAAATAATTCCACTCAGAAGGGGCTGTGTAGTTTAAGACTTCCTTCCCCAGTTCTGTTCGGGCAAAAGGAACAGGTAGCAACAGCTGATCGTTGGCTCTCAGGGCAGAAAAAGCCATGCTTTTCTCTGTAAGTAAGGTACAAATGTAGGAGGGCAGTAATCCAAGAAGGGCTTTGTAAATAAAAGCGTACCAAAGACACTGTCTTCTGGTAGAGAGGGAAGGCCATCCTACCTGAGAGGACAGGTCAGTGATGTCATGGCTCTACAGTTAGTGATAAACCTTAATGAAGCATGGGAAACAGAGTCCAACATTTGAAGACATGAAGAAGTAACATTCCTATAAAAAACAAAAAGGTCACCATAATCTAAGACCCATAAAAACGTGGCAGAGACAAGGCGCTTTTTTACTCCAAAAGAAACACATGTCTAATTACGAAAGAAGTTTAACTTTTAATTTCTTAACAAGATTAACAATAAAAGGTTTGAAGGTGAGGGAGTCATCTATCACAATTCCAAGGTATTTATATTCATGTTCCACCTCAATGACATTCCCCTCCAGAGTGGACACTACTGGCAGGGTTTGAGGCACCTTCCTATGATTTGAAGACAACATTAACTTTGTTTTGTCTGCATTAAGAAACAATTTAAGATTAATAAATTAATACTGTAGCAACAAAGGCTTTCTGTAGGGAACAAATAGCCTCTTCAAGAGATGACCCAAAGCAATAAAGCAATAAATATATATATATGGGAAAGAAGGAGAAGATGATGAGAAAAAGAGAGCAGAGAAAGTGTGGACTGCTGGAAGAACTGTGGTGAACTGGTGAAAGAAAAGTGAAATGATGCTCAAAGATGACCCTGAACATTTAGAGGATGTTTGGCTCAACCTGCTGCTGTGAAGCAGGATTCTCCACCATGAACAGAATCAAAAATAAATATGGATCCAGGCTCAAAATGAGCTCCTTGATATGTGCTTTAGAATGGCTTTGTCACAAATCAGTATTATATCTCATTAAGCAATAAAAAAGGAAGGGAAAAAACGGTCAGTTCAGGTGTTTTATAGAAAAAGTGTGTCAGGGAATTGTCTAAATACCAAACTGAACGCTTATTGTTTTCTACTTCAAAAACAATTCAGATTTTGAAATGGAAAAACATTCTATTTTTTATTATTAATTTTTTTTATTTAAGAATGTATAACATGGATGCATAAACACCTCATTTTATTTCAATATTAAATTATGTTTAAAGCAACAGATTATAATTAAAAATGTCTCCTTTACTGGTTGTTGATTTTCTTGTCCACTGATTTTTAACCCCTGGTCTAGTTATGTGATGATGATTTCACCAGACCAAGTTTTGACTCTCTAAGAGAAAAGAGAATAGCCTAAAGATGCTTTGCTAACGTTAATAGGAACTTCCTACCTACCTTTAAACAGCTATGAAGAGCCAAGAGCATTAAAGGCTTTAATCAATCTTAAAAGAAAGTGTAATCCAGAGAAGAAAAAAAGTGATGTGCTGTCATCGTTTCAACACCTGTAGGGTCAATGAAAGCCCAGCCGCTTCTCTTGGTGGTGGCTGTTGCAGTCAGTCAAAGATTTTACATTTAGCATGGGACCAAGAGAAGAGTATATATATATATATATATATATATATATATATATATATATATATATATATATATATATATATATATATATATATATATATATATATATATATATATATATATATATATATATATATATATATATTTCAATCTGAAAAACTCGCACAGAGAGAAAAGATAATTAGAAGAATTTTATTGATAATTTTTATTATTTTATTGTATAGTCTTTGGCGCTCAGGCCTCGGCAGGAACATTCATGCTGAATTATGCTTTAACATGCATAAGTAGATGAATGAAAAATAGGGATGTTCCCCCCGGCCTGAAACTGGTGGTGGTTTAGTTCGAGCTGGTTAACGAGGTGATCTGCTTGAGCTGTATTGTGGGACCAGAGACTAGGGGAGCTGACACCGGGGCTTCACTCAGAGACTCAGGATATAGAGGTCTTGCTTGGTGATGCAGGTACCATGAACTGTCCATGATGAGCAAGCATAAAGCGACAGTGGAGAGGAAAAACTCCCCTTTGGGTGTATTAATCCTCTGGGATTAATACACTCTGATGAGGTTGGGGTAGAAGTCATATCATGGAAGATGACTCAACTACAGTGGCGGAGGAGGGGATGGAGGTGGGTGAATTGTCGTCTGAATAAAATCTGACATTGCGTTTGCTGGATAGCGGGCTGAGACGGGGATTTGAAGGTGCTTATGACGAGAAAGCAGGATGCTGATTGGGCTTCGTGGAGGAGTAGTTTGAAGCTGATTGGCTCGCGTCAGAGACGGATCAGCTTCTGAGGATGAGGTAAGCCAGAGTTTCTTAAATTGAACTTCCGCTAGAGCTTCATATATATATAAACAACAAAACAAGAATGGAGGGATTACAACCTTTGAACCTGGATCTTCAAACTGTACTTTTGGCAGAGAAGGATGCACTATAGAAGAAATGCTGTGCATCAGATGTTTGTTTTGATTGTGCCACCCGCTGTCAGGATACAGGGTGTGACAAAATTATAAAAACATCCAATAGGCATGGATTTTTTTTTTTCAAAGCCATCCGTATGAAACAAAGATGCATTCCATGGGTCGAAGCTTACATTGAAGTCCCAAGGATGTTTGGATATTTTAACACCAATCTGTAATTTACCTCTTTTAACAAACGTTTTGACCAAATGTTCTGTTGTCTAACAAAAGTGCTGTTGTTTACTCCCTGGGAGATCTGTATGCACACAGCACAGCAATATATTGTTAAACGGTGATTTACTGAGCTAAAATGTCAAGTCTCTTTATAAATGGATCCGCTGTCAGTACTTTGCTACTTTTTTCAAGAAAAACAGAATGAAATGTGCCAGCTAGGGGGTAACACTGAAAGGTTTCACTGTTATGTGCTGCATTATGCATTTAGAGAGGCTGACATTCACAGCAGTACAGGTATTTTATTGGTATCAGCATGGAACATTTAAAATGATCTACTAATACTCCAATGCAGCCTCAATTCTTCTCCAAAAGTAGAAAATGTGATTTTAAAAATAGTAATAATCATATGCTGGATTAGTATTTTAACAGAGCAAAGTGTAGTAGTTAATTGGTGAGGGAATTTTGGGTTTACACATTACAGACATGCCTGATTCCTGCAGGATTACCAACATAGATAACCTGCGCAATTATTACAGATGGCATGCGGTCCCTAGGTAGAAATAATCCCATCAAATAAGGACTCAAATCACACAGCTCTTAAAGACCACAACCTTTGCGGTCATTTAGAGCCGTGTAACTTTGTGATAAAAGTGACTCAACCTGAATGCTTTCAACAGGGTTTATATTTTCCAAAACTTAGCTCAAACATATATTTATTGAATGCTTCCCTATTGTTGAGAACACAAGAGAACCACAATACACTGATATTTATAGACATAGATAGATGCCTGCATTTAGTGCTTTATTTATAAAGGGCTCTCCCTAGTATGGAAACAACTTCAATTCCATCCATCCATCCATCCATCCATCCATCCATCCATCCATCCATCCATCCATCCATCCATCCATCCATGGCTTCCCCTTAATGCTCTTAAACCTCCTCTGTGAATAACTAATTTAATGGTGGATTACTCAATATGGAAAATGTTATAAAAGCCTGTTGTTTTTAATTCTATTCTGTAGTTTCTAGTAAAACAATGAGGTTCAATAAACTATTTTATGTATGTGTTTTCAGAAACAAGAAAAAAAGAAATGACATTGCTTAGAAGTGTTTGTACTCTGACCCAAATGTAGAGGGTGGCTTCCTTGATCAGTCAAGGCAAAATTCTGACCACAATATTAGACATGGAGCTCCATAAGCTTGGAAGGTCCAAATCAAAGATAAATTGCTAACCGGTTTTTGAGCAGAATTAATTTTTGGAGAACCATTTCATTCAATATTAAATAATGAAACACTGTTATTAATAAATTATTAATACATATTTCATCAAATTAATATAATCTACCCATATAACAAAACAAATTACAAAATATATACTTTTTCGATTTTTTTTCTAATTCAGATTTTTTTTCTCTTATGTAATTATTTCTAAATGTATTTATCTACAAATAATCATATCCTTATTTTGTAAAGTTATTTTTGTATGAAAGTTATATTTCATATAAATCTAAAGAACAAAAATCACAAATAAATAAATGTGTTTTTAAATTAATAAATCCTGAAGAAAATATTTAAATTTTTATGTAAATAAATACTTCTTATTAAGTGAACCAATAGTACAATACAATGAGGAATGTATTTATTTTGTGAAATATTTCATATTAATATACATATGTAGCAGTAGTTTTTTTAATATATAATGTTTAATAAAATGGCTCTCCACATAGTGATTCCCCGCCTCTCTACTGAGAACCTGAAATTTTCATGTATTTCTTTGCAGACAGAAGCATCTGTGATTTCATGTCAGACAGCCAATGGCAGTAAAAAAAAAAGTCTTCTTTAACATTGACTCATATTAAAACAATCTGACAAAAGAGACAGCCTGGCTTAGTAGAAAGCCCGCTCACCTCGACAAGGTGCAGGCTATGAGCAGGGTTATTTCTTATTTTATTATTTTTTTATTTAACATTTACAATGTAGTTGTAAATTTTACATTTTTAACAAAAATAATTATTTACAGACATTTACAATCCATTCATTTATCTATGCATTCTAGAATACAGGGTCACATATAGGGTGTGGCGTCTCATCACCCTGGCCATCAGTTGTGTGCATTTTACATTGTTAAATTTCATGTCAGTCAGAAGTTTTTGTCAGTCAAATTAATATGTGAGCTCTGTGAAATATTGTCTTCAGCCAGGAGAGAACCCATGCATGCACAGGGAGAACATGCAACCTACATGCAGAAAGACCTTAGATTGGAAATGGAGCCTAGGTCCTTGTTGATGCAAAGCAACAGTGCTACAATCTGTAACACCATGCAGCCCTGCATAGTTTCCTTTTAATACCAAATAGTTAATAGTTGTCAGTTTGCACTGATCAAACTAGGTTTTATCATATATGTCTAAGTTCATCTTATGTGAAATAGGCCTCCTGTTTAACTAATGGATATTTAGATCAGATCAACCTCATGAAAGTAAACGATACCCGTGTATTTCTTTGGCCCTGCTCTTCCCTCTTGGTGACAGAAAACAGAACTGGTTTAAATAGTTTCCTGATTCTAGGTGCAGGAAACCTACAGTTTTGTAGAGGGGACATTTTCTTTGCTGATTTTTCTTTCGGCCATTGAAGAGTTTTTTTTTATACTTTGCCCATTTTCTTGGTTCAAAGCAAGCCTCTCTGGTGGCTTTATTATTGGGATTGGCTTTGTGGTCCAAGTAGAGCCCAATATTTTATCGCATTGGTTTGTGGAGGCAAGCATGATGTCTTCTTCACTTGGGAACGTATGACTGCATGTGGAAGGCTGGGTTGTCTTCACTTGATTCAAGGACAGATTTGATGTCTGCCTCATGGAGAACTCTTGGAGGTAGTAGGTTGTTAGGGGGACTCTTCCTGGCCAGAGCGGTTTAAATAGCTTTAATTTTTTTGAACCTGGTATTTGCTTTAGATGATTGTCTGTGGGAGGCTGGGATCCTCTCCCACATTTCCAGGATGTCTGTGATGTCTGCTGCTTGGAGGAACTCTTGGAGCTGATGGGTGGCAGCCTTTGCTTGGTTGGGTACAGCACCATGTTGACTTGCCATCTTTGGCTGCCTTGAAAAACTCTGATTAACATCAGAGGCAAAGAAACCTGATTTTTTTCTTACAGTTTTCTTAAATTCTTGGGTGCTTTGTTGGTGACATTGGCTCAGAGGCTTCAGCAAGCTGACTAACTTTTCTTTTTTTTAACGGGCTGGGGGAATTCTGACAAACATTTGAGTCACTGAATTAGGATTTTTCATTGGACTCTCCTGACAAGAATAAAGTCAAACATTACAAGAATAACGTCGTAATATTACGAGAATAAAGTTGTTATATTACAAGAGTGAAGTTTTAATATTACGAAAATAAATTTGAGATATTACGAGAAAAAGTTGTGATATTACGAGCATAAAGTCATCATACAACAACCAGTTTCAGAAAGAAAGCTTGGAGCTCCGACCAGCAGATGACGGTCGACCAGCTCCACCAATCAGCAACGTGATTTTGACATGCTGCCCTATTTGATGCTGCTGCTAAAAGATTTCCTTATTTGTAAAACCAGAGCCAAAGTATAACTTCACATGATGCCTCATTTTAGGAAAGAAAGAGCTTCTTGGAAGAGTTGTCATAAAATATAACTTTATTCTCATAATATTACGATTTTATTCTCGTAATTTTATTACTTTATTCTCGTAAGGCTATGATTTTATTTTTGTAATTTTACAACTTTATTCCTGTAGTTTTATGACTATTCTCATTGCAAGTTTATTCTTGTAATTTTATGACTTTAAATAGAAAATATAAATCTCTAGCCTGGCCCTCATACTCGTTTGTACCTTGTTATCTTGTGGTCTGTTGTCGTCTCACCATTTCTGGAGTTCTAGTGTGTACCTCTTTGTCCTGTATTGCTTTATAAAGAGATACCAACCCAGCTTAAAACTGCAACATATTTTCTGTTGCTGATTTGATCCTTTACCACCACAAAAAGTGACAAAGATGAAATGTGGGTGACATAGACTTAACTTGCATTAAATGTTGAAGTAGAATTACTTTGAAGACTTTAAAAGGATCAGCGAACAAATTGTGACAGGCAGTAGCAAAGCTATTGACAAATTTGAGACGGTATTAAAAGTAAAATTTCTGTTTTTCTTTTTTTTCATTTAAAAACAGGTTCTCTGAACAATAATAGAAAATTAATTCCATACAATTAATTTGAATGAGGTTGAAAGTAATTATGATCTCTTTTAGTACTGCCTTAAACTTAATGTCTTCTATAAGAAAGATTCTACAGATTGCTAAATAAAAAAAGTTATTGTGATGTATTAGTGAGTGAAACCTCATATAGTTGACCTTTCTAATTAGTGTGTCCTGAGTGGAGAAGGTCCTTGGAAGGACATATAGAAGCTGATATCTAAAACATGGTGGTAATCTGCCCTGTTGTTCCAGATGTGTCCTCTGAACTTTTCATCTTGTTTCTATCCGACAAAGTAAAGCAAAAGGGTCGATATTTAACGAAGGCCAGAGTTTGCCCATCTGAAGGGCTGTACATCTGAAACTTTAACCAAGATGGCCAGCTGATGTGATGGCCACATGATGACGTCAAGCCTGAACCTGGCAGGCTTTTGGAGCAATTAGTGTCACATCACTTCTGAAACCAAAGGTGTCCCCATGCCCGGCGCTCACACACTGATGCAGACAGGCATAAATATGGACGCACATTCTCGTCCCTAATCCCCTGACCCATCTGCTGCATGGCCTCTGTCAGCTAAATGTCACCTAATAACATCATAAGCTTGTCAACCTTTCTCCCTTTTGTCTCACATACACGGCTGAACACACACACTTGATCTGGCACAAGTAAAGCGCTGCGTGTGACACCTCTTACCTTGTCCTTCGTTTTGTTGTCTCTTCTATTTTAGCTACTCAACTTTTTTTGGCCCCAACGGCTCCCCATTCTCTGTCCCTTTCTGACACCTTTTAAATCCTTTTCATATCTTATCTAAAAGCACAAGCCTAGTTTCCCCATGACTTTTAGTCTTGTTTTCTCTCTCTCTTCCACAACATCCCACTTTTCAACAATTCTCTGCTCTTTTTTTCCTGTCCAGGTTTGCTTGGTAAAGTGCACAGCTTCTTGAGTGTTTAGGTGAAGTGACAGTGAGGTTTCACCCCACTGCCTGCCGTCCCCTCAATCCATCACACTGTTCACATACAGTATGTGCCAAAGCATATTCCAGAGCATGTATCCACAGTGGAGTGGCTATCTAGTTATATCTTTTCTGCTCAGAATGAATCAGTCTATAGCAAATGCACTCCATAAAGCCAGACATACAATGTGCAATATTCAATAGTTGCATGCAGCTATAGCTCAGACTGTACGACAACACCGTGAGGTTTAAAAGTTCACGGCTCACGATGCATGTTCTTATGGGCCGCCGTTTGTACAGTTCAGTTGTCAAAAATTAGGAGCAATATTTATGGTTATTAAGAGTGTTTTAAGAGAAAAATAAGTTGTTTCTTTTTCCAATAAATTTTTCCACTATGTCCTTCATTCATTTATAAAAATCCTACTTTGTTAAATAAATATTTAGTTTGTAGCTAAATATTTAGTTTGCAAAATAAATATTTAGTTTTTTAAACAAATATTCAGCTTCAAACTAAATATTTAGCTTGCAAATTAAATATTTTGTTTTTTAAATAAATATTTAGCTCCAAATGTAATATTTATTTAACAAACTACGTATTTAGCTAATATGCAAATTCACTTGCTGAAAAGCGGAAGTGAATTACCAAAGTTAAAATCTTGGAATCTCTATATAACTCTTAAGGCATCTTCCTCACACTAACAGAAATTCACAAGTTAGTTTATGAAAAAAAAAAATATCAGAAAATGGAAGGTCCTCTTTGAAATTAATGTTTTGTTAACCTGCGCCACAGAATTACAGCCACGCACATGGGGCGTCACTGTGGTGCTAAAGCGTGGCCGCACTTTAGTGAGCTGTTGCCGCACTTTATTAAGGCGTGGCCACGCATTACTAATAGTCTTACCACATATTCAAATTGCACAACCACAGATGGTGTTTCTGCACGACTGTGGAACAAATAGGAAGTCTTACGTAAAATTCAAAATGATAAGGTATTTCTATAAAAATATTAGGTGTCATCTACACAGTCATAAAAGCATTTACAGTTACATACACAGAGAAAAGTGCATAGCTTTTTTTTTCTGCATTAGTAACCTGGGTTTTACTTACACATTTTAAATGTAGGGGGCAAATATATAATTTTTTTAATAAGGTGGAAAAATTTTATTTTCAAAATGTATAGTTTTGAATTTGCAAATTGATTCTTCTGTCATTACACTGATGTCAGATGAAGATCTGGCAATGTACATCCTTCATTATGGAGACAGATTAGCAGCTGTTGCTTTCTGCCGCATGAATCACAGCCAAAAATCAGCAGAATCCAACAGAAAGGGGCTACTTGAAAAAATAAGAGAAAAGTGCCATGCTCCAAGTAGTAGGGCCAAAAGAAGGCACACTTTCGAGACACTGAGAGGGAAAAATGCAAGGAAAACTGCAAAGAGGGTAGAACTTGGCTGGCTGAATTTCAGCGAGAAAGAAAATGGCTTCAAACAGGTACGAAGTGTAAAAGGGGGAGGTACCCGGCATAGCAGTGTGGACAGGCAAGCAAAAGTAAGTGACATCCAAGAAATGATAGAGTCACTGTTTTTCCCAAATGGTGTCTGCAGGTGTCTGAATCTGGCAGATCATGTTTGCAGTATCCACGACTTTGCACAAAATGAAATGGATCCAGGTGTTATAGTCGAGGATCTTTATGAAAAAAAAACAATGTGAAGCATTTCCAATCATCAACAGTTGACAATCCTGGAAGTTGTGGAAGACTGTCCCCACAATGATCAGAGCAAGAAGACATTATTGACTGCATAATTTGCTGCCAGCCTCAGATGTGTTGGACCTCATGAATCCACAATCTGAAATGCCACTAATTAAAGAAGCACCAAATGTAGCGAGTGACAACAAAGTTGAGGATGAAATTGTAGTGTATGGGGAAATGGAACAAGACCAACAGTCCTTGAAGTCACCACAGCGTGCACAAGAACTGATCAAGCAGAAGGCAGAGTCATTGATATAGAACAAAGTTTACCTGATGTCCATAATGGAGAAATGCAGTGTATCACCTATAGTAATGGTGAAGTAACTGTTTCTATGCCATTTAGTGATTCAGCTGATTTAGATGACACTGCTATGGAATCCAATCATAGCCAACGATTGTTATTATGGTGCAACAAGGTAACTACTTTTGTGACCTCCTGGCTGCTTTTTTTTTTAGCCTTTCTTGATCATATAATGAACAAAAATGTCCACATTAAAAGGAAACTACCTAATGGAGAGCTGGAACAGGGTGACTGCTCAGGGATATTGCGCGACTGCCTGTCAGAATTCTGGGGAGAATTCTACAGCAAATGCACATTAGTTAGGCAAATGTGAAGACACTTTTCCTCAGGCATGAGTTTCCAGTTGAGGAATGGCAAAAAATTTCAAGAATCCCAGTAACAGGTTGGATAACTGTCAGATATTTTCCACTCCTTCTCCCACTACCATTCTTGGAAGAAACCTTGTATGGAACCATTTACAGCAGTGTGACAGAGAGCCTCTTGCAATATGTTTCAAAAGAAGAGCAGGAAACACTGGAGCTGGCACTGAATTGCTTTGAAGCTGTTGACAAAGATGACCTTGTTGATGGGCTGGATGTACCTGATTGCCACCAGCGTGCCACCAAAGACAACATTGCTGGACTAGTGTCACAATTAGGGCACAAGACCTTAATCCAGACCCCAATGTTTGTTACTAAAAATTGGAAGCCCATCTTAAAAATCCTGAAAGATACTTTGTTTCCACACCAAGCTGAGTTTTGCTGAGTCAAACTGAGTTTTTGTCTACCTGAGTTTTAACTTAGCCGTTTTTGTCTTTGCCTCTCAGCAGGAAGTCATCCGCCAAACTGGATGTTTTGGACCTTCTCCCCCCTGGAAGGATTCTCTGAGCACCAAACTGAGCTGAGGATTCAAGTTTGTGGTTTAGATAAACTTTTCCCCTCAAGGATTGTTTTGGGCTTCTCACTGAGTAGGGGATTCATCTCCACTATAACCCATTCAAGTACCTCAGGAAAACTAAGTGGCAGTCAGCTTCTCCGTTTACCAAGGAACAACCGCAATCTGGGTAAACCCCTCCAACAAGCAAGCCATTCACTGGAACAACCCAGGCCGACTGGATTCAACAAGAGACACCTTTTCCTGGAAAGGTGAGTCCAGTTGCCTTAATTCCCTTCTTCAATCAAGAAACACAAATTTCCCACTGAGCCTGAAGTAACCGCAGGACCTTCCCCTTCACTTTTCAGTCCCAGTTCGACAGAGTTCAGAGCAGCACTGTACTCCTCTCAATTTGCTCTACATAAAACCTGTTTAGCTTTTCCTGGTCTCTATGTTTCTTCTTCTGCATTTGGGTCAGATCCTTAGTTAAATCATGACAAACACTCCTTTCAAATGAGCAAAATAGACTGTGAAACAGCAACAATTACCAAACAAAGCAAATTCTTCCATAATATGTTTTTATCTTATAATAACTTGAGTTACTTAGACCAAGGTATACAAGTAATGTATACATGTAATGACATGTAGACCCATTCAGATTTTCCAGCTAAGTTAGTCAAAACAATTGAATGTAGAACCTCCCGTATTCTAAGGTAAAATTCTCAGGCTGTGGTTTGTCTGTGGGGAAAGTAAGGCCTGACTCTGACATGATCACGTTACAGAGGTCAAACACATCTTCATCACAACCAGTGTCAAGTAACGAAGTACAAATACTTTGTTACTATACTTTAGTACACTTTTTAGGTATCTGTACTTTACTCCATTACTTATTTTTCTTTGTACTTCTGACTTCTACTCATTACATTTTCACACAAATATCTGTACTTTCTATTCGTTACATTTTAAAAACAATTGTTAGTCGTTACTCTTGGCTTCGGTTTAATGTTTATAAATATTTATTTCACTTCATGTGCGCCATCTAATGCAGATCACTGGCTCCATCCACATCTAGGGAAAATTAGTGTCATTGAATGAGTCATATAACACAAACACTCATTGGTTAGCTAAAGGAAATCATCAGAAGCAAGCAGGTGTTCTTCAAACTGCAAACGTGAATTGTCTATGCCATGCTACAATGTGGAATTCAGAATAAGGAGGGAGGTTTGGATGTCTCTGATAACCACGTTCTCTGTTCCTAAATCTGTCCTGATTACCCAAGGACATCCACCTGCCTGTTCCACACCATCAATAAAGTAGCCTTCTATGACACGCAGGTCGCTGTTTGTGTATGCTACTTTTAACCAAATGATTTTGCAGGAAAACCCATCGATACAACAGTTGAAGCAGATTCTGTATGGTTTTAATTGGTCATATGAATCTACGTGCCAAATATAGTTTGGTCCCAGAGCATAATACCGCCTTTGCTTTAGCTTCTGGCCTTGACATTCAGCGGTGCAAGTGGATTCAGGGATACGAGGATTAACCATACCTCCTCTTTTTTCGCCCTTACGCCATTCATCTGACACTTTCTGTGCATCCACCTTTAACCATGCAGTCTCCTGGATCCTTCCAATTCCTTCTGGATAAAGTCAATAACATGGCCAATGTCCGCATACACTTTATGTCTCAATCCTTTAGCACTCGAATTAAGTGTCTCTTACTAATTAACACGGTGTGTTTAATAAAAAGAGATCACAGGATGTAATTATAGTTTATTACAAGGTTTAAATAAAACAAAATCAAGTCTAGGTTCTCCATATTCCTTGAACGAAAGCTACACCATCATAAAGGAGCTTCCTTACGAATAACGCGTGGCCACGCCTTAGTAAGTCGTGGCCATGCCTTAGTAACCACAACTTACTAAGGCATAGCACAACTTAACATCTTCAAAGAAAAAATTCTGCCCATGTCACCATCAGCTAAATACTTATTTAAGAAACTAAATATTTAAATTTGCAAACTAAATATTTGGCTCCAAACTAAAAATGTATTTAACAAACTAAGTAATTACCTAGCACCAAGCTAGCAAAAATATATAGCTAAACTTTCATTTCATTTTCATTATTTTTTTCGCTATGTCATTCATTCATTTATAAAAAGAGTAAATTAAATTAAATATTTAATTTGCAAAATAAATATTACATTTTTAGCTTACTATTTATTTAACAAACTAAATATTCAATTTGTAGCTTAATATTTATTTAACAAACTTAACATTTAATTTGCAAACTAAATATTTATTTAACAAAGTAAGATTTTTATAAATGAATGAATGACATAGTAAAAAAATTAATTGGAAAAAAACAACTTATTTTTCTCCTAAAACATGCTAAATAACCATAAGTATTCTCCTAATTTTTAGCTTTACAAACGGCGCCCCATATGTTCTCACATGGCCCGACGCCCTGATGCGATCTTACAATGGTTGATTTTCACCCAACCTTACGCTTCCTGATGAGGAGGTGGTTGTGAGAGGCTGATTGCATCTCGTTACCCCATGTATACTACACGACGCCCGAACAGGCTGAAAGTCAGCCTGGTCGAAAAATTCTCACACGACTGGAGAATCAGCCTGAAAACGGCAAAAAATCGTACAGTGTAAGCCCGGCTTAATTTGTGTAATCCTTATTTTAAATGTCAAGAAAACTACAAAAAAATCAAACTTGCACGGACTATTTTTACGTTTTACGACATAAATCTGCAACACGATCAACTGATCCCAGAGATGTTCATTAGAAGGATTTTTAATTATAACTTTTTAAGGTCACATGACAGATTACAGATACTGATAGCCTATTTATAGCCCTTGAACTTTTCTCCATTTAGTCACATTAGAACCACGTTTTATTGGAATCCTATATAAAATGAGGTGTGCTTTTCTAATCCAATCAGCTGCCTTCAGATGTTTACTGGAAAAAAAAGAAACCAAGCATCTGCTGGATCTTTCTCAGCATATCTTGTTGATTCAGCATTATTGTTTCACATACTTACATAATACTGTTGTCTAGATACCAGATGATGTGAAAATGTGACTATTTTAATTTGCTCGTTTTAACTGACTGAATGAATCAATTTCAACTTATTCACTTCAGCAAAAATCCTGAAATCAAAAATGAGATGTACAAAGTTAAATATTAAGTTATGTATACTAAGAGACAGAAGTGATTTCGTGTTCAGTAGCTAATCAAATTTAACATAAAATTTGTCTGAGATGATCTGACAAAGATGTCAGATCATAATTTGATATGACATCAAATTCAGGTCAAATTATGATCTGAACTTGATGTCAGACATCAGCCAACCTTAACTTAGCTAGAGTATTCGAAATGAAGATAGCATAGGTCTACCCCTATAGCTCCAAACGTTCACCTTGTGGAACCATTTAAGCTGTTTTTTATTAAACAATCTATGAAAAGTCAGTCAGTAGAACAATTTCTGCTGACAGGCATTTAAACAGCTTGGGAAATTATTTAAAATCCTCTTGTGAGTCCTAGTTGGGTTTTTTTGTTGACAGTTAAAGTACAAATCAATTCAGTTTATTTCTATAGCGCCAATTCACAACACATGTTATCTCAAGGCACTTTAAACTTCACCAATTACACTCAAATTGATTCAAAGTTTTCTATCTAAGGAAAACCAGCTGATTGCATAGACTCATTGATTCGAAGGCAATCCCTCACACTAAGCGTGCTTGTAGTGACAGTGGAGATGAAAAACTCCCATTTAACAGGAAGAAACCTCCAGCAGAACCATCCTCAGTGTGAGCGGCCATCTGCTGAGGCCGACTGGGGTTCAAGGAGACAGAAGCAGAGATACAAAAAGCAACTGTAAAAGGCGGCTCCATCCAGGAAAAACACAGCCAGGCAGACGAGCTCTAAGCCAGCTCCCATGTCAGAGGATGAAGAGAGCACATCCAGCCAGTCAGTCTAGAGAAACAGGACTACACTGGAAAACAGGCCGATCTCCAACATCTATAAACAAAGGTGTTGATGGCAGCAGCACAGCTGATATTTCTCTCCAGGATGGAGTCACAGCCAAACAGGAACAGACCAGATGAAGCTACTATGAGAAAAAGCAGAGAGAGCAGAATGTTAGAGATTAAACCAACAGATTCTGCAGAGTGGGAGAATAGAGATAGAATGCAGCAGAATGATGAAATAGGGGTCCTTATGTCCTCCATAAGTCTAAGCCTATAGAGAAAATACAGCAGTAAAACCTCTCTCCTTTTGTAAAAGAACAGATAATAGACACAATGATACAGAAGTAAGGAAAAAGTAATCAGAGCTGTTAGATGTTTAAACTGTGATTTAAAGGAGAAGTTCGTTTTTTTACACTTTAAGCCCATTTTCTGTAGTGTCCAGGATGAAATCGAATGATCGACACCAAAAGTTTGACAAGTGCTCCTGTCTCTGCTTTTTGGCTCATTTAGAATCAACCCCTGGCTGCTTTAGAATGGCTTGCATAGAGCATGTCCGATAATGTCCTTAAAACAACCTTAAACGTTCTTTTTTTTTAAATATGCTACTCACCGGGTCGTCAGCGCTGTTCAATGACGTTCCAAAAAAAGTTTCGTGAAGAAAAAACGTTCCTGTAGTGTTTTATTTAGCATTTTGTAAATCCCATTGAGTTCTGTAGGAATAGTCAATATTCCGCTGCCACCGGAAACGGAAATGGGGCCTGTTTACACTTAGTTGTAGTCTTTTCGCTTCACTCTGTGTACTCCGACGTCGAGGTGCTAACGTCTCTGTTAAACACTTTAAAAAACTCTGAAAATGGAATACGAAAGGTGGATTCTTGATTCTCGACGTCAGAGTACACAGAGTGAAGCGAAAAGACTACAACTGTGTAAACAGGCCCCATTTCCGTTTCCGGTGGCAGCGGAATATTGACTATTCCTACAGAACTCAATGGGATTTACAAAATGCTAAATAAAACACTACAGGAACGTTTTTTCTTCACGAAACTTTTTTTGGAACGTCATTGAACAGCGCTGACGACACGGTGAGTAGCATATTTTAAAAAAAGAACGTTTAAGGTTGTTCTTATGAACTCTATGAAAGCCATTCTAAAGCAGCCAGGGGTGGATTCTGCATGAGCCAAAAAGCAGAGACAGGACCAATTGTCAAACTTTTGGTGTCGATCATTCGATTTCATCCTGGACACTACAGAAAATGGGCTAAAAGTGTAAAAAACCGAACTTCTCCTTTAAGATTAACATACTCAGGTATACTAATATGTGCCTGTCTGCATCAGTGGGTGCTGTCAGACTTAATATGGCAAACAAAGTTAGAACACAATCAAGGTAACAATAATGAAACACGGTTTATTATGAATAGATATGTATCAACTACACATTTTAAATGGATAAAAAAACAACTGTTATTTAGCTAAGAAACATAGGAAGAGTGATAGAAGCAACCTGTGGTCTCTTTGGCCCAATCACAAACTGGTTCCTAAGCACTAAACCTGAGCACTAACCATTTGTTCCCGCAGAGGGTCCATCAAATTAAGGGCCATCCCAAACCACATCGTGGGTAAGGCGAGTGGACCATTCAGCCCCTAGATAGCGAGTCTGCATCTATGCAGGCTCACTGGAATATGGCACCAGGTGTTAACGGGCAGTACTCGAGTTGAGGAGCGCTGGCATCCCCCTTCTTAAAAAAATCTTAAAAATCATCCCCCTTTTTAAATGACCATCCCCCCCTTACGTGACATTTTATTACTGAATGTGTAAAATTTCTACTATATATTAACAGTAACGTAAATAATATTGCCCTTTTAACATTTGCTCTGGGAGTACGAGTAGCCTGATCAAGATAAATCAAATCAAAGAAGTGTCCTACCATGACTCTGAAGCTGATCCCAGTGGGAGATTAGTCCCTAACTATGTAGGTGCAGCTCCCAATTGGTAGAGTTATTAGACAGCATGGGATTAATTTTCACTGTTATGCTGATGATACCCAGCTATATCTGTCTATAAATCAGTGGTTCCCAAAGTGTGGGGCGCGCCCCCTAGGGGGGGCGCAATGCCATTGCAGGGGGGGCGCGGGAAGCGGTATGGATGAATGAAGAAAAAAAACAAAAAAAAAACAGCGCTTGCTTGACTGAGCATAATGGACAGTTGTGACACTGCAACCCAGATTTGAGAAGATCTACAGCAAAAAGCAGCCTCTCTACAGCCACTGAAAAGATGGGAGGATTAAAGTACAAAGAAAAAACTCTCAGGGAGCTGTTCAATGTTTTCACTCCATTTTGCACAGAGGCTTTTTTAATGTATAGATTATAGCAAAGTTAAATATTGTTACAAATAAAATAAAAAAGAAATATGTTTAAAATAACACAGACAACAAAGAATCCTCTTCTAATCTACATTATAGAACTATGAAAAAAATACAGTTACACAAAAGTGTTCCACTGTAAAGATGGTGTAGTTTGTTTTGTTGCAACCTGAAGTGTGAAATAAACTTCAGTGGAGTTTGAAAACAAAATATGTGTATAGGTTTATTATATCTGGTTGAACAATGTGTGTGCCCAGTTTCTTCTTCTTTTTTTTTTTTTTTTTTGGGGGGGGGGGGGGGGGGGGTGTCGTGAAAATTTTATTGTAATCCAAAGGGGGGCCCAGAAGAAAATCTTTGGGAACCACTGCTATAAATCCAGATGAAGCTAACCCATACATAGATTACAGGCATGTCTTGAAGACATAAAAACCTGGATGACTTAACTTTCTCCTTCTGAATGCAGACAAAACAGAAGTTATAGTCTTTGGACCAGAGTCTGAAAAAGAAGCTGATTAGTCAGTCACTTCATTTGGATGGGATTAAACTGATTTCAGATAATAAAGTAAAAAATCTTGGTGTTATTTTTGATCAGGACCTGTCATTTAAATCCCATATCAAAGAGGTTTCTAGAATTTCCTTCTTTCATCTGAGGAACATTGCAAAAATTAGAAATCTCCTGTCCAGGGGTGATGCTGAGAAACTAGTCCATGCATTTGTTACTTCAAGGCTGGACTATTGTAATTCTTTACTATCAGGAAGTCCACAAGCTGTAGTTAAAAGCCTTCAGCTGATCCAAAATGCTGCAGCCAGAGTTCTGATGAAAATGAAAAAGAGAGATCATATCTCTCCTATCCTGGCTTCTCTTCATTGGCTTCCTGTTAAATCAAGAATAGAATTTAAAATCCTCTTTCTCACATATAAAGCCTTAAATGGCCAAGCTCCATCTGATATCAGAGATCTGATTGTTCCTTATGTTCCTAACAGAGCACTTCGCTCTCAATCTGCAGGTTTACTAGTGGTTCCTAGAATTTCTAAAAGTAGAATGGGAGGCAGATCTTTTAGTTATCAGGCTCCTCTCCTGTGGAACCAACTACCAGTTTTAGTCCGTGAGGCAGACACCCTGTCTACTTTTAAGGCTAGGCTTAAAACTTTCCTTTTTGATAAAGCTTATAGTTAGAGTGGCTCAGGTTATCCTGAGCTATCTTTATAGTTATGCTTCTATAGGCTTAGACTGCTGGAGGACATAGGGAGCCCCTTTTCATCATTCTGCTTCATTCTCTCTCTATTCTTCCACTCTGCAGATTTTGTTAGTTCAATCTCTAACCTTCTGCTCTCTCTGCATTTCCTCATCGTAGCTTCACCTCATCTGTTCCTGTTTGGCTGTGACTCCATCCTGGAGAGAAATATCAGCTGTGCTGCTGCCATCAACACCTTTGTTTATAGATGTTGGAGATCGGCCTGTTTTCCAGTGTGGTCCTGTTTCTCTGACAGTGACTGAGTGGATGTGCTCTCTTCATCCTCTGACATGGGAGCTGGCTCTGAGCTCGTCTGCCTGGCTGTGTGTTTCCTGGATGGGGCCGCCTTTTACAGCTGCTTTTTGTATCTCTGCTTCTGTCTCCTTGAACCCCAGTCGGCCTCGGCAGATGGCCGCTCACACTGAGCCTGGTTCTGCTGGAGGTTTCTTCCTGTTCAAAGGGAGTTTTTCCTCTCCACTGTCGCTACAAGCATGCTTAGTGTGAGGGATTGTATTTGAGTCAATGAGTCGATGCAATCAACTGGTTTTCCTTAGACAGAAAACTTTGAATCAATTTGACAGGATGATCTGGTTGAACTGTAAAGTGCCTTGAGATGACATGTGTTGTGAATTTGGCGCTATATAAATAAACTGAATTGAATTGATAGCCATGCCAGTCCAGGGACTGACTGCAGTTCTACCGGCGTACCTAACATGTAACAACCATACCATGCATATTGCTTTAGGTTAATAGACTATATTAATTAGGCTATGCAGCCTTCCAAAAAGTAAAAATAAAAAAATTCCAGCATCCCCCTTTTTATTTTTTTTTTTACAGCTACAGCTAGACTACTGGTAACAGTGACCTAATGCCTGAGGAAACCCATTAATCCAAATGTAAGTTCTGACGGTTTGCTGCATCTTCATCACACTGACAGAAAATCACATGTTAGGTAAATGAAAAAGCGTAATTATCTCCAAAAAGGAAGGTCCTCTTTGAAATAGTTTTATTTTACCCTAAAAATTTGTTTTAAAGTCATAGGAAAACGGCTGTTCCGACCGTTGCATTTCTGAATTCTCCCGAGTGGTGCATGTCTACACGAGTGATTAACGTGAAGGTGATTGGTCGTTTATCAAAAGGTTAGCACTAAATTGGTGACTTAGAAACAACACTGTCAAAGAACGCTATGGACAGAGGAAACATGCAAGAGGAGGAGAGTTTAGTGTCGGAGGTAGTGGATGAGTCTCCTCCATCATCCATTTTTTATTTAGAGGAGGAAAGCGGGGACGAAGATGTTGTGGAAGAGGACGCCAGGGCAGCAGAAGCTTGGTTTGGTGTAGAAGGCTTCCAGCCGTACATGTTTGAGCCCTTGCCTCGCAACGCTGCCAGTTCTGTTAGCTCTACGCCTGCTGAAGACACAGACGTCCATCCCCGTGAACACTGGGACGGAACTCAATGGGAAAGGAAATTATTCTTATTTCTTATTTTAAACGTTAAGTTTATTAGCTGTAACATATGAATCAAGATGCTGTGACCGAAAGAATGTGATTGACAGATGACATTTAACTAAAAATACACATATAATATAAAACTGTAAATATATATATGTATAAAAATGTATACACCGAAAGAGGTTTAGAAGAAGCTCAAACTGATAAGGTCTAAAAAGTTAGTTAGACAAAACATACATTTACCATTCATCTACGAACAATAACTTTACTCTCTTTCCACTATAGATCATAATATTCATTATCACAGTACAGTCGTTAAAATTACAGAATAATAATAATATACTATACAGATATATAATAATATTAAAGTGTTTAATAGTGTTTATCATATTAATATTTGATCAGAAAATATAAAACTGCATATATAAATCTCATACACTTTGACTTCATTTGAAATTGTTTTGGATGTGAATAAATGTGTGTGATCTAACTGAAAGGTCATTTTAAAATTTGTTTTGGTCTTTCAAGGGGTTTTGACATGTAAGGGTTTATGTTGAAATTATCTTTGACTTTTCTCACATGTGATTAAAATTAGTTCAGTGGTGCCTGCTATTCATTTTTAAAGCACCTCTCTGAACTGTTGTCTGACCCAAGATGGCCGCTCTCTAGGCAGCAGTTGATGAGGCGTCTACATATTAATGTTTATGGGCGGAACCTTTGATACTAATATCACCCCTCAGCTGTCAATTCTGTGGAGACAGACCAATAGTGACACATTTTCACATCCAGAGAAAAATTCTGTATCAAGAGAGAAATCTATGTTTTCAGTCTGATTGGAAAGAAAAACAAATTTTATTAGAGAGTAAAATATATATATTTTTAGATATTTTTTTACTTTGGAAATAATTGCCAATTAATTACCAAGTGTCTGTCTTTTAATTATATGACAAAGTATTTTCACTAAAAACATTTCTCTTAGGACTCAAATAACATCAATTTCTGCTTTTTTTCAGAATTATTTTCCTCTTTCAGATCACTTTTTTTTCTTGAATTTAGTAAAAAAGAAAACAAAAACCTGATACTAAGCTAGCAATGTTGCAGGCTGTACAGTCTCTCGATTAATCTGTCCCATTTTTTGACCTTTTGTATAACTGTCAAAGAAACAAAAGTAGGAAGAGACTCACCATGAGGATCCAGAAGTTTGGCCCATGAATTGCCCCCAGAACAGCATCAAACAGTGCAGGATCTCTGAGAGAGAATAAAATCCCAGTCATCATTGATTTGGATTGGAGCCTTTCCCAGTTGCTGTCAAGGCATAGGAATCAATAAAGTATGCCTGCTTGCTTCCTTTGTCATTATGCCTCTTTGCAGTTTTGTAAAGGTAAGCATTCATCACCTTTGAGAAACTTTATTCATGTACCTTTAGAATGTTTCATAATGCAAAGTTAGTGAAGGACACAAAAATAGTGTAATAAATAGTTCAGCCTACCTTACTCTCCAGATCCATATAGGGAATTGTTCTGTTAATACCCAAATAATAAAGCGTACATGGTCCTATTCTGGACAAAAGAACATGGACAGTTTTGTCTGTTTAACATCTATCAACATAAATTAATTAATTTGGTTATGACTAAACTGTAAAAAATTGTGTACATAGAAATACGTAATGTAAAAAATGTTAATCCCTTTATTGTCCCACAATTGGGAAATCCGTTCTCTGCATTTTGGCCCCTCCCCTTGGGGAGCAGTGGGCTGCCATGTGCAGGCTGTGGGGATCGGACCGGGTACTTTCACCCCTTTAAGAGCACAATTGCACTGCACTCTCCCCTTACGTGTTTGTCATAGTTGTTAGTTGCTCTTAAATAAACACAATCTCAGAAAAGAGTTTTTATATATTTAAAAAATATAAAGCTGTTAAGAGCTTTTCCATTATTAAACTGCTAAATTATTTTTTTTGGGTAGTGACACAATATTGAACCATGCAAAACACAGATTTACCTTCACAAAGCCTCAGAAGGGCAAGATTAATGTACAAAAAGAAAACATGTACATGAAATTATGTTTTGTCTTTATAAAATATTTTTTAATAATGTTTTTGGTTGTCAGCATTCATATAAATATACTGTTGTGATAACTTAGTATACTTAGTATACTTTTGATTAGTTTTTGGTAAAGGTCTATTTTGAATTTATAGAGAAAACTCCACCAGCCGCCACTGATGAGATTCTATAGGCTTTTATAAGTAATGTCATCAGTGATATTTGTCAAACCTGTATGAATTTACTTTTGGATTAAAGTTGTATATAGAATTCATTGGTGGCTTAAAAAAAAACATACATACATGAAAAAAGAAATGTATCTAATGTACCAGCTTAAAGTTTATTACATAAGGTGAAAACGTTCAGATCTGTTGTCACAATACACCACCGTTAGCCTTAAAATGAAATAGCTCATAGTTAAAAGTGTAAAAGCTAAACATTAATTCTCAGGAACTTACTTTTATATGGAGCATATTGACAGACGGAGAAGTTTTTATTATCTCAGATGCAAAAAATGTCAGCATTTTGTCAGCATATGTAATTACCATAAAAATGTAATAAATTTATTACATGTACACACTTTTGGCACATATGTATTATTATGCTCTAAAACTATATATATATATATATATATATATATATATATATATATATATATATATATATATATATATATATATATATATATATATATATATATATATATATATATGTCAAATGTTATAGTTTCAGGTCCGAGCGCAGGGCAGTACTACAAAAACAATAGCATCATCCATCTAATGAAAACTTTTAATGAAAACATTGAGATTTCACAGAGAATTACTTTCTGTTTACTCTACTTTCTACTTACACAATGTCAGTGGCTAACTCAGTGCATATCTTTGAGTCAGTCTGAGATAGATGCTACACAAGTAGTCATTTTAAAGGCGTGTCTTTGTGAGAGTGGGAAGTACCAATATGGCGGCAGGGGACTTCACTTTTTTTGGACAATCAGCTATCGGTGAATAAATAGAGATCAGAGTATCAAAAACGTTTCAAAAGGCATTTCTTATCAATTTATTTCTGTTTCTAGCAAAGGTCAGATAAAAACCATGAGGAAACATCCTTTTAACTTCTGTAATATACTACGCTATAGCGGCATAGAAGCCACCAGATGGAAGATACCCGTAGCCATGGTAACTATCAACTTTTTAATAACACAGTATATCACAGCACAGGTAAGTTTTTAACCAGAGTGTCCCTGGTTAACAAATGTAATTCCTTCTCACAAACCCCCAGTAGATCCTCTTTATAAAGGTTAGAAATGTGTAAAACTTTGAACAGTAATCATGATGTTTGATTTTTTTACTTATCTGTTACTCTCTTCTTTCTGCTCTTAATCTTCTGATTTATTTTTGTGTGAAAACTCTGCATTTCATTCAATCTGGCATATGCAAGCCTTTCAGACAAGGCGCAGGGCACACTGCTGTGCTCTAAAACCCATTATTTTCAATATCTTGTGCCTTTAATTGATTCGATTATCACTAAAAGGAGCATCTTTGGAACGGGACTCAATGTGAAAGGAAAACCTAACAACCCACAACTTTACCAATTTTTACAGCCTTGCACAAAAAAAAAATATGTTTCCTCTGAGACCAATTTAAAAATCAAACTGTTTCCATGGGGTTCAGTAATTCATTCATGCACAGAGATAAAATATCAGTTTGATTATTTTAATCAACTCCACACTTTTATGGAGACTTTTTATAACATCTGTGACACGAATAAATTGAACTTTGAAAACGGCCAATATTTACCAGTTTTTCACAGATGACTTAACATAAAAGAAGCAAAAGCTTCACAAAAGATAGCAAAGTGACATGAGGGATAAGAGGAATTAACCAGAATAAGGAACCAAATGGTGTGTGTAATTAGAAGAATTTGTAAATAAAAAAAGGACTGATCAGAACAATAAAACTGCTCTAAAACCCATTATTTGGATCAGAACAATAAAAGGTGGAGCAGGAACCATTAATGTCATTTATTTTATCTGTGAAGCTCTCTTTCAGTCTTAAGCTACAGCTGTGAGGAAAAGCATCAGAGTGACAGACAGAAAGCATTTCACCTGTAACTGCATGGAGAGAAGCTGCCGTCTGCTCTGTTTTTCTGCCATAGTTCATTCATCTCCTGTCAGTGTGCTCTCACTGCCCAACACCAGCCGCCATCTGCAGACAAATTACGCTTTTAAGATCTGGGAAGCTGCTACTTTGTAAACATCATTACTCCACAACTCAGGGTCCTTCGGTGGTCAGTCTGACTCTAAGGAAGCAGATTGTTTCCTGTTTTTTAATCTCACCAGATCATTTATCTTATCTTATTTAAAGAGTCAAAATACTAATTCCATTGGCAAATCAACTCAAATTAAGGTTAAATACACTTAATTTACGGTAAGAGATTTTTACTTATTTCTAGATCGTTCTTTTCAGTGTATCTTAATCCTTTTCTGTTATAAAATGTTGAAGTTAGTTTAGCAGTAGCTTCTCTATCATCTTCCTACTAGAGAAACCTTTGTATTATGGAGCAGCTCACACATCCTGATCATCAGCTGATCCCTGCATTAAATCAACAACTCTTCACATCCATCTAAGGCTGCATTTACAGAGGATAACTATGAACTTAAGGGAAACCTTCCTGGGAGCAAGCAGAGGAGCTCAAGTTAAAATGCCAAGCAAATGTCATAAAGCTGAAATATTCCCAGCAGAATTGTTGTTTTGGAGTCAGGGGAGGTCAGAGAACCAGAGAATATATATATATATATATATATATATATATATATATATATATATATATATATATATATATATATATATATATATATATATATATATATATATATATATATATAACATATAAAGCACAGTGTGATGAAAGACGTGCAATCTATTAGTATGAGAGACATTATCGGTTCCTGAAGTGGAGGCGAGAAACCTGCAGTTTATTAATATGGATGAGGCTTGTTTACTCGTCGTTGCTTTAATTCAGCCTCATTTACACAATTACGCCCATAAACAGGCTCTCTCATCTATCCGTCACTTCAGATTGGACAAAAGATCCGTCTCCTCCCGCTTCCTCTGCTCGTGTTTTGCTTTTCGACGCTTCTGAACAGCTGTACAAGCATGTATTACATCAACAATGAAGATGATAATTAGCCGTTAAAGGCAAAGTGAGAAAAAGGGTTGCTGGGAATGACATTATTTTCATCATTTAAACAGTTTTCTTTACATGAGTAAATGGCAGCTGTGATTTGACAGACCTTTAAAGGGCCTGCAAAACTCAATACCCTACAACCTTTTTCCCCCTTTCCACTGGAGGAGCTAGACCAGGGGTAACCAATTAAAAATCAGCGGGGTTCAAATGAAGGAAACAGGTAAAGATCCGGAGATATTTTTAATTACCGGTAAGCTATTTTCAATCCCAACTTCATTATGTTTCCATTCTCTTTTTATTTAATGTATTTTCATGTCAACTTTTACTGCTGATCACAATGTTAGAAGAAAGAGAAGACAGTACAGCAAAATGAAATGAAATAAAATGAAATTTTTAAGGAGTTTATCATATTAGAGACAAGCATACCTATACCAGAAAATTCACACCTGTTGATGTGAAGCACAGTTGTGTCACCATACCCATGACTTTGTAGGGATGTGGTACTTAATTGGAGATTCACTGTACAGTTTTTGTAGCATATTGGGTGACAGGCCTGGAGATAAATTATAAATAAAGAGATATAAATAAATCTAGTTGTGCCACAGCCTGCCATATTTTTTTTACACTGAGCTACTAGGTCTCTGCCTGATAAAAAAAGAGGTGAAAATCACTGATCAGATGTTTTTTTTTTTTACTGATTGTGGATGTTAAATGGACGTTAAATAAAAACTGCTGTTTAAAGCAGAGTTGTCAAGTTGTCTCTCACTGCAACTGAGGATTAAGGGAAATAAATATCAGGGTGAAATATAAAGGAAGCCTGCTGCAACTACTGCAGGTTGGCCGTTTTGTCCTGCTGAATAGAGAGAAGCATAAAAAGGTACTGAGCTCAGTGCTCTTCCTTGATGACCTCACAGAGAGGAATGAGTCAGACTGTAAGATCAAACAGAAACTATGTAAAAGGAGAAGTGTTCCAGAAACCACAACCTGGGAACTGTTGTATGGACTGTTATGAGGGAATGAGGCATTCACCCCAGAGAAAGGGTTCAAGATATCTCATAAATATCATCATCTACTTACCTTATCAAGGCTGCACTTTAAAAATAGTCTAGAGAGCTGTTCTAAACGAAATTTATTTTTGTTTACACTTGTGTATACAAAATGACAAAATAAAATCTGTCTAAGTCGAATAATATTTCAACTTCTGGTGTATTGTTTTTATATCCTCAAGTTAATATTGACATATGCATAGTCTTAAAAATTGTACTGTATTATAGGATATGAACTTTTTTCATCTACCAAAATAATAACATACAATGATAATATGCAAATGGGTAAAAGTCCTGTATAATAGATGAAGACTAAGGTGTGCAGTTTAAAGAAACCATAAGGGAGCAAAAATGTGACACTGTTAAGTTTTATTATACATGTTTTGACATAATAAGGTAACGGGGACCAAGACTGTATATTTTTATTTTCCAACAACTGTTTTTAATGTTACTTTGTCTAACAGATATCCATGAAATATAAACATTTAATGCCTGAAATGCCAGTTTTAAACAATTAAAGGTTTCCTTCTCAAAACAAATCCAGCTGATTTGTCCATATATTTAAACCATTTCACTTGAGGCATATGGATTTAGTTATTTAACTGGAAAACAACTAAATGTTAATTCACTAAGGGAATTCTATACATCAAATGGCAAACCAACAGATGGAAAAAAACACAGAAAAAATAACAGTCACGTCTTTGGAGAAACACGCACTGTGATACAGTTCTTTTCTCCCAACTTATCTGTTTAATTCAAAACACATTTAAAACTGGTCAATGGATGTAAATAAAAAATGGTAATGTTGAACATATAAGACTCAATGTAGTTGTTTCAGGTTTATCTGAATAAATGTAATTATAAACATTAATGTTCAAAATACACCAGTATCCCTGAAACAGGTTATGTCTCAATCTCTTATATTTCTTCAGAAAAAAAATAAAACAACATACGCAAAAAAAACATAATACAAAATGGAAGTTAAGAATATTAAATCAAAAACATAAATATCCACCCAAAGAAAAAAAAGATAAACTTCTGAAGGATTTAGGATTTTTAAACAAAATCAAATAAAACAGATTGTGGTAGTAAAATATTGACTTGGAATGTACAGCAGATGGCAGTAGGACATATTCAAAACAAATTATGAAATCTGTATCACGGGCACTTAAAGAAAAATATAAAACAAATTTAATTTTAACCGTTAAACACAGCTTAGTAATTGTAAATTAACACAGAAATATTCATAATCAATATAACATTTCAGGAAAATTCAATCTTAGAAATGTTACATCGCTTCTTCTCGGTTCTTTTTATGTAGCAGCACAGCAGCCTATCTGTAATATGTAGCATAACGAGAAAATACTCTCGCCTTTCTTTGATCACCACCTTTCACTACTGTCGCCCGAAAGGTGGAATTGAACCACTCTGCCGCTAAGCAGCTGCGGGTTTGAAGCCCGCACCCCGGACCACCGAGGCTCATCCGGGCACTTGAACAATGCTCCAACAGCTATTTTTAAACCCCTGAGCTGCAATATCAATTTGACTTATGGTGTGAATGAAGTTTCACCGATACTTAGTGTTATCATTTGAAAAACAGTTCTCAACCACCATACATAAATTGTATACGTATTATGTTGCGTATTGCAAAATAAATAAGGAAATATAAACATTTTCTCTGCTGTGCTGCGTGCTATGCAAAATAAGCTGTTCTGATTGGTTACTTGATATCACGAGGGCGGAGCTGCTCCTTTGTTCTAAGATTAAAGGAATAGTACACCCAAAACATGATTAGCCTTCATTTTCTACTCACCCCCATGCTGAACACCACTCTGGAGTACTTTTTTGATATCTCAAATGCATCTGGAGATCTGGGAGGCTTCTTGCTGTCTGCTGACATTCAAATAATGGAGGTCTATGGCCCCCGAGACAGAAAGGTCCATAAAAGTCCACAAAAAACGTTTCAATATTCCTCCATACTGCTCGTCCAATGTATTCCAAGTGTCCTGAGTGGGTAGCATCCAGAATTTACTCGAAACGAAGTCATTTAGAATGTTTTTAGAGCATAAACAGTAGTGTTTATGCTCTAAAAAGAACATATGTTATAGTAAAAGAACAAATGTTATAGTTGGGTAAGAAGCCATATGGGCAAGATCTGGAAGTCTGAGAGGAAAATGGGCAGTAAATACATACAGAGATCAGAATATTAGAGATAAAACTAGTTAGTGGGCTATGCATGCATGTATGTGTGTGCCATCTGAGTTCGCTAGAGCCTCACTGTCAAACAATGAGGTTTCCACAATTAGATAACTTTGACCTACTCAGAAAACAACGAAAAAACAGAGGAAAGACACAAAGTACACAACCAAAAACGATATAAACAAAAATGTGGCAGAAACCTCAGCATGGGAGCATGAAGTAGAAAAACACTCATAACAAGGAGGGGAGGAAGTAGCTCATAACAGAATGCATGTCAGATTAAATAATACTATTTATACTTCAGCAATAGTATCTAGGTGTTACCTTATTGTATGTCTTGTACCATGTCCATTGGTTGTGCTGTTCTTTTTTACATCTCTTTGCAGGTAATGAAGCAGACTGAAAATGTTTTATCATTATCTCCCTTTTATCTCCTCTTTCTTTCATCTTTTCTCTTTTTTTCTGTTTTTCCTTTCCTGTTCTACCTACATTGCAGTGTCCATATTATCTGTAATACTCCCTGCATAATTATAATAAAGCAATTTATATGCATAAATTAAGCGGATCACTATGGCGATAGCCGTACTGCTCCACTTGTGAAAGTAAAATCTGTTGGGCTCTTTTTGGCATCAAGACAATTATTGTTATTGCCACATCGCCAGACAGGACACTGTTAAAAAAAAAAAAAGAAAAACACTCGTAGCCCTTATTGTTTAGGATTTTGTCTATTTGCATTTACGGTATAATCCGTTAATTTAAACAGAATTTAACACTGAAATAAAATTTGGTTTTTATGCATCCATGTTATACATTGACTTTTTCAATATAAAAAAAACAGAAAATATTTCTATTTTAAAATCTAAATTGTTTTTGAAGTAGAGAAAAACAATCTTTCAATTTGGTATATAGACAATTTCCTTTTTTTTTTTTTTTTTTTTTTTTCAAAACACCTAAACTGCCTGATTTTCTTTCTTTTTTCTGTCTTAATGTTGGCAGTGGGCTTTATGCTGCCCTGCAAGGCTTTAAACCTGGGTTTGAATGGAGACAAAGCTAAAGCACATACCAAGGAGCTCATTTTGAGCCTGGATCCATATTTATTTTTGATTCTGTTCATGGTGGAGAATCCTGCTTCACAGCAACAGGTTGAGCCAAACATCCTCTAAATGTGCAGGGTCATCTTTGAGCACCATTTCTCTTTTCTTTCACCAGTTCACCACAGTTCTTCCAGCAGTCCACACTTTCTCTGCTCTCTTTTTCTCATCATCTTCTCCTTCTTTCCCATCGCCCGGCTTGCCACAGGTTTGCCTGCTGTGTCTAAAAGTAGCAGCAGCAGCAACCCAGACTGACAGCAGCTCATTGGATCATTAGTATCACGTGTAGCCTGGTGCTGGAGGCTCTGGAGGTCTTTACCATAATAACAGGAGAAGCAGCGCAAGTGTGGTTTAAACACTGCCTTCAGATAACATGCAGTAATTTATAAATGTTTTAAATCAGGTTTTAATCCATGACCTCTGAGCTAGAATAAATATAAAATGGCGGTTCCTTCACCGTTAAAACAGATGATGGTAGCCTTAACAGTTTGTAAAATCTCACATGACCTCTAACTGGGGGCTTGAAACCTTCTGCGTTATGCTGCACCACAGGTGGAAAGTGACTAATTATATTTACTTATATTACTGTAATTAAGTAAATTTGTCTGTAGTTTAACATGTAGTTTACAAAAGTTGAACGGTTAAAATGTTATTATTCCCCCACTGTAGGACAAGAAAGGGATTTTCTATTCTATTCAAAATTCAAAAATACTTTATTGATCCCGAAGAGAAAGAAAAAGTAAATGAAATTTACAATAGGTGAACTTTGACTGTGATTTCACTTGAGTATTTTACTCAGTTGTATTTTTGAAATATATCTGTTTCTGAATAAACATATAAACTTAGTAACATTAAAAAAATACACAAGAAAACACACAATACAACCTTAAGTTTTTTAATTACACATGTGAAAAGTTTGATACTTTAGACCAAACTAGAGATAAGGAGGCTGGAGTTGTTCACCCAGAGTAGTAAAATAAACTGCAACACAATTGAAGTTATTTCCTCACTTATCACCTCTAATACTGAGTCACAGACAGCGTCATTTGAAGTGGATGTTTTATTATTTTGTTGCACATTTTATAATTGAATTATACATTTGACCATTCAGAAGATATTAAATGTGTGAATGGTACATTTATATATCAAATTGGAAATTTTAAGGTAGATTTAATTATTGTATAGAATAATTAATGCTTTCATTATTTCATCTAATTGTAAATGTATTAATTTCATGGCAAATCTAAATTCGTTGATTTCTTGTTACATTTTTGTCTCTTCATTTATCTTTTGACCTTTAACCTTCCAAAGTATTAACAAGAAATTTTTTCAAAGTAACTTTATTTTTACGTAGACGTGTTTATTTTTAATTATTGTTATTTTCCCCTCTGAATGTCACAAACTAATGTAAAGGAGTCAATTGATGATTCTAGCTACATGCCTGTAAGGACCATAAAATGTGGCGTGTTTAATGGAGTGGGCACAATGCAGTTCATGAACTCCAGGGAAGACCATAGATTAAGGTCTCAGAATAAATTTGCTTTAATCCCTGCTAAAGTAGCTAAGTTACAGAACAGTTTAGGGTTAGGCCGTAGAAACGAAGAAATAATGAAAGTTAGAGCAATAAATGGTAGAAAGATGTCACCGGTGTGTTTTTGTTTGAATGAGACAGGCTTTCGTGTTAATTAGCAACCTATCTGATGACATCAGGCGGGGCTCAAACTGTGCTGGGCCGCTCCAAGTGTCTCTGTGTTAACGAGCCTCGTTTGATTTTCCTGCTTCAAGACTCGTGTGAGAGCTGAAAACCCTCCCTAATCACCTCTGAGGCGCACACCCTCCCCATTACCTCCATTAGCACAAGCAACCCAGCACACAGCGGCAGAGCATATGACACACACTGTTTATGACACGGGCTGATAGATTGCACAACAGGTTGGCCAGAGCCTAGAAGCGCCTGTTTTTTTGGTTTTTAGCTTGTTGATCAGACACTTCATTACGACACACACAGACAGAACCTGGAGCTGCTCACTATCAAATCACCAGGAAATTGCTTTTGTGGATTATTGCATTTTACTGTAAGTGAGATATGTGAGGAGCAGATTTATTAGAGTTCCTTGGAAGCAGTCAATAAAATACAGGTTGCTGCTTCTTTATAATTCAGCTGAAACCAGAGATTTACGTACACTACATTATCTTTCTCACCGTTATATCACAAGAAACTTCTCCTGTTTAAAAAAAGGAGAAAGAGATTTCTTACTACTGTCTTTGCTGGTAAAAATTTTAGCCATCCTGGTCATAGTTATTCCAAAAATGTTTAAAAACAATCCACTGGCCTTTGTTTCCAAGTTTCAATACAATTTGCTTCTCTTCCAGGAGCTTTTTTTATTATTCAAAATGTCAGAAATTGCGTTGAGTTTGGGGCTTTATAGAGGACATAAAAAACAAAGCCTTGTTTTGGATTAGAAAACATGCTAATTGAACCAGATAAACTGGATGTACCTTAGAAATGGGGAGATATTTTGGGTTCTTTGTTAGCCTGCAATACAGGCTCAAGATTAAACAAGGTAATTTATTGACACTCTAAATGAGAACTATGTTTTTGATTCTTGATATGAAGTAAAGCTCATATCAAGAATCAAAAAATCATAATCATCATAAATAGCTAAATGTTGATCAAAGTACAGCAAAATTACCCATCAATGAATAATGTTTTCAATATTGGGCATGTTCCTTTGAAAAAGTAATTAGTTATAGTTACTAGTTAATATCCATCCATCCATCCATCCATCCATCCATCCATCCCGATTTCCCCCTTTCTCCATATAGGCTATCATTTGATCGTTCTCGCTCTCCGTAGTTCTCCTGTGGTGCGAGCACAGGGCGACTGCCTTTAGCGAGCATGCGCGTTTCCTGTCGCTTGCACGGTGAATCGTGTCGCCTGCGCTGCTCGGAGATGCAGGGGAAACCGTATCTGATGGGGAAATGCAGCTCGACGTAACACCGGTATTTCCATCTGGAAAACGCTGTTTTGCTGCTGGAGTCATCCTCACTCTCCATCTCTCTGTGTGTGCTGTACGTTATAGTGTTAATTTTAGCAGCCATTTTTAAATTTAGTTTTAGTCTTAGTCCAGTTTCAGCATCGCTTGTTAGTTTTTATCACATTTAGTCGACATCCCATTTTTATTTAGTCTAGTTTTAGTCGACTATAAGTCGAGCATTTTAGTCTTTATTTTAGTCCAAGAAAACATAATTTTATTAGTTTAGTTTTAGTCAACAAAAACCGTCAACATTTTAGTCAGGACATAATTTTAACCTTTTACTTTTTTGTCAGCAGATAATATTTAACATTTCCTAAAATGATTTCACATTTCAACATTTTCTCTCATCTTTTTGATAAAAAAAACACTATTTTAAGGAACACATGCAGACATTGAAGATGTTCTGACAATATTTGCATATTTATTTTGAACATTGTTAAGGTTTAAAGACACAAACACAAATGCTTGCCTTAAAACAAATAAAACACACCTGGCAAAGGAAACAAATAAATAAAATAAAGTGTTTTATGAACTTAACACAAGTGCTGGCTGTTTAAAGCTAGTTCACATAGAATAATAAAATAAATAGATAGAAATAAATAGATTTGAGATCAATGATGTGAAAAAAATAACTCCAACTGATACAACAAAAGTGCTTTCCTGCCAGCTAGTTCACAATGTTTATAAAGGTACAGTATTTATGTGAAACAAGGCATAGCTTGCTGGTCCTGAGAGTCAGCTTTGTATTTGGTGTGGGCAATTAAGGAAGCTTGTATAGCTGGCCTGTCATTGTTTCTGGGTGGTTTTTGGTGGTGGTGGATCTTCAATCTGGAACAGAAATTAATACAATGTCAGGATAGATGCACAGCATAACAGGAATTCGAAGTGTATAAGTAGCATATAGGTCTCTTTTTTTCCTTAACAAAAACTAAGTCTCTGTAAAAACTACATTTGACCATCCATTTCAAACTCATGCAAACAACCTACCGTAACTATCATTTTATGCAGGAATAAATTGCAGACATTTTTATGTGTGCATGCATTTTGGTTGTATTAATATTGATTAATATTGATGTTTGCATCCCAATCCCTGCAGTGGTTCCCCTAGCAATGGTTATTTTGTGTATGAAAATCTAGGTTAAAGTTGTTCTAAATTATGTGTGGCGTATTATTTTAATTTTCTTATCCTGATACACACTGTCAAAGACCGATAGTTTCAGTTGGTTTTAGCATTTAGCATACATGTGTAGCTGCCGAGGTGTTTTGTGTTAACTATAGTTCACTTGCAGCTCCTAGATTACCTAAAGCGTCTGTCTGCTTTAATCAAACTTGCAATTTAACTGAAACTATAGTTGCCCGGCCAGTATAACATATCTAAGTTCTATCAACAAGTGGCTACGGTCGCTACGTGCTAACAAGCTAACGTAACGTAGCCAGCCTGGATACTAAATGCTATGAAAGTTAGCCAACATCAGTTAGTTTATCATTAGGACATTATAGCTGTTGATTAATGTTACATTATAAACAGCCACCACCAATCTTTCTGTTAACTTACCGTAATGTCTTTGTGTTGAACTGTGACGTGTCTCTTCAGGTTGTGTTTTTTCCAGCTACCATGTGGCCACATTCCTTCCCTTCGACTAAAATCAAGCATTTGGTTTTGTTCTCCACTTCAATGAAGTGAAAATGTGTCCATATAGCACGTCTCCTCTTTCTCCCGAGCCCCAGAGTAGGCTACTCTGTGCCGCCCGCTCCAGGTTTGAAAGTGGGTGTGTGGGAGCTGACGAGGAGGAGGCGGAGCAGGAGATAGGATTTGAAAAAACCATAAAATAATAATATGTAATTTTTGTCTCGTCTTTGTTCGTGAACTAAAATGTCCATAGATTTTAGTCCAGTCTTTATTTACCAAACTGCATTTTCGTCTCGTCTTTATTAGTCAACGAAAAATATTTCTGATTTACTCCCAGTTATTGTTTATTAGTGGGGATTTTCGTCTCGTCTCGTCTAGTTTTCGTTGGGTGAAAAATGTGCGTTGACGAAAATATTTTCGTTTAGTTTTCGTTAACGAAATTAACACTACGTTAACACTCGCCAGCAGAAACACCCACCTACCCAACTGACAGACGGAATCTCACTATACATCAGCCATTCTCATCCTCCCCTCTCTCATGACAAGGTGCGCACGAGTCCTATCATGAAAAAAGGTTCATTGCGTGACCTGAGTAACGTGCAGTAACGGGGTGTCTGCAAAGGTAACTGCGTTATAGTTACAGTCAAAGTAATTAGTTAGATTACTCGTTGCTAAAAAAAAAAAGGTAATGGCGTTAATAACGCCATAGTTACTTTCAACGCCGTTTTCACTGAATGTTTTTCTTCTGTTACAGACAGCAAATCAAAATCACCACTGCACTATTTTATTAAAGACTGAGCTTTATAAAAGCCTTTCCAGACTATTGTGATTTCAACAGAGTAAAGCAGGTAATTGCCTGCAATTATATGCTGTTGTGACTGATGGTAATAATCAAATAACATTTGGACTGTCATTGTCAGCAGTGTAAAGGTTTGTTGTTGGACTCAAATGCAGAGATGGAGGCAGAGATGAGTTCTTGCAGATTTAATGTGATATTGCAGCCAAAGTATAAAACCCACAGTTACAGACAAGGAACACAGCAACCAAAACAGAGCACACAGGAGGTGACTGAAAGGAGTTCACAAGGACATGAAGGAATGGAATTAATAGACTAAGTTTAGAGGAGGACTATACGATGACTGTTGTAATGAGCTAAGTGGGTGCAGGTGTGCAGAGAAGGAACTAGAAGGGAACTAAGGGGAAGAAAGGTGGTACTAGGGGTCAACAACAAGTACCTAGGAAATGCAACAGGGCTGGGAGGAAATTGAAAAGAGATGCTGATGTTGAAACTACAAATTAAAATAAAACATTTGAATGTTTTTTTTTCTTTACATCTTCTCTGGCCTACATGACGATTATAGTTCTTGGCACCCAGCATGTCTTTCACCTTCCCAAACAATGATCAGTGCAAATCTAATTGCATCATTCAAACGTTGACAGACACTCGATGGATAATACACATTTATTTTGGCTGAGCTCCAGACTGCCTGGCCATGTCACTGGAATAAAAAAGGTCCACTTCAGTCATGGGTTCTAATTGGATTCTTGCTCTCGTCTCTCTGAGGTTTTTGGTGGTGATTGAATTTTTTCCCTGCCTTTCTCTGCCATTAGTTTCCCACAGTCCTTGTTTCCTGCATCCCACACGTCCAATCTCAGATCCTCCTCTCCCACTACCTGTCCGATCTGTTACATCCTGTCACTGGTTTCTTTCCTGTTGCAGTGCAGTTCTCTTTGTTTCCAGCCTGTGTTATCTAGGTTTCTTGATATCATTTGTAATTTCTAATGGGATTCTTTCAATTTTGTATTTTCAAGTTTTCTTTTTCCTTTAAATATTTTAATTGCTTCATGTGCTGCTGCCTAGTTTTTGGTCTTCTAAAAGTACAATTTATGGCAACTTTGTAAAGTGTACTACAGTTAACACAGTGCAAATGTCTGAGACTATTAGGCCTGGTTTGAAATCATATTTATAAATAATATTCCAACAAACTGATTAATGGTTTGTACAATGCTTCTTTAGTTGGCTTTGTTATTTCATCAAGTGCACAAATGCTCTAACACCATACTAGTAAGTTATTACTCTTAAACAAATACATGCTTATACTGTGCTGTGCAAATGATAATAAACTAAAATACAGATACCTCAGATATCAGAACTTTCGGCTCTCGAATGATTTCTGAAATTCAAACTTCATAACTTTTGATACTGCAGTCGTTTTAGGTAAGGCATAGTTACGAGAAAATGTACGTGTTTGATGGGAACTACTTTTTCTTCCGTCTTGTTAGTGTAATGTGTCGGCATGTAATGCAAAGCACAGCACCATCTGCTGCTCAAACAGGGTCAGATCATAACAGAAGTCTATGAGGAGTTATTTTAGCTCCACAAAGAGCCAAAATACGACCTGTGATGTTTAAAGGAAAACAGAGAGAAGTTGTAACAAGGCAACCTGTTCAAACATTGTTTTGCTATTGACAATTACTCAAATTAGTTCTAACTGCTCAATTAATATTTTATATTATATTTTAAATATAGGTATTAAACAATTTGTTTCAATAACTGCCATTTATTTATTTAAGTGAATATTTCTAAGGATTTTCTAATTATAGCCACCCAATATTAAACACTGGAAAAACAATCTAGAAATAAGTAAACATTTCTTAAATTAAGTGTATTTACCATTAATTTGAGTAGGTGAATAAGATAGTTTGCCAATGGAATGAGTATTTTAACTCTTAAAATAAGATATTTAGATCAAATGCATTTGAAATAAAATAATGCAACTGTTTTCTTTCTTTAAATATAAATTGTCTTGTTCCATTGGCAAAATGTCTCTTTTATTCCTCAATCCAAGAACAAATGCACTTATTTTAAGAAAAAATGACTTATATAGATTTCGATTTTTTTCCAGTGTACAGTAGTTACTTTTCAACTGCAGACTCACCTTTTCTGTTTAAGATGTTTCTGCACCAGCAGATTATTGCATCCCTCTCCAGCAGCAACCAGGGGCTGCAGAGGATTAATAATCAGAGGTTTAAGGCAGGAGAACACCTAAACATGCAGGACAGTTTGAAAAGTACTGTTATAGACCAGTTGCATTATTTAGTAAACTTAACAGACACAATAGACATACATATTAGCACGAAGTAGTGCATCACCAATACCAGACTGTATTTTACTCAGTTTGGTACTGTAAATGAAATCGGTAGAATCAAACATATTTTGGAAAATGATTAAAGTTATAGAATCTGTTTATTTTCAATTCAATTAAATAAATTACAAATGGTATGAAATTATTCAGTTTATTTGTGATTTAAAATACATGCTTTTGCTGTTCGTGTTTAATGTTGCACTCCAAGCTCAGATTAAAAAGTTGAACTTAATACTGGATTATCTCGTCCTTAATTGAGTGCAGATTAATTTATCGCTGCTAAAAAGTGCTCTTTAATATTCACATCAATGCAGTGAAGCCGAGCATCTTTCAGCTTGGAAAACATCAGAAAATATGTAACAATTAAATTCATGTTTTTCATATTTCATCATATGAGTCGAAAATTGACTTTGAATGACATAAAAAGCAGATATACAAATTTTTCAGTATCTGATTGACTGTCGAATATGAAAAGAGAAATGTAGATAATTAAAAACAGATTTAATTCTGTATTATAAATATATACATTTATGGGAGTAAATCAAGAAGTTGTGCTTTGACCATCAATCCTGTTTTTTTTTTTTTTTTTTTTTGTTAAATAAAAAAAAAAAAACTCCTTTAGCTGCTCTCACAAAACAGAAGGCTTGAGGCGGACCGTCCTCCATGTGTGTTTGTCCTCTGCATAGATTGTGTCTGAGAAAGATGGTCCCCAGAGTACCGGCCCTCACAGCGTTAATCAAAATGTTGTTTTGTATCCTCTGCATTTAAAGGAATACCTGTTGGAAAAAGGCTTGAAATACAAATTTATCTGGTGGATTTTTAAATTCAGCTGAGAAGACTTTGTTTTGTTTGTTTTTTTAATTTCAGAAACGTGATCAAGTAAAAAACGTTCAGATGACGTTCGTGATTATATATTTTTTTTATTTATTTTTTTTTAGCATTAATTTTTATGAAATTTATTCAAACATGATACAAATATAAAAGAAAATTATTAAGATTCAGAGATGGCAAAAGTACTCACTTTCCGTACTTGAGTAAAAGTACAGATACTTGTGTTAAAAAATACTCTGGTAAAAGTGGAAGTACTGATTAAACTTCTTTTCTAAAGTAAAAGTAACAAAGTACAGGCTTGTAAATTTACTTAAAGTATAAAAGTAAAAGTAGAAACCACTTTTTTCATGCCGTTGCCTACATTTTAAATGGATGTCTGCCAATAGGACTAGATCTCCGTTGTGTTCATTTTCAATCATCTCGTCGTCCATGCTACTATGCTAACGCCACCGCCACCAAGCTGCAATGATTTGCCGCCAATGAATACCGCCGAATCTGTCGATTCATCTTGTAGTGGTGCGCCAAATGCAACGTAGATTCCCATCCAATTAGATTGGATTCGGTATTGATGACGTGAAAAATAATAACGGTAACTCCATTGAAATGATTCAAAACTAAAGTAATGAGCCAATTTTTTAAAATGTAAGGAGTAGAAAGTACAGATATTTGTGTAAAAATGTAAGGAGTAGAAGTAAAAAGCAGCCATAAAAATAAGTAGTAAAGTAAACTAAAAATATCAGAAAAATCTACTTGAGTACAGTAACGAAGTATTTGTACTTCGTTACTTCCCATCTCTGTTAAGATTAGATGACAAAGTTTGGCTGTAGTTACTAATCAGCAGAGCTCTGAAAGTGTTTGGTTGCCATGGAGTGAATTTAGGACTGCTGGAGTGAAATAAACTGAGAATGAAATACGCTCAGTTTTCTATTTAGAAAAACAAAAAGAAAAGCACGTAACATAATGGTTTTTAGCATAATAAATATCCATTAAGTTTGAGTCTATCGTGTAAGGTCCATACAGTCACATTACTGCATGTCTAGAGTGTTCCTGCTGCAAGGTGAACCTGCTCTACAGTCTAAGGCAGGGATGACAAGCCGCCGACCTCCAGTCTGTGTACGGCTGCACCTTCACTCAAAGTTACTCTAAGATTCATTTTGAATTATATGACAAAAATGTATAGAAACTGATGACAGTTCATTTAAAATGGCAGAGTAGTTATTTTTTTTTAATGATGTATTTGTGCAGAACTCCCTGGTACTTCGCTGTATCGCCTATCAGAAAGGTAATTACTTTCAGGATTTTAAGTGACATGCAGGAAATATATAGTTTATTTTAATGCATATTTAATTTATTCACAGAAGGCCCTTTGGGTCAAAACACTGAACTTCAGACACGTTATAAAATAAGTGACTAAAGTAACCAGTGGTGTCCAAAGTACACACATTTGTTACTTACCGGTAAGTAGAAGTATAGATACTGTAGTTTAAAAACACTCTGGTAAAAGTTGAAGTATCAACTTGATCTCTTTACTCAAGTAGAAGTAAAAAAGTATGTGCTCCAAAAACTACTTAAAGTATAAAATTATGAACCTTTAAAAAAAAAAAAAAAGTCATTAAATAAATTGAAAGCTCAATTTTTCAACCATTTCTAAAAATTCTTTGAGATAGGGCCAAGGATGAGGGAGGTCTTGTTGGTCTCCATCTCTCGCCTGTGTCCGACCTTTCAGACATTTGAACATCTTTTTCTGAATCCTACATTGTAGCATGGCATAGACAATTCACGTTTGCAGTTTGAAGAACACGTGCTTGCTTCTGATGATTTCCTTTAGCTAACCAATGAGTGTTTGCGTTCTATGACTCATCCAATGACACTAGTTTTCACTAGATGTGGATGGAGCCAATGATCTGCATTGGATGGAGCACATGAGGGGAAATAAATATCTATAAACATTAAACCAGGGGTAACCAATTAAATATCAGCAGGGTACGAATAAAGAAAAGCATCAACCAGTAAAGGTCCGGAGACATTTTGAATGATCTGTTAATTTAAACAGAATTTAACACTGAAATAAAATGAGGTGTTTATGGATTCAAGTTATACATTGATCCCAGAGGTCCCGGATTGGCAGACCAGGGTCCGGATCCGGATCCACCTTCTGGCTAATCCAGAGCCAACCTGATATAAAACATTTATAAATTACCATATTTTACCGTATTTCACTTGCGCCGCTTCTCCTGTTAATACGGTAAAGCCCGCCAGAGCGTCTGGCACCAGGCTGCATGTGATCCAAATGATCCAATGAGCTGCTGTCAGTCTGGGTTGCTGCTGCTGCTACTTTTAGACACAGCAGGCAAACCTGTGGCAAGCCGGGCGATGGGAAAGAAGGAGAAGATGATGAGAAAAAGAGACCAGAGAAAGAGTGGACTGCGGGAAGAACTGTGCTGAACTGGTGAAAGAAAAGTGAAATGGTGCTCAAAGATGACCCTGAACATTTAGAGGATGTTTGGCTCAACCTGCTGCTGTGAAGCAGGATTCTCCACCATGAACAGAATCAAAAATAAATATGGATCCAGGTTCTAAATGAGCACCTTGATATGTGCTTTAGAATGGCTTAGTCTCCATTCAAACCCAGGTTTAAAGCCTTGCAGGGCAGCATAAAGCCCACTGCCAACATTAAGACAGAAAAAAGAACGAAAAAAGAAAGAAAAATAACAACTAACTAAATTATATTTCTGTGTTAAATTCTGTTTAAAGTAACAGGTTATAATTAACCTTTGCTGATCTTTCATTTCCTTTATTCGGACTTGGCTGATTTTAATTGGTTACCCCTGATCTATACAATATATGTAAGTCTGACAAAATGTGAGACAGTTCAGGAATAATTTTTAAAGAAGTGTTTTTGTGGATAAAAAAATGAATAAAAACCTTAGAAGCAGCAGCTATTGGATGTTATTCTGAAGGTTTAGAGCAGTTGGTTTGAAGGCTGTCTCTGCTGCCTAACATGGCATTCCTCCGTCTAAGCAGTGCGGCTAGAGCTGCTGCTCCATCTGCTGTCATTATTTAGTTACTTATCTCTGTAAAGAGATATAGAATAAAAAGAACAGAATGAGGCTATTACACTGCAGTAAGGAGCTTGTAATTGACTATAAAAGAGCTGTAAAATCCACACACTTAATCTCCAAGGCCAAGTCGTACACTTACACACAGAGACACCAGCATTATCTTTATTTGAAACTTATTGCCTTGTAAAGGGCCATCGATCAAATGATGATAATGGATAAAAACATGTACAGAGGGACAATTGAAATTAAATAAACCACACAGTTGGCTGCTCTGTAAAACTCAGGGACAAATAAGCCTTCAGATTGATTTTTAGATGAAGGGAAAAATGTTGTTTGCTATGATTGAAGAAAACAAGACAAAAATACAAACTGAAATGAAGGCTGAAGCAGAAAACAAGCCAAACCAAGGAAAACCGCTTACAAAGGTGGCAAGCATCCTGCAAAGAGTCAGTGTGAGGAATTGGCCTGTTGCACCAGGCAACGTAAATGGACTTCCTCATTCCTAGGTGTGATGTTGTTTACTTCCTGAGCACTAATATAGCCCTTAACTTTGAATACTACATGCACATGTTAGTATAGCTAAATACAGAACATAAAATACAAACTTATCTGGTATAGAGGCGAATCTGGTCATCTGAGCCAGTAAAGCGCTTTGGGCAAAATCATGTCCTGAGCTGCCTAACCCCAGCCCACTCATGTTGTCTCTGCAGGAGCTCATTTTCTTTTATTAACTAGTTGGCCATTAACCAGTTCCTGCTGAAACACAATAATCATGATCGGGAGCCACCACGTCCATCTGCGATTCATAAGAGTCCTCAGGTTCTGTAGCTGCAGCCCTTTCCTCAGGCCATGACCTATGCTCCCACACACCGGCTCTTGGTTCAGGCCATTAGTAGTTAGACAACTTAAACCTAAGGACTGGTTATCCTCCTGGAGCAGTGTGTCGCAGGTTATTTTGATTTATGAAGCGTGGTCTGCGCTGTGCTGATGAGGCGGAAAAAGAGCGGGGATCCAGGTGGAAAAAGGGTCCCAGCGTTCTCACGCACCTCATTCTTCTAGCTGGTCCAACTTCACGAGTCGTTTTCTACAATGGCGGTCATACAAACAAAACAAGACAGTAAGGTACCAAACAAGAAACACATACAGGTGCTGGTCATAAAATTAGAATATCATGAAAAAGTAGATTGATTTCAGTAATTCCATTTAAAAAGTGAAACTTGTATATTATATTCATACATTACATACAAACTCATATATTTCAGATGTTTATTTTGTTTAATTTTGATGATTACAAATGACAACAAATGAAAATCTCAAATTCATCATATCAGAAAATTAGAATATTGTGAAAAGGTTCAAAATTGATGGCCCCTGGTGCCACACTCTAATCAGCTAATTAACTCAAACCACCTGCAAAAGCCTTTAAATGGTCTTTCAGTCTAGTTCTATAGGCTACACAATCATGGGGAAGACTGCTGACTTGACAGTTGTCCAAAAGACGACCATCGACACCTTGCACAAGGAGGGCAAGACACAAAAGGTCATCGCTAAAGAGGCTGGCTGTTCACAGAGCTCAGTGTCCAAGCACATTAATAGAGAGGCGAAGGGAAGGAAAAGATGTGGTCGAAAAAAGTGTACAAGCAAGAGAGATAACCGCACCCTGGAGAGGATTGTGAAACAAAACCCCTTCAAAAATGTGGGGGAGATTCACAAAGAGTGGACTGCAGCTGGAGTGAGTGCTTCAAGAACCACCACACACAGACGTATGAAAGACATGGGTTTCTGCTGTCGCATTCCTTGTGTCAAGCCACTCTTGAACCACAGACAGCGTCAGAAGCGTCTTGCCTGGGCTAAAGAGAAACAGGACTGGACTGCTGGTGAGTGGTCCAAAGTCATGTTCTCTGATGAAAGTAAATTTTGCATTTCCTTTGGAAATCAAGGTCCCAGAGTCTGGAGGAAAAGAAGAGAGGCACTTCATCCACGTTGCTTGAAGTAAAGTTTCCACAGTCAGTGATGGTTTGGGGTGCCATGTCATCTGCTGGTGTTGGTCCATTGTGTTTTCTGAGGTCCAGGGTCAACGCAGCCACATACCAGGAAGTTTTAGAGCACTTCATGCTTCCTGCAGCTGACCAACTTTTTGGAGATGCAGATTTCATTTTCCAACAGGACTTGGCACCTGCACACAGTGCCAAAGCTACCAGCAGGGGCGTCTCTAGGTTGAAGAGACAAGGGTGGCTCAGCCCCCAGAAGATTTTTTCAGTGCACCTGCTAAGGCGTTGTCTAAGACAAGCGTGTAACTTTGTGTTGAAAGTTGGTGGGGACGGCTCATAAGGAAAGGGAGCTACCTGCGCGACGCCTTTTTTTTTTTGTTGGAAAGGATAAAGCCAAAAAAATGCGAATAACATTTATCAATTTAATGCTTATAGTTGAAAACATAACTGTTACGATATTCACTTATATATTTTGTGCAAAAAATATCACATAAATCTAAACAGACAGTACAAATCAAAGAAATCAAATAAATATATCAATTTTGTAGAACATTTATTGACAGTCAATTTTGGGTCACTTTTTAAAATTAATTTACTTTTAAACCAGGACTCTGACAAGATCTTATGGGACCTTAAGCAGAATATGATTAAGCAACTCCATCTTTCTGTCAAGAACATCCACCAGCAGGGTATCCAGGGGGGGATTTACCATTAGGCAATACTAGGCAGTTGCCAAGGGCCCCAAGTTCTGGGGGCCCCATAAAACTCTGTTTCCATGTATGGTTAATACAACTAATCCTTATTTGTGCTCATTAATTATGTTTTTGATAAAAATCATTTGGCTAAAATGCCATCAGAACGCTGATAAATAGAGAGGAAAAAGGGACAAGAAGAGAGGGACAAAACCTAGAACAGATAATGGATGTCTATTCTATTAACATTTCTCTATCTGTAGAATGGGTCTGTTTTATGGGTTTACTTCTCAGGGGGCCCCCTGCCTGTCTTTGCCTAGGGCCCCAAATTTCCTAAATCCGCCCCTGAGGGTATCAATACTGATTTGATAGAATCTGGGAGAGCGGACTATGTTCAACCATCCATTTTCTTTAACCTTATCCCTCAGTGGGATCAGGAGGTGCTGGTGCATATCTCTAGCCACGTTCTGGGTGAGAGGTGGGATCACCCTGGACAGGTCACCAGTCTGTCGCAGTATGTTCAACCAGCTTAAAAGTAATCGGTAATCAGATTTATTATTTGCACTTTTACTAAGTGAACTTTCTAACTCCCTTAAATCTGAAATTCCAATGCCAAAATTGTTTAAATCTTTTATCTTTGGACCCCCTGCAGAGTGACGTCACACCTGCAAGATCCTATCCTTACCTTCCTGCTAGATTGCAAAAAGCAGCTTGCTCATGAGTTGTCATCATAACACGCTAAATCTTAAATGTACGTGTACATATAAAAGAAAAAGGGGCGCAGTGCTTGCTACTGAATGGCAACACTATCAAAGTCAGGAAAAAGTTTTAAGTAAAGCCGGGATTAAAACAGTAGCTACAACAAGATTCAAATAAAAGGTGTTCTTTATGTTCAACCTAAACACCAACTCCGATAGACCATCAGTAGAGCAGGTGTTTAAATTAATCAATCACTGCTGCGAAAGCTTACAGCAGTGAAAGCTAATATACCACAGCCATCACTTAATAAACGCAAAATAAACAACCCTCTAAAAACGGAAAACTGTAATGGACTGAAAATGGGAAATTATTTGCGTGTGTTTTAGTATAATTCTGATATATTGGCGCTGCTGTCTGTTTCTATGGCAACGATACTGAATGTAGTGTAGCTTAGAGACCTGCATGTGTCGAGTTTTATCAACCCGCACCCGCCCAAACCCGTTAGGATGACGACCGAACCCGACCCGTCACCCGCGGATATCTTCAATTCAAATGTTATGGGGAGAGGTTGGAGGGGGGTGATGGGGAGAAAGCGAGAGGCAACAGATTCTTTTTTCTGAGTTTTTTTGTCGGGGTTTGTGGACGGTGAGCAGCGGGGAGAACTTTTTTTATTTTCTTTCTGAGGAGCGGCATGAATGGGGTTTTAATCAGATATACACAGCACCGAAAGCAAAATACGTGTACAAAATATTGGTGGGGACATGTCCACACCAGTCCTTAAGGAAGTTACGCCTATGATTGTTCAGATTAACTTGTCTTCTTTATGGCTTTTATTCGGTGCTTTACTGCATTTGTTTTGGGAAAATATGAGGAAAAAATAAATACAGAAAAAAAATATATATTTTTTAAAATCGCAAAATAATTATAGGGTGGCTAATGCCAAAGAAAGGGTGGCTGAAGCCACCCTAAATAGGTCTAACGACGCTTATGGCTACCACTACCTGGTTGAAGGACCATGGTATCCCTGTTCTTAATTGGCCAGCAAACTCTCCTGACCTTAACCCCATAGAAAATCTATGGGGTATTGTGAAGAAGAAGATGCAATACACCAGACCCAACAATTCAGAAGAGCTAAAAGCCACTATTAGAGCAACCTGGGCTATCATAACACCTGAGCAGTGCCACAGACTGATCGACTCCATGCCACGCCGCATTGCTGCAGTAATACAGGCCAAAGGAGGCCCAACTAAATACTGAGTGCTGTACATGCTCATACTTTTCATGTTCATACTTTTCAGTTGGCCAACATTTCTATAAATCCTTTGTTTTTATTGGTCTTCAGTAATATTCTAATTTTCTGATATGATGAATTTGAGATTTTCATTTGTTGTCATTTGTAATCATCAAAATTAAACAAAATAAACATCTGAAATATATGAGTTTGTATGTAATGTATGAATATAATATACAAGTTTCACTTTTTAAATGGAATTACTGAAATCAATCTACTTTTTCATGATATTCTAATTTTATGACCAGCACCTGTATACTGTAGAGCGGATGTAGAATTGACCAATCAGAGGCCTCCTGTCTAGCACTGTCTGCGGTCACCTAAAGTTTGGGAGAGGTGCAGCAGAGTGTCTGCAGAAGGGATGGAGGCACATCTGCGTTCACTGCGACACACATGCAGACCACCTGGTTTCAGTATAAATCAGCCTTTAGGCAACTTTTATTGTATTCCTGTATACACAGAGTGTAAAAATAACAACAGAATTTGGCTTTGCACAGCTTTAAGAATATTTCCATTCCATAAAGTGCAGCAGTGATCAAATGTTAACAGTGGGAGAAAAACATGGTGCAAATAACACACTGATATGGAAGTGCAGAGCATTAATATGTATGGTACAGATATGCAGTGTTTTTGGTTTGGTGTTATCAGCAGAGGTGTCAAGTAAAGAAGTACAAATACTTTGTTACTGTACTTGTCAGGATTCTCAGCTCTACTTACTCTCTTCCACAGGTGGTTGTTGTTGACAGGTGGGCGTGGCCCCACACCAGAACCGCGGGAAGCAGCAGGAAGTCCCAAGCATCACACCCAGTGACCGGAAGTTAGGGGCCATCATACTGTGCACCTAGCCAATCCCTCTGAATAAAATCCCACAGTATTGGGCTCTCTTTCTGTTTGTTCTGTTACATGCCTGAGATCTGTCCACCCATTCGAAAGTTGGAGGGTTTAGATCGCATTTTCATTCTTTTAGTGCTTAAAATATTACCTCACAAACATTTTAATTAACGGAAGCCGAGAGCGGTCATACTCAACTTTTTTTTTCCTTTGAGATAATGACATAACTATATTGTTATCACCGTTAAACAATTAATTGTTTTTTTGAGTTGACAAGATAATTATCTCATTATCACGAGAAAACAGTTATTGTTGATTCCCGTTCCATCCATGCCTGTGGTGCAAGTAATTGTGCAGTCGTGGTACCGCGTGTGCGCAGATAATGTATATAAATAATGCATATTGACCCACTAAGACACAGAATTTTAATCAACCCTAATTGAATATAAATTTCACCTAATGCAGCTATTTGAATACCTTGCCCTGTTTTTTATTTCATGCTTTTCTTTGCCCCCCTTAAAACATGCTGGCCCCCTCCTGGCCCCCTGGTATATTTGGTCTAGAACCGCCACTGTAGAGGGGTACTGCTTGACCCAAAGGTCAAAAATACTTTATTTATCCCAAAGGGAAACCAAATGTTGCATTAACTCACAGGACTTTTTTTGTCCGGGCTGCTTTAACTTTGAACATTTGTGTAGAAAAATGTTTACTGTCCTCCACAAACTTCTGCAAATCCTGCCACCTGTTATTTGATTGAATAACATATTTTCCTCCCCCACCAGGGTGGGCATTGCAAGTTATTTTATAACATACCCCCACTATGCTGCTTTTGATCCATACCTCCTTAAGGTGTCTTTTGTACATACTGTGGTTATTTGACTTAGACAAACGTATTTATTTTTATTGTCATTTTGTACACAGGGTGTATACAAAACTAAATTTTCTTCAGTAAAGCTCTTAAGACGTTTCCCTTTCCCAAAGTGCAGCAGTGATAAAATGTAAACATGGTGATAAAATGTAAACATAAGACAGAGATATGGGAAATCGCTGGTTGTCTAGGTGGTGTCCTGAAAACAAGGTGGGCTACATTAATAACTGGCAATCCTTTTGAGGAAAGCCTGGTCTGATACGGAGAGACGGCATCCATCCCACTTTGGTTGGTGCAGCTCTTCTTTCCGCCCCTGATGGCCCAGGGTGCAGACCAGGAAGCAGAGTCGTAGTTTAACACACCTCTCTGCAGCTTCACTACTGTTACCCACTCATTACTCCATCCAGACAGTGTCTTGACCATGACCAAAATCAAATAAATTACAAAAGAATCCCAAACGAGTAAATCAGGAAGTTTCTTGCTGTTAAAAGGGAGTTTTTCCTCTCCACTGTCGCTACAAGCATGCTTAGTGTGAGGGATTGCCTTCAAGTCAATGAGTCGATACCATCAGCTGGTCGACTTTGAATCAATTTGCCTGGATGATCTGGTGAACTGTAAAGTGCCTTGAGATGACTTATGTTGTGAATTGGCTCTATAGAAAATAACTGAAATGAACTGAATAGAATAGATTATGATTTTTTTTTTCATTTAATTTAACATTCAGCTGTCTGATGGCGGTGGGGAAGAACCTGTTTTGGAATCTGCAGGACCTGCATCAGATGCCTCGAAGTCTCTTCCCAGTGGGCAGCAGGCAGAACAGTCCATGATGGGCATGTGAGGGGTCATTTATAATGTTTAATACTGTTGACTAAGATGTTAAATTCTGTTTTGCACACAAATTTGGCCATTAATGATTCTGACTTTGTAGAGTTTCAGGTGTCACATAAGATAAGCACCGCTGCCACTCTGATAAATCAGAGATTTTCTGTATTTGCAACTTTATCTGCGCAACAGAAACCGGATCTCTTGGGAGAAAACGCAGCCTCCAGCTGGGAGGGAGAACAAAGATGTGACGTGAATCAGCGTAAACATGTCTAATGACTCTCCATTTGCAGAGAAAACGTTACGAATTCCTGTCACCTCTGCGCCACATCTCATCTTTGGCCACAGGCTTAGTAGTCTGGGACGTGCTGCACATCAGCCTGTCTCATAACTTTTCCATCAATCTCTCTGTCTCCCCCTCGTCTAAATAATTTTATAACAACCTCAGCAGTAGGGAAGCGACACAGAAAGAACGAGAAGAAGTTTCTGATGTCTCCCCGTAGGCGAGACATCAGAAACTAGACACTCAATTTCACTTTCGCAGTAATCTCTGCGTCTCTACCTGTAATCTGTACGGTGAGAGCGGGGGCATGAAAGGGAAGGTCTACCTCTTTTCTGCAGGGCTCAATTCCATCTGTGAGCTTTCCAACAACAGATCTGCTGCATCTGATGTGTGTTTGTGTAGTTAATAAAGCTGATGGCACTCTGAGCCTCTGGTTTGATTAAAGAGTGTTACCCCGTCTTTGTGTCCGTCCTCGCTCCCTAATTCTCATTCTGGGGCCCGCTTTCATTTCTTTTCCCTCCTGCAACAAACTCAGAAAGAAGGATGAAAGGAAAGTGAGGGGAGAGACGGAGAGGAGGGTTGCTGGTTGTTAACCTTTATGAAGATGCCACTTTGTTGATTTCTCTGTGTTTCATTTTGCACTCAAGTAATTAAATCCATCAAACACACAGATTCACACAGCTTCCAGCACTTCAAGGGCTGCTAATTAAAGTATCTGTTTCTGCTACTTTGGTCTAGAACGTTTTCCGTTTTCATTCAGCCCGCCTATCACCCCAAGAATCCCACTTTAATCAGCTGAAAGTCTATGATTTGTGAGAGGATCAATTAACATCTTTCTGCTATATCTCACATCTTTTTCATTTGAGATTTCCACAGATATTTTCTCAGTATTCACAGCATGAACTTCACTGGAATCTTAAATGTTTACTGTTGTTTGCAGAACCTTGATGTTTTGTAAATTACTTGATTGGGGCCTGTATGGATCGGGTTTGGTTGTCCAGCTAATCCCACAGGCGCCTTTGTCGATTAATTGCAGGAGGCCTGGGAAACCAGTAAAGCAGTAAAGCCTTTCTGCTCACTGCAAAAATGATCTTGAAATAAGTAAAAAATTCAGAAATGAAGTATTTACCCTTAAATTGAGTAGGTCAATAAGATTATTTGCCATTGGAATTAGTATTTTTACACTTAAAATAAGATAATTAGATAATATGCACTTGAAATAAGAAAATGCAATTGTTTCTTTCTTATTTCAAGCATAAATTGTCTTGTTCCATTGGCAAAGAGACTCTCTTACCTCCTCAATTAAAGAGAATATACACTTATTTTAAGAAAAAATGACTTATTTAGATCTTGATTTTTGCAGAGCTTTGCTGCAGGAGGCAAAAAAATAAAACATAAATGAGACTTTTATTTTTAAACAAGTATTTTCCCTCCAGTTAAGCAGGCAAGGAAGACAATTTACAGACAGATTAGGAAGATTTACAATCAAAGTAAAAATGATCTTTATATCAAGTGCATGAGATAAACTTAAAAATACTCATTCCACTTGCAGCTCATCTCACTTATAGTGCTTAAAAAGTGGTAAATGCACTTATTTAAAGAGACATTTCCTTATTTATATTTTAGCTTTTGCAGGCTTCCACGGCTTTTAGTTTACACAACAAAAATGCTGCGATATGAAATATGCCTTCCAGCAGCAAAGATTGTTTTGTGTAAGCAATGTTAACTTATGTTTCCCTTATTAGGATGACTTTTAGATAGTTATGCTTCATTTAACAAATGTTGAGTTTTGACAAAAATGAGACTGTGGTGTATAGAAAATCTTTACCAGCTTCTCTTTTCCCAGATAACCTAATCTCAAGTAGTTGCTTACTTTAATTTTAAATAATAATAATGAATCAAACTGAAATCAATTTACTCTAAATTGATTTAGTTTGTCAAATCAACCAGACTAAATTGCTTTATTTCTTTAAAACAAAAAAATAACTAAACTGCATTTCACTGTAAAAACACTGCAGTATTAATCAGGAAGGCGATCCATGCTAAAGCACCGTCTGTAGGGATTTGCTTAGGCCAAGCTTTTACAGCAGAATGTTGCCCTAAACAACACACTACCTCCACCAGCTTCCCTTTCTTCTTTTAGTCAATCCAGTGTCATATATTCTACACCTGCACTGGAAAAATCAAACTCTAGATAAGTCATTTATTTCTAAAAATAAGTGCATTTGTTTCTGAATTGAGAAGTTAAAAGAGAAAATTGTCTTGTTCCATTGGCAAAATGTCTCAATTCAAGAACAAATGCACTTATTTTAAGAAAAGATTACTTATCGACATTTTGATTTTTTCCAGTATAGATTAGATGGGGAGTGGCGGCCTAATGGTTAGGGCATAGACCTTGGAGTCCTGAGGTTGTGAGTTTAAAAACCCATTCCCACAGCCTGCCACTCTAGGTCCCTGAGCAAACCCTGCTCGCAGGGTGCTGCAAATGGCAGCCCGCTGTTCCCCAAAGTGATGGGTTGAATGCAGAGAGTGAACTTTGTTGCTCTGTACTTGTGGCAATGTAATGTAAAGTAATTTTTAAAAAATGCAGGAAAAAAAATTTGATTAACCATTTTGCAGGGATCCATTTCATTTCCAGCAGACAACACTGTCAGCAACTTAAAAGAGAAGTCTGGTCAGCAAGAAATGATCAATGGATCATTATTTATACCTAAAACTAATACCTTCACAGTGATTCAATGAATTTAGTGCTAATCAGTAAAAAGATAAATTAATATTCTGGGAGCAGCCATTTTTGCCAAAATATAGTAACACCTCACTCCTGCCATCCTCCGGCAGTGACGTCACGGTGCGGTAAGCCTAGCGCCATTCTGCCTGCTTTACAAGCAGAATCAATGGGAACTACTAGACACATCTGCAATCAACAACAATTATTGAAGATTTCCAGAGGACTTCACCATTGAAATTCACCAGAGCTATAGTGAAACTGACAATGCCCACGTGCATGGCAGCTGGATGCTGGAATACATCGCGTAAAACGGATTTTCCCCTTTCTGATTCCTGATCCTCCACAGACGGGTTCGTCGTTGGATTGCCAACTTGAAGAGGGAGGATTTGCCATCGAACTTCTAGCCAGAGAAAAAACACTTCATTAATCCGCTACTCTTTGAATCTTATAACGCACTAGTCGTCACCTTCATGGATAATAGCACATTGTGACAAACACCAGATACAGCACTGGGACTTGATCAACAGCCGATACTACACCGTGACGTTACAAACCAGTAGGTGGCAGTAGTGTTCTTCAAATGAAAATTACTCTTAATGAAAAACACTAATCATTTATTGAACAGCATGTAATTATTTCATACTTAAAGTACTTTCAGAAGTTTGTATTCTGAATGTGACCGGACTTTTCCTTTAAACCTAAAAAGGTCGTCCCTTTGATTCGACCGTAATTAAAAAACATTGTTAAGCCATCGCTAACTGTGTGTCTATAAAGCTTTGCTGCCACATTATTTTCGTAGCAGATACTGACCATAGCAGGCCAGGGGAGCTGGAGATGCAGAGGTACTCTGACCCAAATGACTAGAGAGGATCTGAGATTATTGGTTTTAAGAGAGATGGCAGCAGGTGGAACATTAAAACTGTTGCTGCTTTATGCCAGAAAGCTGAAGTTCCTCCTCTTAACCTGTGTGGACCCTGCAACAAGAGATGGTTCTGGCAAGAGAGAGAAGCAGAGCAGCAATGCTGTGAAACATTAACCTTACAAATTCTTGATAAAAAAAAAAAAGTAATACAAAAGGCCCTTAAGCAGGCGTTAAATTGAAACACAGCTAAAGGATTGCCGATCAGGATTCAAAATAAATTCAGTGAAGTGGAAAGCAGTCCCTCACTGGGTGGAAGCCAGCTCTCCTTGTAGTGAAATAGAGCTAAATATTAAAGAGAGGAACAGATAGAAATACACAACACAGAATCCAGAACCTTGATAAAAACAAACTCCATCAGATCAAAGAGTAAAACATTTTAGTTTTACAGCTGAACTAAAAGCTGCTATAAACTGTGACATACAGCTGTTAAAATTCTGCAGTTATCAAGTATATATAGTGTTAAAGGGATAGTTCAGGTTTTTGGACACTAATTAAATGTAACAGTTCCCTCACCATCACAGAGGGCCTCCCCTGGAGAGGTGTCCCAGACACATCACCCTGGCAGGTTATGCAGGATGGACTTTAGCCCCATTTACACTACACTTTTGAAACCGTGCCAAGATCGGTCTGAAAACGGTAACCGAGATCACTGTTGAGTGTAAATGGCACGCACAACTGAACCGGACCGTACCAGACAGAACCAAACTGTGTTAAACTGGTACTAGTTCATTAGTAGGGCTTGGCGGTTTAGTTCTGGCTCGGTTCTCAGATAAGAAAGAACCCATGAGCAACCGTCTTATGTCCTTACTGTCAGCCTCCATAATCATTAAATTTCAGACATTTATAAATTCCTAGCTTCCCTACCGTGCCACACGGTCTCTAGTGATGATTCTGCTTAGAAGTGTGATGAACCTCATCTGCTGTCCTTTCCTGCATCTGTAAGCCCTGATTAGACTGTCGTGTGTCATATCAAATTCACAAAAAACGACTCTGTCAAGTAAAACCACCAAAGGCTGCCTGCCTGCTTCACCTGACTCGCTGCAAACTTCCTGAACTTATGTGCGCCGCCATGTTGGTTTGCTTGTTTACCTTGTGGAGAAAAAAATGTTGAGATATGTCTGTTTTTAGCCTCACAGGTTCCAAATGAATAGCCTGACGTAGTCCTACTCAATTCTAGTCAGAATATTGGTCTGATACTGCTCCATAGAGCTGTGATTATGGGGCGTGTTTCGAACGAACCAGGGAAAAAAATGCCTCTGCACTCAATTGGATAGACCTACAACCAATAAGAGCAACGGAGTGCGTGACGTATGTTAAGCCACGCATAGTTGTTGAAAAATCAAAGCGTGCAGTTTCACGCCTAGAATAAGAAGATGAGACTTGATCGCGTTTCTCTGTTCCTCTTTTAAAATTAATTTGCTGTCGATATCTTCTAGAACAGACCTAATAGCAGAATCTACTCACCTCAACTCTCCAGTGGGAGCCATTGTTGTTGTCACCCAAGCTCGCATTGGTGACGTGGTTGATCACGTTACTGTTGATCATCTGTCCATCATCGTATAAAGCCCGCCCTGACAATTTGATTGGCCCGCCAGATATTGTGCGAGCATACTTGCGCTACTATTGAGCAATGCCAGACCGAACTTCCCGACCTCAAACGTTGTGGGCGGGACTAAGTTCGGAATGGCACCCAGGCTACCAAACGAAGGTCATGAGAGATAAGTTACACAGCCTCCTTCATGGCATGAAGGGGAGGACTGCTGTTTTGAGGAGATCCATCTGGCCAGTGAAAGATATATTAACCTAACAGAGAATGGGCTTGATGAACTCAAGTTGTTTTTCCTCCAAATGTTCATGTGTGAGAAAGTTCTCTGTGTAGGGGTGGGATAGTTTCAAGGGAGAGTGTGTCTGTGTTGGTATTTTTTAAGGTATAAATGTATGTACTGATCTTTGCCCAGTCAGAGCTTTTCTCTCCATCTGAGGATGTTAAATACCTTTGAACTTTTTTCTTGCATGAAATACCTCTCTCTCAGCTTCCTAACTCCACAGCCTCTAGAGAGCAGTCGTGCCGTAGATCGTCACTATGAGGCAAGGAACCCTGCTAGCGTGGTGTGTAAATGGTCATAAGGAACCGAGCTCGGTACGGTTAACTGAACCAAGCTTGGCACGGAGCGGTTTCCAGAGGGTAGGGTAAATGGGGCTAAAGTCTCTTGGCTGGCCTTGGAACGCCTCAGGCTTCCTCCGGCAGGGCTGGAGTTAGAGAAATAAGCCTGGGAGACTCTGCTGAGACACAGTCTCAGATAAGAAGATAAAAATTACATCTCTCTGTTAGGTTAGCGTTGGAATCATGCTTGACAAACAGAATACTGAATTTTCACCTTTTAGGCTGCTGATTAGGCTGCCGATTTAGTCTGTGTCTGTGTTTCAGTTAATACAGTTATGTCCCTTCCCCTTCCTCAGACACTCTGCTGGACCTTTCCGAAATTGTAGGTGACCGCAGACAGTGGTCACCTAAAATTAGGCAACAGGAGGCCTCTGATTGGTCTACTCTACATACGCTCAACTCTATGCGTATTTCCTGTTTGGTTCCTTACCACCATTGTGGAAAAATGACTCGTGAAGTTGGACCAGCTAGAAGAGCGAGGTGCGTGAGAAAGCTGGGACCCTTTTTCCACCTGGATCCCCGCTCTTTTTCACCCTCATGTCCCTCCGTTGTTGCACAAACTTGCCCCACTTCCTGGGGTCACACATAAATTAGGCTTAAAATCTTAGGGAAGTCATATTTAAATTTCAAATCATTCTGGCTTAAAAATGTATATAAATGTACTCTTTATCAGATGATATTGTCCCAAAAAAAAATCCTGTCATGAAATCTGTGGGAATTTCTTCGTTATCTTATGCAGACCAGTTAGTTATACGTCAGCTTCTACACCTAAATTTGGACAATCATATATCAACGGCACTGGCAACCTGTCCAGGGTGAACCCCGCCTCTCACCCATAGACAGCACCCCTCACGACCCCACTTGGAATTAAGCGTGCCTGAAAATGGATGGATGGGCCGATATATCAACGGTCATCTGTCAATCAAATTCTTTCGGTCATAGCATCTTGATTCATATGTCGCAACGGTTAAAATAAGAATCATTTCCTTTCCCATTGAGTTCCGTCCCAGTGTTCACGGGATGGACGTCTGTGTCTTCAGCAGGCGTAGAGCTAACAGAACTGGCAGCGTTGCGAGGCAAGGGCTCAAACATGTACGGCTGGAAGCCTCCTACACCAAACCAGGCTTTAAGTTTGGGATACGTCCAGAATGAATTATCTGATAACCAAGCTAGCAGGTGAGTTTATGCCTTTATACCAGACCACAGGGCTATGTTGTGGTAAAAATTACCCATGGTCACTATTCTTACGTCAAGTGAGAGTTAGTAGAGTGAGAAAGAGAGGAAAGTGTGAGAAGAGTTAGAACTGGCAACCCTTTTGATATGTTCATAAGCTTTAAGGTCATGCTAGCACCTTGCAGGTGTAACCTTTCCGTTTCTCTCCCCACCCCAAAGGGAGAAACCAATAAACAGGCAAGTCATTTCAGCAAATATATTAGGTTTGCTCTCAAACAAAGAACATAACCTGTTTTTCATAGTCTGCTGGGCAACATGGTCGAAGCAAACTATCTTTTCAGTGAGAAATCCATAACTCTGCAGGATGTTCCCTTCAGCCAGTCAGAGAGCAGGAATCTTACCCCACTACCCCCGTTTCCCCATGTCCCTCAACGATTTCTTTTCTCCTCCAGCAACGAGCACATGCACACACACCCTGCAGAGCAGGAGACGGCGGGTTGGCAGATGAGCAGCACTGTCATTTGTCAGCCGCATCCCAGAGGTAAAATAAGGAGATAGACGGCACAAGTCAACAACACTGTGTGTTTGTATGAGTGTGCACCAGCTTAATTGGGCGTGGCAGAGATGTTGTATTGAATGATCAAAAAATTGATCCAAAAACTTTGCGGCTTGAACTTGGGAAGCAGTGAAGGGAAAGCAGTGTGACTGAGCTGCAGAGGAGCAGAGAAGAAAAGGGATGGATGCAAAGAAACTGTGATTTTCTTTTAAAAAAAAGAGGAGATCCTGATTGTGGTCCACCATGAGCAGAGGTCACCATCTCAGGCTGAATACATCTAAATATATTCATAATCACACTCACAGTAGCTACTGAAATGAACCCAGTTGGTCTCATGTATGTGGATATGTTATCACAGTCTGAGGTTTATTCTCTGGAGGAGAATTACTGCTGTAAAGCCACTTTGTTTAAAGCAACACTGCCACCCAGTGGTGAGAAGGTGCAGTTAGTTTCAGGTCAAGCCCTTCTCTAAGGAACCTATAGTTATACTATGATATATAATGTTCAGAGAGAAAAAAGTAGGGCAATACCAATAATGAGACATTCATTCATAGACTTAGACTCAATTTAATTTATCCTTGGGATTACTCCTTTATATAGAGTACAAAGAGTTAAAGCAAGATGCCATTAAAGATACAAATACAAAAGACAATATAAAAAGAGTTTATATAGTAACGAAAAAGAATAAAAGGAAAAAATTGTAATGTCCTGGTATATGTTTCCCTTAGATATAAAATATCTGCACAGTAGAGAGCTAAGGGAAGACTACACAGTAGTTGACTTGGGTCATTGCACCTGTACTGCAGAGTATTATAAATATGTAAATGGTTTATCATAAATAAGTAAAAAATAAATAAATAAATTCATACTTCCTAGGAGCGTAGTTCTGTTCCTGGATCAGCTCGCTCAGATTAACATCTAAAATATGGAGGCGCTGATGCTTTTGCCTGTACATGTGAACAATTTGTGAATATAAATACCTAATATTGTTTTGTTTTTTATTTCTTAAATATTTTTCTCTTATAGACTGGGTCTCTTTTTCGTTCCATTACAAAAAAAGAATTTCCCATGTGATTCCCATAATAAGGGTCACATTAATGTATTCCATGCTCCATTCAACTTCTGATCACATATTTCTCACATGTGAGACCATATTAACATTTTTCCATGTGAATATCATTAGATTGTGCTCTGTGTAAAACCTTTTTTACATTTGTCAATAAGCCAAAGTATTTGTGTGTTTTATTATGAGCTCTTATAAGATTGTATGTTTTTATGTAAACATCTTACATGTCCTTTGAGTAAACATTATTGAAATTCAAAAAATGAAATAAACACTTAAAAGTAGACACGAAATCTGAAATGTTAACCAGTTATTTGGTTTTTATTTATCATTTTTACCAAATTGATCCACAGTAAAGTCATACTTAAATACTGTTTGGATGCTTGATGTTTTTTTCTATTATGATTTTTTTTTTTTTAACAAATCTGGTCTGCTGCCATCAACACCTTTGTTTATAGATGTTGGAGATCAGCCTGTTTTTCAGTGTGATCCTGTTTCTCTGACTTCTATTTTCTTTTTTCTTAGATAGAAAACTTTGATCAATCCGGGATCTTTCTGGATGGAGTTTGCATGTTCTCCCTGAGCATATGTGGGTTCTCTCCAGGTACTCCAGCTTCCTCCCACACTCCCAAACCATGACTGTTAGGTTAATTGGCTTCTCTAAATTCTCCTTAGGTGTGAGTGTGTGTAATTGAATGGTTGTTTGTCCTGTTTGTCTCTGAGTTTCCCTGCAATGGACTGTCGACCTGTCCAGGGTGGCCCCCGCCTCTCGCTCTAGACAGCTGGAGATAGGCACCACCACCCCTCGTGACCCACTTGGGAGAAGTGTGACAGAAAATGGAATAGATGGATAAATATGTAATATGTTTCACATGAGTACAGTCCATATGAACTTACACTCAAAGAGATATTAAAACAGGAGATCTGAGGGACACCACGCTGTGGTTAGTCAGCCACCAGCATCATCCATTATGCTGTGATTTCCTGTCAGTCCCCTCCAGCGGCAGGCTAGTTCTAGAAACTGATTAGCGTACGTGAGCCATGTGTTCATTAGCCTCATTATGGATTCATAACTCTGGCTGCAATAATTGAGAAGCTTGTTACGAGGTTGAGGACAAACTGCTGGAGTCTCTGACCCAGGAAGGGTTTGTTCTCCCTGATAAACCGTCACAAACACTCAGAAACATGCTGGCGCCTGTGGATGAAATCTTTGGTTCTATGGAACCACGTTTGGCTGTGAAGCTGGTCCAATTTTGTCTGAAAATACATAACAGTTAGCTGTTTGGGTAAACATTTTTATATCCAGAATGGGCGACACACTAAAGCTACACTGTTTTTTTTTAAGACAGGAAGCATCATTTGAGCACTGTTTTGGTTCAGCGTGAAAAGGGCAGCTGCTCAAGATCTGCCTAGTGTCTATCTGTCCCTGATCCAACTAAATCCATTAAATCACCGCAAACATGTTAGTTTAGGACTAGATCATGATTCATTGGTTATTCCTTCCTGCCCGGACTTTTCCTTTAAAGGCATGGATGGCCTCGTCCCAGAGGTAGGGGGCCGGGTGAGCTCAAATATGAAGTCAGACTTCACACAAAAGTGCACTAGGTTAATGAATACTGATATGAGCAGTTTTATTTATAACACAAGCATTTGAACTTTTCATTTTATTCATGCAGGTTCGCAATCTTGACTTCATGCTTCTTCTCTTGCTTTTTATGCTCCTGTAGATCCTTTGCTACTCGAACATGGACCTCTTTCTGTGCACTCATCTTTGAGGGTGAAACCAAACATAGAAAGTAAACTGCCTGTGATTGGATCCTTGTTTCAGGAAATTTCCTCTTTTTTAAATCACATTATTATTGATTATTTCATTTCTAAAATTGCAAAATGTGAAAAGCTTGAAGTTAAGAATATTTCTGTGTGTGATTACTTTGTAAAATTCATTTTTGTGGAGATAAAAACAAGGATTCATTTCACCAGAACCATGTGTGCACAGCATGCTGGGGTTCAGTTTAGACTGCTGAAAAGTTAAAGACATAAAAATGAGTTTGGAGTCATAAATAGCTTTAACATGCCAGGAGAGATTTTATTTCCAGGACAATCAATATTTGGGTGAGTTTGCCAGTCATGCTACACTGCTGAGGCCTTCCTGAGTCAGAGTAATGCAAAGTGGGAGGCAGTGACAGTATATTGACATCTGGATGTCTGGTTGACTAATGGGGGCCCGGCAGAGTGAGGATGGCTTCTCTTCTCCTTCCCGTCCGATGCTAGAGAAGGTCATCATTCATACAGACCAAGAGAAAGGGGGGAGGGGTGCCTCTCCAGGAGGGACAGAGAGCCTATGAGGGCTGAGCACTGGTGACACAGCCCAAAGGGGAACTCACCACCAAAACGGTGGAAGGTCAGGGCTGTTAAAAGTAGATTTGCTTTATTTTCACTCTCTTTTGACATCATCCAGCAAAGGTTTGATTTAGTTCAGTTAAATCATGTAGCGCAGATTCTCAACACCGGTCATCTTAAGGTAATTTACAGAGACAGTACAGACAGACTGGTTAAAACTATCAGGAAAACCAGCTGATTGCACCCATTGACTTTGCAGGACATGCTCCTCCTGGATGCAGCTGAAATGGTTGTTTTTGCTGCATAATGTCGTTGACTCTTCAGCAATCCCTCACATTGAGCATGCATGCAGTGACAGTGGAGAGGAAGAAACCTCCAGCAGAACCAGGCCGTTGCAGCCTTCTGCTGAGGCCTAGGCCTTCATTCCACCACTGTGTGTAAATTATATTTTTTGGGGTTTATTTAATGATGATTATTGTAATTTCACTGCTTTAATGATCAGCCAGAGATTTGGCCTTGAAACCTTCCCATGGATGCCATTTTTTCAACTGCCTTATTCTCAGGTCCAACCTAAACTGAGGCAAAGAGGCACACAAAGCTCGAGTGGTTCTGGGTTACGTTATCTTTTGACCTCCTGGATGTTAGTGTGTCGGTCACTTCTGGGAAAATTCACCGCTGATCCATGCTTTCCAATTTCTAAAATGGAAAAAAGTTATTTAAATATGGTAAAGAAAAGAAGGAAAAACACAAAACACCAACCCCAACAAAAAAGTGAGTATCTCATGGACATGTAGTAAATATATGCAGGGGTTGACCTTAAGGATTTTCACCACTTGCCCTTTGGGCAAGTGACTTTCACATTTCATTTGCCCAAAAACAATTTTTAGTTGCCCAATATAATGTTTGATAAATATAGTTCCTAATATTCATTTTTGTATATATATCAATAAAACATGTTTGTTTTTTAAATGTTTTTTGTAATTCACAAAAAAACAAAAAAAACGACTTGCCCCGGGAGATCGGGCGATAGTTAACATGGAGCCCTGATATACAGGTGCTGGTCATAAAATTAGAATATCATGAAAAAGTAGATTGATTTCAGTAATTCCATTTAAAAAGTGAAACTTGTATATTATATTCATACATTACATACAAACTCATATATTTCAGATGTTTATTTTGTTTAATTTTGATGATTACAAATGACAACAAATGAAAATCTCAAATTCATCATATCAGAAAATTAGAATATTGTGAAAAGGTTCAAAATTGATGGCCCCTGGTGCCACACTCTAATCAGCTAATTAACTCAAACCACCTGCAAAAGCCTTTAAATGGTCTTTCAGTTTAGTTCTATAGGCTACACAATCATGGGGAAGACTGCTGACTTGACAGTTGTCCAAAAGACGACCATCGACACCTTGCACAAGGAGGGCAAGACACAAAAGGTCATCGCTAAAGAGGCTGGCTGTTCACAGAGCTCAGTGTCCAAGCACATTAATAGAGAGGCGAAGGGAAGGAAAAGATGTGGTCGAAAAAAGTGTACAAGCAAGAGAGATAACCGCACCCTGGAGAGGATTGTGAAACAAAACCCATTCAAAAATGTGGGGGAGATTCACAAAGAGTGGACTGCAGCTGGAGTGAGTGCTTCAAGAACCACCACACACAGACGTATGAAAGACATGGGTTTCTGCTGTCGCATTCCTTGTGTCAAGCCACTCTTGAACCACAGACAGCGTCAGAAGCGTCTTGCCTGGGCTAAAGAGAAACAGGACTGGACTGCTGGTGAGTGGTCCAAAGTCATGTTCTCTGATGAAAGTAAATTTTGCATTTCCTTTGGAAATCAAGGTCCCAGAGTCTGGAGGAAAAGAAGAGAGGCACTTCATCCACGTTGCTTGAAGTCCAGTGTAAAGTTTCCACAGTCAGTGATGGTTTGGGGTGCCATGTCATCTGCTGGTGTTGGTCCATTGTGTTTTCTGAGGTCCAGGGTCAACGCAGCCACATACCAGGAAGTTTTAGAGCACTTCATGCTTCCTGCAGCTGACCAACTTTTTGGAGATGCAGATTTCATTTTCCAACAGGACTTGGCACCTGCACACAGTGCCAAAGCTACCAGTACCTGGTTGAAGGACCATGGTATCCCTGTTCTTAATTGGCCAGCAAACTCTCCTGACCTTAACCCCATAGAAAATCTATGGGGTATTGTGAAGAAGAAGATGCAATACACCAGACCCAACAATTCAGAAGAGCTAAAAGCCACTATTAGAGCAACCTGGGCTATCATAACACCTGAGCAGTGCCACAGACTGATCGACTCCATGCCACGCCGCATTGCTGCAGTAATACAGGCCAAAGGAGGCCCAACTAAATACTGAGTGCTGTACATGCTCATACTTTTCATGTTCATACTTTTCAGTTGGCCAACATTTCTATAAATCCTTTGTTTTTATTGGTCTTCAGTAATATTCTAATTTTCTGATATGATGAATTTGAGATTTTCATTTGTTGTCATTTGTAATCATCAAAATTTAACAAAATAAACATCTGAAATATATGAGTTTGTATGTAATGTATGAATATAATATACAAGTTTCACTTTTTAAATGGAATTACTGAAATCAATCTACTTTTTCATGATATTCTAATTTTATGACCAGCACCTGTACATACTGTCATGATCTTGGCACTTAGGGCTGGCTTAATTACTCATTCCATTCATCTGTATAACTCTGCCCAGTTTCTAATCCCTCCTCATCTGATCCACCTGCTCCTGCCTCTATATAAGGATCTTGCAACCAGTTATCAGGGCCACATTATCCTAGTTCTCTCTAGCCTGTGGTGAGAATGTTCTTAGTGTTTCTGATTTCCTGATCCTGACCTCTTCTGCCTCTCAACCACTGAGTCTGCCTTTTGCTGTCTGAACGTTTGCCTGAACTGTCTTTGGACTCCTGGACCTCTGAACCAGCCAATTCCTGTTATTCTGAGCTATCTGCTATAGGCTTAGACTGCTGGAGAACATAGGGACCCCTTTTCATCATTCAGATCAGCGAGACAGAACCACAGCCAGAAAATCCAGGATCTTTTCCACAATGACAGCAACACCAGGAGGATGTGAAAAGGCATTTGAATGATCACAGACTACAACACACACACCCGCCCCCTCCTGCTCTCCACCTGAGCCTAGCACACCTGGAGGTGAAGGACACCCACGTGCGGATGCTGTTCCTGGAATTCAGTTCAGCTTTCAACACCATCCCCCCACAACATCTGATGGGCAAACTGAAACAGCTGGGATTCAATACACCCCTCCGCAATTGGCTGCTAGACTTTCTCACCAACAGACCTCAGTCAGTCCGGGTTGGACAGAACACCTCTGATGTCATTAGTCTAAGCACAGGCCACCCTCAGGGCTGCGTCCTAAGCCCCCTGCTGTTCACCCTGATGACACATGACTGTGTCCCCAGGTTCACCAAAAATCACATGGTGAAGTTTGCAGACAACACAACGCGGTGGTGGGCCTCATCAACGACCAGGACTACAGAAAGGAGGTGGAGCAGCTGGTGGACTGATGCAAAGATAACTGCCTGGTCCTGAACATGGAGAAGACGAAGGAGATCATCTTGGACTTCAGGAAGAACCGTCCTAACCACGCTCCACTTCTCATCAACAGTTCAGCTGTAGAGGTGGTCAACAACACCAAATTCCTGGGGGTCCACATCACCGACACGCTCACCTGGAATGTAAACAACACCTCACTGGTCAAAAGGGCACAGAAGCACATGTTCTTCTTGCAGAGGATGAGGAGAGCCCACCTGCCCCCACCCATCCTCACCACCTTCTACAGAAGCACCATAGAGAGCGTTCTGACCAGCTGTCTCACTGTGTGGTGTGGAGGCTTCAGCGCCTCAGACTGGACGAAAGTGAGGAGAGTGGTGAGAACAGCAGAGAAGATAATCGGGGCTCCTCTTCCCTCTATTAAAGACGTTTCATCCCAGTCATGTCCCAAGCCCGTAACATCATCAATGACCCCTCACACCCCCACCATGGACTGTTCTCCCTGTTACTCTCTGGGAAGAGACTTCGAAGCATCTGATGCAGGTCCAGCAGATTCCAGAACAATTTCTTCCCCACTGCCATTAGATTGCTGAATGTTATGTTAAATGGGTTGTTTTATTTATATTATTATTTATATTACTATGTATTTATTACTGTTTTCAAAGCTTCACTTCAAAAAAATCAAATTGTCTAGAGTTGTTTTAAACAAAATTTCTTTTTAGATACACTTGTGTGTACAAAATGACAAATAAAATCTGTAAGTCTAAGTAAGTGTTTCATTCTTTCTCTATTCTCCCACTCTGTAGAATGTTAGTTCAATCTCTAACATTCTGCTCTCTCTGCTTTTTCTCATAGTAGCTTCATCTGGTCTGTTCCTGTTTGGCTGTGACTCTATCCTGGAAAGAAATATCAGTAGTGTTGCTGCCATCAACACCTTAAATTATAGATGATAGAGCTGGGCCCTGTTTTTCAGTCGTTAGTCCTATTTCTCTCTTAGACATTGCTATTGGCTCAGCTTCTATTGTGACTTACTGGGTGTTCTCTTATTCATCAATTTAGTCATGAAAACTGGCTCAGAGCTCATGTTTAACAGTTTGTCTTCATCACGGGGTCTGCAACCCCTAGAGGGTTCACGGAGGCCCTGCATGGGGGTTGCAAATGTTTTGGTTGATTAAGCTTCTTTTTTTTTATATTCCCCCCTGCAATTTTTCCCACTAATTGAAATGTTTTTAAACACACAATAAAATGAATTCAACCCACTGTAGTAAACAGATAAATGGAGGCAGAAGATGTCTTCCAGTCATCAATGCACACATTCAGCGACACACAGGAGCTCTTTTAAGCTGGACACCATTTCATTCACAACACCTGTCCCATCAACCAGGAATCAGAATCAGAAATACTTTAATAATCCCAGGGGGAAATTACTTTCATTATATTACTCCATCTGTAATGGAGTGACTATAGGACCAGTTTGATATGTTAGGAATCCAGTTTGTGTGGGTTGTTTTTTGTGTTTTCCTCTTTCCACCACCAGGGGTGCCCGGTCCTCGTTGGGCCTCCCTGCACACCTGTGGCTTGTTGGGACATTACCGGAAGAGTACTTGAGCAGTGGGCTGTCACTACCTCGATGAGTGTTTGCCAGTTTTGGGTACTTTAGCAAAGCTGAGTTTAGCTGAGTCTAAACCTTAGCTTTGTTTCGCTGAGTCTGATCTTGTGTTTGTCTTTGCTCTTCGGCAGGAAGCCTTCCTGTGTAACTGGATAGCCTGGACCTTCTCCCCCTGGAAGGATTTACTGAGTTCACACTGAGCAGGGGAAAATCTCCACATGATCCATTCAAGTTCTCATCTGGAAATCCAAGTGACAGTCCACTCCAACGTTTGTCTGCCTGTCCGCTCTCCAACGAGTTCCCTCTTCTCTGTATTAAACCCCCACAAACTGGAGTCAAGGATTAAAAAAGAGCCCGCCCAAACGTGAGTTTCTCTCCAGCATATTCAAGTCTCAGTCATTTTTCCTACAGTCCCTGAACTGATCACTGTGAACTCCCCTTCAGACGTTCCGGTTCACCAGTCCGCTGAGTTCCAACTTCTTCTTCAGTGTTTTTCTACATTCAATAAACCTGTTAAACTTTTACCCTTGGTCTCTGAGTGGTTCTTTGCATGTGGGTCAGATCACTAAAACCAATTATGACATGATATTATACAATTTCATACAATATAAATAATAAGGGAGTCCCCGTTCCATCTCACCATCACTTTGGGGTTCCTTAGCCTGGAAAATGTTGAAGACCCCTGTCTTAGAGGGTTCTTTCCCCTTCAACCCCTGTCAGAAGGCCGCTCAAAAAAAAAAAAAAAGACAGAGTTCATAAACTGAATCTAAAAAGCTTGAAAGTAAAAAATATCTTCTTCTCTATATCTATATATACACTACAGTTCAAAAGTTTGGGGTCGCCCAAACAATTTTGTGTTTTCCTGAAAAGTCACTTATTCACCACCATACGTTGTGAAATGAATAGAAAATAGAGTCAATACATTGACAAGATTAGAAATAATCATTTGTATTTGAAATATGATTTTTTTTTTTATCAAACTTTGCTTTCGTCCATTTGTAGCAATTACAGCATTGCAGACCTTTGGCATTCTAGCTGTTAATTTGTTGAGGTAATCTGGAGATATTGCACCCAACGCTTCCAGAAGCAGCTCTCACAAGTTGGATTGGTTGGACGGGCACTTCTTGCGTACCATACGGTCAAGCTGCTCCCACAACAGCTCAATGGGGTTCAGATGTGGTGACTGTGCTGGCCACTCCATTACCGATCACCAGCTGCCTGCTTCTGCTCTAAATAGTTCTTGCACAATTTGAAGGTGTGTTTAGGGTCATTGTCCTGTTGTAGGATGAAATTGGCTCCAATCAAGCGCTATCCACTGGGTATGGCATGGCGTTGCAAAATGGAGTGATAGCCTTCCTTATTCAGAATCCCTTTTACCCTGTACAGATCTCCCACCTTACCAGCACCAAAGCAACCCCAGACTATCACATTACCTCCACCATGCTTAACAGATGGTTTCAGGCATTATTCCAGCATCTTTTCATTTGTTCTGTGTCTCACAAACGTTCTTCTCTGTGATCCAAACACCTCAAACTTGGATTCATCCGTTCACAACACTTTTTTCCAGTCTTTCTCTGTCAAATGTCTGTGTTCTTTTGCCCATCTTAATCTTTTTCTTTTATTGGCCAGTCTCAGATATGGCTTTTTCTTTGCCACTCTGCCCTGAAGCCCAGAATCCCGCAGCCGCCTCTTCAATGTAGATGTTGACACTGGTGTTTTGTGGGTACTATTTGAATATACTATTTGAGTATTTGAATATACATTTCAGCGCATATTTATCAACTTGCGTTGAAGAAGCTGTTCCAACATGAAACAAAAGAGTTAGGATTACAGAATATCAAAACTTCTAGGGTACTTCTTTAGAGCACGGAATGAGAAATTTAATTATTTATTAAACATAATTCCGTAGGTGTGCCACACTACACAGATATTCGAAATTATGCTTGATTGTCAACCAAACACATTTGTACAAGGCAAATTAATTATTCAATGAACTAAACATTAATTGTGACATAGGTGACTCAATTATCATTTCATTAAAAAAAAAGGTTCAGTAATTTAAGACGAAAATATTCACAATATTTGCTTTAAATACTTGTATGATGTCAAGGTATACTTACAACTTTCGCCACAATTCGTCTCCATTTTTTGTTTTTCCTCCGAGCGTAGGGCATCTTTATAGGGCTTGGTTCGATTCGCAATGAATCCAGGCACATCCAAGGATGGCAAGGATACATCGGACCCGTCCTTCAAATCAGGGAAAAAGAAGGACGCATTTTAAGGTAGGACGCATAACGAGGAGTCTTGGAATCCGACCAGACCTCGGCGCCGCTTTATGACGTAATCGTTCTTTGAATCTGGCCTTCTAAGGGCGCAGCGCAGGATTTCAAATAGAGCATAGCTGTTGCTAAACAAACTGACGTCACAGGGTATGTAAAGTTCTGACTGACTTCCAGACGTACTTTGTCCCGATGTTTTATGAAATTCTGTTCCCCTGGTGCTGGGAGCATGCATTGAAGCCAGAGAGGCGGACATGGCGGATGTGACCATTTTCACTGCACTTCTGATCAATTTCTCGCTAAAAACAACTCCTATAATGATGTCAATGTTGTAACATCCAGTTTAATCAGCAGCTGTTGTTTACAAAATTGTACAATAAATAAAAAAATAAACGAGGTCCTTTTTAAGCTGTTTTGTTTTGTTTTTTTAATGCCAAGATAATCAGTCTTTCTCCAGCTTCTGTCTCTTAAGCCTGACAGAAATAAAAGTCAGTCATCAAACACGGTTTTCCAGCACATAGTGTGTATTTATAATTTTTTAGTGGTGATATAAGAGGATGGAAACCGGCTGATAGCAGGACTCACAGATTAAGACTTCCTGAAAAGATGAGAGAGTAGACTTCCTGCTAAATCGCGTTCTAATGATTACTGGATTAAGGACATTTCTAGTATACGACATGCTATCACACATAACAATTTTTGAGAATTTGGAAACAGTTCCTCTTTATTTTACAAAAATATGGGAGGAGGAGAAAGGAGAATGGATATTTCAGCTTCCTGAAATAATCCGTTCCCCCTCCTTAACATGGGAAGAAATTCATTCACCTGCAAGTCTTTAACTGTGTTTATTCCTCGCTTCATCAACAAACCCTGTTGATATGGTGACATTTGATCATTATTTGCCAGAGTTATGAGAGGGGAATCATAATTTTTTTTCCACAATACGTTTCCCACTTTGATCATCTTTATGAAATGTATTTTCTATTTAAATGTTTATCCAATAATTTACAAATATTCTAAAAAAAAGTTCAAACCAAAAGTCTGGAGCAATGTAGCCTGGGTGCCATTCCGAACTTAGTCCCGCCCACAAAGTTTGAGGTCAGGGAAGTTCGGTCTGGCTCTGCTCCATAGTAGCGCGAGTATTATCGCCCACTGTCAGGCGATCCAATCAAATTGTCAGGGCGGGCTTTATACGATGATGGACAGATGACAAACAGTAACGTAATCAACCACGTGACCAATGCGCGCTTGGGTGACAACAATAATGGCTGCCGCTGGAGAGTTTAGGTGAGTAGATTCTGCTATTAGGTCTGTTCTAGAAGATATCGACAGCAAATTAATTTTAAAAGAGGAACAGAGAAACGCGATCAAGTCTCATCTTCTTATTATAGGCGTGCAACTGCACGCTTTGATTTTTGTGGACAACAACTATGCCTCGCTTAACATACGTCACGCACTCATTTGCTCTTATTGGTTGTAGGTCTATCCAATTGAGTGCAGAGGCATTTTTTTTCCTGGTTCGTTCGAAACACGCCCCATAATCACAGCTCTATGGAGCAGTATCAGACTCATATTCTGCCTAGAATTGAGTCGGACTACGTCAGGCTAGGAGCAATGCTACTCCAGACATTTTGAATTGAGAATTGAAAGTACATTTCATAAAGATAATCAAACCAACTGTCAGATTTCTTTTAACTATTTTTGGTTTTAAAAATATAAAATAACAAATGTTTCAAAATGCACATGATTTGTTTATTTTTCACGTTATAGGGCAACAGATTATATCAGATGGCTAAAATATTTGATTTCCCTCTCATAACCTTGGCAAATAATGATCAAATGTCCCCAATTCACAGAAATTGTTGTTGATGAAGAGAGGAATAAACACAGTTAAAGACTTGCCGGTAAATTAATTACTTCCCATGTTATGGAGGGGAAATGTATTATTTCAGGCAGCTAAAATATATGGTTCCTCCATCATATCTCTGGCAAATAATGATCAAACTGGGTAAAACCATATAAAAAGGACTATTAAACAGGAGTAAAAAAAGTAACAGAGTTTATTCCAGATCAGGTCGTTACAGGACAGAGAAAAATTCTTAGAGCTTGCACAGCTGTGGTCTCAAAAATCACGTCCGCGAGCGTCCGGCAAAGTTTGAGCCCCGAACAACGTCATCTCCTGCTTCTTATACCTTCTGAGTCTGTGTTGCATCTTGTGGATGCTTAGCTGTCTGTATCAGAAACTGACACGCCATCCATGTCTTGAACTCCATGCAGCTTGCTTCTATGCTTCAGGTATACAGATACAGTAGCTCTCCTATCAGACCGGCTCCAAGATGTGCCCATATCCTATGTATTCTTAAAGACACAAAGGCTGTCCCGATTAGATGACCTCCGTACACACCGTGACATCCACAATGTGAAGGAAGGCCTTCTACTCTGTCTAATCTGACTAACAAAATAACAATGCACATGATGTATAAAAGAATAAACCTAACAGTGGGAGGCAGGTAAATAAATTTGTTCCCATGTTATGGAGGGGGAAATGTTATGTGTGATGGCATGTAGTATACTAGAAATTTCCTTAATCCAGTAATCTGTCATATATTACATTAGAACGGGATTAACCAGAAAGTCTACACTCTCATCTTCACCCTGAGGGCTAAGCCCCTGATCTCCTATGGTAGAGCATCTGACCCCTGTTCCCATGTCTTCAAACTTGGAAACAAAGTCCAGTAGATTGTTTTTTGATTGGCAACCAGATCTACTGGAGAAGGCAATTTAATTATTTTGTCTTGTCATCTAGGGTGTCATATCTTTTGTCTGCGAAATATGTTGTTGTGATATGAGGACCTCCTTTCGCAACACTCTGTGGCGCAATGGTAGCGTGTCTGACTCCAGATCAGAAGGCTGCGTGTTCAAATCACGTCAGTCATTGTTCATGGCTTGTTTGAAGGAATACTTTTGAACTATTTGGCCTGAAGGCTGTGGCTTCATCCATGTGCAACTCACACATATGGCAAAAAGAGCTTACCTCTTCATGCAGAATCACAATTCTTTAATGACACCCCTTTCAGAGACATGTGAAACTACCACATGGCAAAAACACCTTGCATATTGAGCCAGGCCAACAATTCCCTTTAATGACCCCCTCCCCCTTTCAGAGACATAGACATGTATGGGCCTTTGCAGGTTAACAAAAGAAGCAAAATGACCCCTTTTCCAAGGGGTGGACAGGTTTGTCTGATTCAGTTTCCATGTTTTCTAAAACAAAACAAGGGCTTTTTGGGCTATTATATACAGCCTTAGACTCTACACTCACCGGCCACTTTATTAGGTACACCTGTCCAACTGCTCGTTAACACTTAATTTCTAAGCAGCAAATCACATGGCGGCAACTTTAGGCATGTAGACATGGTCAAGAGAATCTCCTGCAGTTCAAACCGAGCATCACTATGGGCAAGGAAGGTGATTTGAGTGACTTTGAACGTGGCTTGATTGTTGGTGCCAGAAGGGCTGGTCTGAGTATTTCAGAAATTGCTGATCTACTGGAATTTTCACGCACAACCATCTCTAGGGTTTACAGAGAATGGTCCGAAAAAGAAAAAACATCCAGTGAGCGGCAGTTCTGTGGGCGGAAATGCCTTGTTGATGCCAGAGGTCAGAGGAAAATGGCCAGACTGGTTCGAGCTGATAGAAGGGCAACAGTGACTCAAATAACCACCCGTTACAACCAAGGTGGGCAGAAGAGCATCTCTGAACGCACAGTACTTCAAACTTTGAGGCAGATGGGCTACAGCAGCAGAAGACCACACTAGGTGCCACTCCTTTCAGCTAAGAACAGGAAACTGAGGCTACAATTTGAACAAGCTCATCCAAATTGGACAATAGAAGATTGGAAAAACGTTGCCTGGTCTGATGAGTCTCGATTTCTGCTGCGACATTCGGATGGTAGGGTCAGAATTTGGCGTCTACAACATGAAAGCATGGATCCATCCTGCCTTGTATCAACGGTTCAGGCTGGTGGTGGTGGTGTCATGGTGTGGGGGATATTTTCTTGGCACTCTTTGGGCCCCTTGGTACCAATTGAGCATCGTTGCAACGCCACAGCCTACCTGAGTATTGTTGCTGACCATGTCCATCCCTTTATGACCACAATGTACCCAACTTTTAATGGCTACTTTCAGCAGGATAATGCGCCATGTCATAAAGCGTGAATCATCTCAGACTGGTTTCTTGAACATGACAATGAGTTCACTGTACTCAAATGGCCTCCACAGTCACCAGATCTCAATCCAATAGAGCATCTTTGGGATGTGGTGGAACAGGAGATTCGCATCATGTATGTGCAGCCAACGAATCTGAGGCAACTGTGTGATGCCATCATGTCAATGTGGACCAAACTCCCTGAGGAATGCTTCCAGCACCTTGTTGAATCTATGCCACAAAGAATTGAGGCACTTCTGAAGGTAAAAGGGGGTCCAACCGTTACTAGCATGGGGTACCTAATAAAGTGGCCGGTGAGTGTATGCTATTCATGACATCCTGAATTGTAAAAGCTTCCTGGATGGGAAACGAAATGTCTTCGAATTTGGAAACAAAGTCCAGTAGATTGGTTTTAAGTTTTTTTGATTGGCAACCAGATCTACTGGAGAAGGCAATTGGATTCTTCTGTCTTGTAAATGAGGAAATCAATGTCAGGAATACCCTTTGGCTT